>NC_048572.1:7019828-7384828 GCF_013265735.2 Oncorhynchus mykiss
TAGTTCATTTAGCAGAGGAGATTTGCTTAGAATTCCGTGGCATTATTTTATAGTATGAAAAATTTGATTGAACAAAACTGAATAAAATAGAAAGGATTTTTTTTTCTCCAAACGATTAAGGGAGTGTGTTGCACATGCAGCTATTCTGTGTTGAGTGGTTAACAAATAAAATAGGTACTCCTATATGCTTCATTTAGAGTTGTTCATTTAACTTTAGGTTGTTCTACAAACGCTGGGCTATATGTTTACATTTGTACGGCTGTATGATGCGACTAATGATGATTTGGAAACAGTTGCTTGAAAGGCAGGAGCTCTGCTTTGTTTGTTTTGTTGCACAGGCTGTACACACTTCATCAGTCTCTCATTCACAATTTGACAAGCACTTGATAATGGCTAGAATTCTTCGGCGTCATTGTGCCCTTCTCCCCGAGTGATGCACGCTCCATCACGTGATTGGGACTTTCTCACATGCTTACAAGTGAAGACAGATTGGTGACGCAACTGCATGCGTCCTTATACAATTCCCGAGGTGCATATTGAATATATTGGAAGGACTGTCCACATTTTCAGCAAACAAGATGAACAGGCCAAACGAACAGCAAAAGCAGTAGCCTATGTCAATCTACTATCCCCCATAGTACAAAAGTCAACCTATTCTATTCTGTGCGAGAAATAAATATTCCAAACATAGTCTGAGACAATGGTGGGATGCGATAGATCCCAAATTAATACAACCGCTAGCATCAAAAAAACGTTTTTTTATAAAAAGTTGCTGATGCAACAGATCAGAACTTTTAGCCTAGGCTATTTCTTCACATTATAAACTCAGCAACGCGCACATGGTAGGAGGCTATCAGCGCGAATGTTCCATTAGCGGAAAACACCATTATCAAAGTGACCGCAAATACAATTATGCATGTAATGCTTTTATTATAAAGGTGCATTTTTATGGTGAAAATTATCTTCCCCAAAACTTGAAACTCACGCGCTGCTTATGTATGCCAGTTAGGATCTACACCCCTTGTAAAGGGGATTAAATGGGTTTAGGGTTGGGTTATACTGGACTGGGTTATACCGGACTGGGTTTAGGGTTGGGTTATACTGGACTGGGTTTAGGGTTGGGTTATACTGGACTGGGTTTAGAGTTGGGTTATACTGGACTGGGTTATACTGGACTGGGTTTAGAGTTGGGTTATACTGGACTGGGTTATACTGGACTGGGTTTAGGGTTGGGTTATACTGGACTGGGTTATATTGGACTGGGTTATACTGGACTGGGTTTAGGGTTGGGTTATACTGGACTGGGTTATACTGGACTGGGTTTAGGGTTGGGTTATACTGGACTGGGTTATACTGGACTGGGTTATACTGGACTGGGTTATACTGGACTGGGTTTAGGGTTGGGTTATACTGGACTGGGTTATACCGGACTGGGTTATACCGGACTGGGTTATACCCGACTGGGTTATACCCGACTGGGTTATACCGGACTAGGGTTATACCGGACTAGGGTTATACCGGACTGGGTTATACCGGACTGGGTTATACCGGACTGGGTTTAGGGTTGCATGTACTTTCTCTAGTTTAGAGTGTGAGAGTGAACGGGGTCGATTCAACCAGCGCAGAGTTGAAAGGAGGAGAGGACGGGAGAAGGAAAAACAGAGGGATGAAGTGAAGGAAAAAGAGAAAGAAACAGGAGGGGGCCGTGAGTCATGGTAGATTTCCTTGAAAAGGGCTGGAAGAAGAGAGGGAGAGAGAGCGAGGGGGGGGGGAGAAAGAAGAGAAAGAAAGAGAGAGAGAAAAGAGAGTGTGAGAAAGACACACAGAGTTGGTTACACAACTGTACCGACAGGAAAGAGAGGAATTGATGTTTTTAATTTTCCTACAGAGAGCCTTGAACAGCGAGGAAAGGAGAGAGAGGAGAAAAGAAGGTGGATAAAGGGGCTGTGGTTGTCATGACATTTTGTCAGCCGGTGATTATCATGCAAAAGTCTGCTGGTCTCACGGTAATTGACCGTTAATGAACATAAACACGGTTAGCATATCCGCTCATACAAGCTGCATACCTGATCGCTGATGCAAACCTTTGGAACGTGCACATGTAAAACAGTATAATATAATATAATAAATCAATGTAATAATACACAAACACACAATTAATGCAGTATTTATTTTAGGCAGGTGTAAAGAAACATTATGCAATGAAGAAAATGTATTTCAGGCAGAACAGAACAGGAGTCGGTCCACTGTGTGTTATCAGACTATTGCACCACACCATAGCCTGTAGGCTAGTTCATGTAGCAGGCATGACATGCGTATAAGTCTCGTGGCGTTGTTTTTTATAAGATTTTAATAGTAAAAATAATATAACATTAGATTAATAAAATAGTACGGATATTTTTTCCCCCGTTCAAGAACGAGGGTGCTTATACGAAGTGTCCATGTTGAGTGTAAAAGTGACCATTTGAAACCGGTCCTAATAGGTTAGATTTAGAGTTATTTGGCAACTTTAGTTGTGAATGATTACAAACTTTACAACGTGTTAGAAATCAGAACAGATATGAACTGTATGATGCGACTATAGAATATTGATTAGAGAAAGTAGCAAAACATTATTTTATTTTTTTAAACTTGCACTCCCGTTCCTTGTTCTCAAGCTTCACACGTTGTTTCTTCTCTCATCAAGTAGATCATATTTTCACCCATCAGACTATTCTTCATTTAATCTTGTCTGTACTAATATGTCACATTTGGAATGGCCCATTATCAAATGGGCATGGGGGGGGATGGGGGAAGACACATCAAATCAAATCAAATTTATTTATATAGCCCTTCGTACATCAGCTGATATCTCAAAGTGCTGTACAGAAACCCAGCCTAAAACCCCAAACAGCAAGCAATGTAGATGTAGAAGCACGTTGGCTAGGAAAAACTCCCTAGAAAGGCCAGAACCTAGGAAAGAAACCTAGAGAGGAACCAGGCTATGTGGGGTGGCCAGTCCTTCACATGTCCTTCATATGGACCCGAATAGCGAATGGAGGCCGATTTCCCTCCGGTTCCATTTTCAAATGATGCAGGGTAGGCTACTTCGCTTTTATAGCGGAGATGTGCTTAATATGAGCAGCTGAGAAATAAATATAACACTTGTTTCACATCAACCACTATTTGAGGAGCATGGTCTCGCTACGCGACAGGTGATATCCCCCCCCCAGACTCAGTATGGCATGGCCCCTTCAACTCTCTTCCTGCAGCTACCCAGTGCTTCATTTAGGAAACCAAGTGAAATCTGTTTCGGGAACATTGATAGTAACAATGTTTTTTCTCCGACAACAACAACAACACATATTTCATTAAACTGTTGACAGCCCCTCTGCACGGTCGAGAAGGGAATGGAGGAGAGAGGAGGAGGAGGAAATGGAAACGCATAGTGGTGAGATATATTCTGTAGCTAAAGGTAATTTTCCAGACTACTAAACGTTGAAAATATAAACAAACAATGCTCTACTACTCGGCGATTCAAAATGAAAACTCACTATAATTGTAGGCTAACTGTAAGCCGCCTTCTGCACAATCAATGAACCAACTGCATCTCCTAGCACTCTAGGTTCTCTAGGTTCTCCCCCAGACCCATGAACGTTCGGAGCGTAAGCACAAGGTAACCAGTCCATCCAGTATGGATGATAATACAGTCTAGGTTCTAGGTTCTCTAGGTTCTCCCCAGACTCATGGGATAGAACGTTCGGAGCGTAAGCACAAGGTAACCAGTCCATCCCGTATGGATGATAATACAGTCTAGGTTCTAGGTTCTCTAGGTTCTAGGTTCTTTTGGTTCTCCCCCAGACCTATGGGATAGAATGTTCGGAGCGTAAGCACAAGGTAACCAGTCCATCCCGTATGGATGATAATACAGTCTAGGCTCTAGGTTCTCTAGGTTCTCCCCCAGACCTATGGGATAGAATGTTCGGAGCGTAAGCACAAGGTAACCAGTCCATCCAGTATGGATGATAATACAGTCTAGGTTCTAGGTTCTCTAGGTTCTAGGTTCTCCCCCAGACCTATGGGATAGAATGTTCGGAGCGTAAGCACAAGGTAACCAGTCCATCCCGTATGGATGATAATACAGTCTAGGTTCTAGGTTCTCTAGGTTCTAGGTTCTCCCCCAGACCTATGGGATATAATGTTCGGAGCGTAAGCACAAGGTAACCAGTCCATCCAGTATGGATGATAATACAGTCTAGGTTCTAGGTTCTCTAGGTTCTCCCCCAGACTCATGGATAGAACGTTCGGAGCGTAAGCACAAGGTAACCAGTCCACCCCGTATGGATCGTAAATACGTTTTGTTTGATGTGTTTTTCTGCCATGCGTAATATGTGGTAGACCGTGTATTGTATAATGGCACAATACTTATTTTAATTCAGGTTTTTCTTGGGGGGGAGGGAGTTCATATATATGGATGTTTAAATTAGTCATCACCTTAGAAAGTGTTGTTAGGCTTTGAAGAAAACATCCCCAAACGGCCATGTTTTCCACACGGTTTCAACCTGTTGTTGAACCTCTTTCTTCAATTTCATCATCACAGTGAGGTGAGTTTTAAAACAGTAGAGACAATAGAGCCCTGACTACCAGGCCATTAGGACCTGATGGAGGGACAATAGAGCCCTGAGTACCAGGCCATTAGGGCCTGATGGAGGGACAATAGATCCTGAGTACCAGACCATTAGGACCTGATGGAGGGACAATAGAGCCCTGAGTACCAGACCATTAGGACCTGATGGAGGGACAATAGAGCCCTGAGTACCAGACCATTAGGACCTGATGGAGGGACAATAGATCCCTGAGTACCAGGCCATTAGGACCTGATGGAGGGACAATAGATCCTGAGTACCAGACCATTAGGACCTGATGGAGGGACAATAGATCCTGAGTACCAGACCATTAGGGCCTGATGGAGGGACAATAGATCCCTGAGTACCAGACCATTAGGGCCTGATGGAGGGACAATAGATCCTGAGTACCAGACCATTAGGGCCTGATGGAGGGACAATAGATCCCTGAGTACCAGACCATTAGGGCCTGATGGAGGGACAATAGATCCTGAGTACCAGACCATTAGGACCTGATGGAGGGACAATAGATCCTGAGTACCAGACCATTAGGACCTGATGGAGGGACAATAGATCCTGAGTACCAGACCATTAGGGCCTGATGGAGGGACAATAGATCCTGAGTACCAGACCATTAGGGCCTGATGGAGGGACAATAGATCCCTGAGTACCAGACCATTAGGGCCTGATGGAGGGACAATAGATCCTGAGTACCAGGCCATTAGGACCTGATGGTTGTTAGTGAGTTGGGTACTACCAACGCCTGTGCATGAGAGGAGATTACCGTTACTCAGAGGTCAAGTATAATATTTACTGCAGTCATGACTCATTGCTGCCGGTGTGGTGGTAACACTGTCACAACAACAGCCCTGGTGTGGTGGTAACACTGTCACAACAACAGCCCTGGTGTGGTGTTAACACTGTCACAACAACAGCCCTGGTGTGGTGGTAACACTGTCACAACAACAGCCCTGGTGTGGTGGTAACACTGTCACAACAACAGCCCTGGTGTGGTGGTAAAACTGTCACAACAACAGCCCTGGTGTGGTGGTAACACTGTCACAACAACAGCCCCGGTGTGGTGGTAACACTGTCACAACAACAGCCCTGGTGTGGTGGTAACACTGTCACAACAACAGCCCCGGTGTGGTGGTAACACTGTCACAACAACAGCCCTGGTGTGGTGGTAACACTGTCACAACAACAGCCCTGGTGTGGTGGTAACACTGTCACAACAACAGCCCTGGTGTGGTGGTAACACGGTCACAACAACAGCCCTGGTGTGGTGGTAACACTGTCACAACAACAGCCCTGGTGTGGTGGTAACACTGTCACAACAACAGCCCTGGCTGGATATAACAACAGCCCTGGCTGGATATAACAACAGCCCTGGTGTGGTGGTAACACTGTCACAACAACAGCCCTGGCTGGATACAACAACAGCCCTGGTGTGGTGGTAACACTGTCACAACAACAGCCCTGGTGTGGTGGTAACACTGTCACAACAACAGCCCTGGCTGGATATAACAGCCCTGGCTGGATATAACAACAGCCCTGGCTGGATATAACAACAGCCCTAGCTGTATATAACAACAGCCCTAGCTGTATATAACAACAGCCCTAGCTGTATATAACAACAGCCCTAGCTGAATATAACAACAGCCCTAGCTGGATATAACAACAGCCCTAGCTATATATGACAACAGCCCTAGCTATATATGACAACAGCCCTAGCTATATATGACAACAGCCCTAGCTGGATATAACAACAGCCCTAGCTATATATAACAACAGCCCTAGCTATATATAACAACAACCCTAGCTGTATATAACAACAGCCCTAGCTGGATATAACAACAGCCCTAGCTAGATATAACAACAGCCCTAGCTATATATAACAACAGCCTTAGCCGGATATAACAACAGCCCTAGCCGGCTATAACAACAGCCCTAGGCGGCTATAACAACAGCCCTAGCCTGATATAACAACAGCCCTAGCCGGATATAACAACAGCCCTAGCCGGCTATAACAACAGCCCTAGCCGGATATAACAACAGCCCTAGCCGGATATAACAACAGCCCTAGCTGGATATAACAGCCCTAGCCGGATATAACAGCAGCCCTAGCCGGATATAACAGCAGCCCTAGCCGGATATAACAACAGCCCTAGCTGGATATAACAACAGCCCTAGCTGGATTTAACAACAGCCCTAGCTGGATATAACAACAGCCCTAGCTGGATATAACAACAGCCCTAGCTGGATATAACAACAGCCCTAGCTGGATTTAACAACAGCCCTAGCTGGATATAACAACAGCCCTAGCTATATATAACAACAGCCCTAGCTATATATAACAACAGCCCTAGCTGGATTTAACAACAGCCCTAGCTATATATAACAACAGCCCTAGCTAGATTTAACAACAGCCCTAGCTGGATATAACAACAGCCCTAGCTGGATATAACAACAGCCCTAGCTATATATAACAACAGCCCTAGCTGGATATAACAACAGCCCTAGATATATATAACAACAACCCTAGCTGGATATAACAACAGCCCTAGCTATATATAACAACAGCCCTAGCTGGATATAACAACAGCCCTAGCTGTATATAACAACAGCCCTAGCCGGCTATAACAACAGCCCTAGCTATATATAACAACAACCCTAGCTGTATATAACAGCCCTAGCTGGATATAACAACAGCCCTAGCTGGATATAACAACAGCCCTAGCTATATATAACAACAACCCTAGCTGTATATAACAGCCCTAGCTGGATATAACAACAGCCCTAGCTGTATATAACAACAGCCCTAGCTGGATATAACAACAGCCCTAGCTATATATAACAACAACCCTAGCTGTATATAACAGCCCTAGCTGTATATAACAGCGCTAGCTATATATAACAACAGCCCTAGCTGGATATAACAACAGCCCTAGCTGGATATAACAACAGCCCTAGCTATATATAACAACAACCCTAGCTGTATATAACAACCCTAGCTGTATATAACAGCCCTAGCTATATATAACAACAGCCCTAGCTGGATATAACAACAGCCCTAGCTATATATAACAACAACCCTAGCTGTATATAACAGCCCTAGCTGGATATAACAACAGCCCTAGCTGTATATAACAACAGCCCTAGCTGGATATAACAACAGCCCTAGCTGGATATAACAACAGCCCTAGCTGGATATAACAACAGCCCTAGCTATATATGACAAGAGCCCTAGCTATATATGACAACAGCCCTAGCTGGATATAACAACAGCCCTAGCTATATATAACAACAGCCCTAGCTATATATAACAACAACCCTAGCTGTATATAACAACAGCCCTAGCTGGATATAACAACAGCCCTAGCTGGATATAACAACAGCCCTAGCTATATATAACAACAGCCGTAGCCGGCTATAACAACAGCCCTAGCCGGCTATAACAACAGCCCTAGCCGGTTATAACAACAGCCCTAGCCGGATATAACAACAGCCCTGGCCGGATATAACAACAGCCCTGGCCGGATATAACAACAGCCCTGGCCGGATATAACAGCCCTGGCTGGATATAACAGCCCTAGCCGGCTATAACAACAGCCCTAGCCGGCTATAACAACAGCCCTAGCTGGATATAACAACAGCCCTAGCCGGATATAACAACAGCCCTAGCTGGATATAACAACAGCCCTAGCTATATATAACAACAACCCTAGTTGTATATAACAGCCCTAGCTGGATATAACAACAGCCCTAGCTGTATATAACAACAGCCCTAGCCGGCTATAACAACAGCCCTAGCCGGCTATAACAACAGCCCTAGCCGGCTATAACAGCCCTGGCTGGATATAACAGCCCTAGCCGGCTATAACAACAGCCCTAGCCGGCTATAACAACAGCCCTAGCTGGATATAACAACAGCCCTAGCCGGATATAACAACAGCCCTAGCCGGATATAACAGCAGCCCTAGCTGGATATAACAGCAGCCCTAGCTGGATATAACAGCAGCCCTAGCTGGATATAACAGCAGCCCTAGCTGGATATAACAACAGCCCTAGCTGGATATAACAGCAGCCCTAGCTGGATATAACAGCAGCCCTAGCTGGATATAACAACAGCCCTAGCTGGATATAACAACAGCCCTAGCTGGATATAACAACAGCCCTAGCCGGATATAACAGCAGCCCTAGCCGGATATAACAGCAGCCCTAGCTGGATATAATAGCAGCCCTAGCTGGATATAACAGCAGCCCTAGCTGGATATAACAACAGCCCTAGCTGGATATAACAGCAGCCCTAGCCGGATATAACAGCAGCCCTAGCTGGATATAACAGCAGCCCTAGCTGGATATAACAACAGCCCTAGCTGGATATAACAACAGCCCTAGCTGGATATAACAACAGCCCTAGCTGGATATAACAGCAGCCCTAGCTGGATATAACAGCAGCCCTAGCTGGATATAACAACAGCCCTAGCTGGATATAACAGCAGCCCTAGCCGGATATAACAACAGCCCTAGCTGGATATAACAGCAGCCCTAGCTGGATATAACAGCAGCCCTAGCTGGATATAACAGCAGCCCTAGCTGGATATAACAACAGCCCTAGCTGGATATAACAACAGCCCTAGCTGGATATAACAACAGCCCTAGCCGGATATAACAACAGCCCTAGCTGGATATAACAGCCCTAGCCGGATATAACAGCAGCCCTAGCCGGATATAACAACAGCCCTAGCTGGATATAACAACAGCCCTAGCTGGATTTAACAACAGCCCTAGCTGGATATAACAACAGCCCTAGCTGGATATAACAACAGCCCTAGCTGGATATAACAACAGCCCTAGCTGGATTTAACAACAGCCCTAGCCGGATATAACAGCAGCCCTAGGCGGATATAACAACAGCACTAGCTGGATATAACAACAGCCCTAGCTGGATTTAACAACAGCCCTAGCTGGATATAACAACAGCCCTAGCTGGATATAACAACAGCCCTAGCTATATATAACAACAGCCCTAGCTATATATAACAACAACCCTAGCTGTATATAACAGCCCTAGCTGTATATAACAGCCCTAGCTATATATAACAACAGCCCTAGCTGGATATAACAACAGCCCTAGCTGGATATAACAACAGCCCTAGATATATATAACAACAACCCTAGCTGGATATAACAACAGCCTTAGCTATATATAACAACAGCCCTAGCTGGATATAACAACAGCCCTAGCTGTATATAACAACAGCCCTAGCCGGCTATAACAACAGCCCTAGCTATATATAACAACAACCCTAGCTGTATATAACAGCCCTAGCTGGATATAACAACAGCCCTAGCTGGATATAACAACAGCCCTAGCTATATATAACAACAACCCTAGCTGTATATAACAGCCCTAGCTGGATATAACAACAGCCCTAGCTGTATATAACAACAGCCCTAGCTGGATATAACAACAGCCCTAGCTATATATAACAACAACCCTAGCTGTATATAACAGCCCTAGCTGTATATAACAGCCCTAGCTATATATAACAACAGCCCTAGCTGGATATAACAACAGCCCTAGCTGGATATAACAGCCCTAGCTATATATAACAACAACCCTAGCTGTATATAACAACCCTAGCTGTATATAACAGCCCTAGCTATATATAACAACAGCCCTAGCTGGATATAACAACAGCCCTAGCTATATATAACAACAACCCTAGCTGTATATAACAGCCCTAGCTGGATATAACAACAGCCCTAGCTGTATATAACAACAGCCCTAGCTGGATATAACAACAGCCCTAGCTGGATATAACAACAGCCCTAGCTATATATGACAAGAGCCCTAGCTATATATGACAAGAGCCCTAGCTGGATATAACAACAGCCCTAGCTATATATATAACAACAGCCCTAGCTATATATAACAACAGCCCTAGCTGTATATAACAACAGCCCTAGCTGGATATAACAACAGCCCTAGCTGGATATAACAACAGCCCTAGCTATATATAACAACAGCCGTAGCCGGCTATAACAACAGCCCTAGCCGGCTATAACAACAGCCCTAGCCGGTTATAACAACAGCCCTAGCCGGATATAACAACAGCCCTGGCCGGATATAACAACAGCCCTGGCCGGATATAACAGCCCTGGCTGGATATAACAGCCCTAGCCGGCTATAACAACAGCCCTAGCCGGCTATAACAACAGCCCTAGCTGGATATAACAACAGCCCTAGCCGGATATAACAACAGCCCTAGCTGGATATAACAACAGCCCTAGCTATATATAACAACAACCCTAGTTGTATATAACAGCCCTAGCTGGATATAACAACAGCCCTAGCTGTATATAACAACAGCCCTAGCCGGCTATAACAACAGCCCTAGCCGGCTATAACAACAGCCCTAGCCGGCTATAACAGCCCTGGCTGGATATAACAGCCCTAGCCGGCAATAACAACAGCCCTAGCCGGCTATAACAACAGCCCTAGCTGGATATAACAACAGCCCTAGCCGGATATAACAACAGCCCTAGCCGGATATAACAACAGCCCTAGCTGGATATAACAGCAGCCCTAGCTGGATATAACAGCAGCCCTAGCTGGATATAACAGCAGCCCTAGCTGGATATAACAACAGCCCTAGCTGGATATAACAGCAGCCCTAGCTGGATATAACAACAGCCCTAGCTGGATATAACAGCAGCCCTAGCTGGATATAACAACAGCCCTAGCTGGATATAACAACAGCCCTAGCTGGATATAACAACAGCCCTAGCCGGATATAACAGCAGCCCTAGCCGGATATAACAGCAGCCCTAGCCGGATATAACAGCAGCCCTAGCTGGATATAACAGCAGCCCTAGCTGGATATAACAACAGCCCTAGCTGGATATAACAGCAGCCCTAGCCGGATATAACAGCAGCCCTAGCCGGATATAACAGCAGCCCTAGCTGGATATAACAGCAGCCCTAGCTGGATATAACAACAGCCCTAGCTGGATATAACAACAGCCCTAGCTGGATATAACAGCAGCCCTAGCTGGATATAACAGCAGCCCTAGCTGGATATAACAACAGCCCTAGCTGGATATAACAGCAGCCCTAGCCGGATATAACAACAGCCCTAGCTGGATATAACAGCAGCCCTAGCTGGATATAACAGCAGCCCTAGCTGGATATAACAACAGCCCTAGCTGGATATAACAACAGCCCTAGCCGGATATAACAACAGCCCTAGCTGGATATAACAGCCCTAGCCGGATATAACAGCAGCCCTAGCCGGATATAACAACAGCCCTAGCTGGATATAACAACAGCCCTAGCTGGATATAACAACAGCCCTAGCTGGATTTAACAACAGCCCTAGCTGGATATAACAACAGCCCTAGCTGGATATAACAACAGCCCTAGCTGGATATAACAACAGCCCTAGCTGGATTTAACAACAGCCCTAGCCGGATATAACAGCAGCCCTAGCCGGATATAACAACAGCACTAGCCGGATATAACAACAGCACTAGCTGGATATAACAACAGCCCTAGCTGGATTTAACAACAGCCCTAGCTGGATATAACAACAGCCCTAGCTGGATATAACAACAGCCCTAGCTATATATAACAACAGCCCTAGCTATATATAACAACAGCCCTAGCTATATATAACAACAGCCCTAGCTATATATAACAACAGCCCTAGCTATATATAACAACAGCCCTAGCTATATATAACAACAGCCCTAGCTGGATATAACAACAGCCCTAGATATATATAACAACAACCCTAGCTGGATATAACAACAGCCCTAGCTATATATAACAACAGCCCTAGCTGGATATAACAACAGCCCTAGCTGTATATAACAACAGCCCTAGCCGGCTATAACAACAGCCCTAGCTATATATAACAACAACCCTAGCTGTATATAACAGCCCTAGCTGGATATAACAACAGCCCTAGCTGGATATAACAACAGCCCTAGCTATATATAACAACAACCCTAGCTGTATATAACAGCCCTAGCTGGATATAACAACAGCCCTAGCTGTATATAACAACAGCCCTAGCTGGATATAACAACAGCCCTAGCTGGATATAACAACAACCCTAGCTGTATATAACAGCCCTAGCTGTATATAACAGCCCTAGCTATATATAACAGCCCTAGCTATATATAACAGCCCTAGCTATATATAACAACAGCCCTAGCTGGATATAACAACAGCCCTAGCTATATATAACAACAACCCTAGCTGTATATAACAGCCCTAGCTGGATATAACAACAGCCCTAGCTGTATATAACAACAGCCCTAGCTGGATATAACAACAGCCCTAGCTGGATATAACAACAGCCCTAGCTATATATGACAAGAGCCCTAGCTGTATATAACAACAGCCCTAGCTGGATATAACAACAGCCCTAGCTGGATATAACAACAGCCCTAGCTATATATAACAACAGCCCTAGCCGGATATAACAACAGCCTTAGCCGGATATAACAACAGCCCTAGCCGGCTATAACAACAGCCCTAGCCGGCTATAACAACAGCCCTAGCCGGCTATAACAACAGCCCTAGCCGGATATAACAACAGCCCTAGCCGGATATAACAACAGCCCTAGCCGGATATAACAACAGCCCTAGCCGGCTATAACAACAGCCCTAGCCGGATATAACAACAGCCCTAGCCGGCTATAACAACAGCCCTAGCCGGATATAACAACAGCCCTAGCCGGATATAACAGCCCTGGCTGGATATAACAGCCCTAGCCGGCTATAACAACAGCCCTAGCCGGCTATAACAACAGCCCTAGCTGGATATAACAACAGCCCTAGCCGGATATAACAACAGCCCTAGCTAGATATAACAACAGCCCTAGCTATATATAACAACAGCCCTAGCTGGATATAACAACAGCCCTAGCTGTATATAACAACAGCCCTAGCTGTATATAACAACAGCCCTAGCCGGCTATAACAACAGCCCTAGCCGGCTATAACAACAGCCCTAGCCGGCTATAACAACAGCCCTAGCCGGCTATAACAGCCCTGGCTGGATATAACAGCACTAGCCGGCTATAACAACAGCCCTAGCTGGATATAACAACAGCCCTAGCCGGATATAACAACAGCCCTAGCCGGATATAACAACAGCCCTAGCTGGATATAACAGCAGCCCTAGCTGGATATAACAGCAGCCCTAGCTGGATATAACAACAGCCCTAGCTGGATATAACAGCAGCCCTAGCTGGATATAACAACAGCCCTAGCTGGATATAACAGCAGCCCTAGCTGGATATAACAGCAGCCCTAGCTGGATATAACAACAGCCCTAGCTGGATATAACAACAGCCCTAGCTGGATATAACAGCAGCCCTAGCCGGATATAACAGCAGCCCTAGCTGGATATAACAGCCCTAGCTGGATATAACAGCAGCCCTAGCCGGATATAACAGCAGCCCTAGCTGGATATAACAGCAGCCCTAGCTGGATATAACAGCAGCCCTAGCCGGATATAACAACAGCCCTAGCCGGATATAACAGCAGCCCTAGCCGGATATAACAGCAGCCCTAGCCGGATATAACAGCAGCCCTAGCTGGATATAACAGCAGCCCTAGCTGGATATAACAACAGCCCTAGCTGGATATAACAACAGCCCTAGCTGGATATAACAACAGCCCTAGCTGGATATAACAGCAGCCCTAGCTGGATATAACAGCAGCCCTAGCTGGATATAACAACAGCCCTAGCTGGATATAACAGCAGCCCTAGCCGGATATAACAACAGCCCTAGCTGGATATAACAGCAGCCCTAGCTGGATATAACAGCAGCCCTAGCTGGATATAACAACAGCCCTAGCTGGATATAACAACAGCCCTAGCTGGATATAACAACAGCCCTAGCCGGATATAACAACAGCCCTAGCTGGATATAACAGCCCTAGCCGGATATAACAGCAGCCCTAGCCGGATATAACAACAGCCCTAGCTGGATATAACAACAGCCCTAGCTGGATTTAACAACAGCCCTAGCTGGATATAACAACAGCCCTAGCTGGATATAACAACAGCCCTAGCTGGATATAACAACAGCCCTAGCTGGATTTAACAACAGCCCTAGCCGGATATAACAGCAGCCCTAGCCGGATATAACAACAGCACTAGCCGGATATAACAACAGCACTAGCTGGATATAACAACAGCCCTAGCTGGATTTAACAACAGCCCTAGCTGGATATAACAACAGCCCTAGCTGGATATAACAACAGCCCTAGCTATATATAACAACAGCCCTAGCTATATATAACAACAGCCCTAGCTATATATAACAACAACCCTAGCTGTATATAACAGCCCTAGCTGTATATAACAGCCCTAGCTATATATAACAACAGCCCTAGCTGGATATAACAACAGCCCTAGCTGGATATAACAACAGCCCTAGCTATATATAACAACAGCCCTAGCTGGATATAACAACAGCCCTAGATATATATAACAACAACCCTAGCTGGATATAACAACAGCCCTAGCTATATATAACAACAGCCCTAGCTGGATATAACAACAGCCCTAGCTGTATATAACAACAGCCCTAGCCGGCTATAACAACAGCCCTAGCTATATATAACAACAACCCTAGCTGTATATAACAGCCCTAGCTGGATATAACAACAGCCCTAGCTGGATATAACAACAGCCCTAGCTATATATAACAACAACCCTAGCTGTATATAACAGCCCTAGCTGGATATAACAACAGCCCTAGCTGTATATAACAACAGCCCTAGCTGGATATAACAACAGCCCTAGCTGGATATAACAACAACCCTAGCTGTATATAACAGCCCTAGCTGTATATAACAGCCCTAGCTATATATAACAGCCCTAGCTATATATAACAGCCCTAGCTATATATAACAACAGCCCTAGCTGGATATAACAACAGCCCTAGCTATATATAACAACAACCCTAGCTGTATATAACAGCCCTAGCTGGATATAACAACAGCCCTAGCTGTATATAACAACAGCCCTAGCTGGATATAACAACAGCCCTAGCTGGATATAACAACAGCCCTAGCTATATATGACAAGAGCCCTAGCTATATATGACAAGAGCCCTAGCTGGATATAACAACAGCCCTAGCTATATATAACAACAGCCCTAGCTATATATAACAACAGCCCTAGCTGTATATAACAACAGCCCTAGCTGGATATAACAACAGCCCTAGCTATATATAACAACAGCCGTAGCCGGCTATAACAACAGCCCTAGCCGGCTATAACAACAGCCCTAGCCGGTTATAACAACAGCCCTAGCCGGATATAACAACAGCCCTGGCCGGATATAACAACAGCCCTGGCCGGATATAACAGCCCTGGCTGGATATAACAGCCCTAGCCGGCTATAACAACAGCCCTAGCCGGCTATAACAACAGCCCTAGCTGGATATAACAACAGCCCTAGCCGGATATAACAACAGCCCTAGCTGGATATAACAACAGCCCTAGCTATATATAACAACAACCCTAGTTGTATATAACAGCCCTAGCTGGATATAACAACAGCCCTAGCTGTATATAACAACAGCCCTAGCCGGCTATAACAACAGCCCTAGCCGGCTATAACAACAGCCCTAGCCGGCTATAACAGCCCTGGCTGGATATAACAGCCCTAGCCGGCTATAACAACAGCCCTAGCCGGCTATAACAACAGCCCTAGCTGGATATAACAACAGCCCTAGCCGGATATAACAACAGCCCTAGCCGGATATAACAACAGCCCTAGCTGGATATAACAGCAGCCCTAGCTGGATATAACAGCAGCCCTAGCTGGATATAACAGCAGCCCTAGCTGGATATAACAACAGCCCTAGCTGGATATAACAGCAGCCCTAGCTGGATATAACAACAGCCCTAGCTGGATATAACAACAGCCCTAGCTGGATATAACAGCAGCCCTAGCCGGATATAACAGCAGCCCTAGCCGGATATAACAGCAGCCCTAGCTGGATATAACAGCAGCCCTAGCTGGATATAACAACAGCCCTAGCTGGATATAACAGCAGCCCTAGCCGGATATAACAGCAGCCCTAGCCGGATATAACAGCAGCCCTAGCTGGATATAACAGCAGCCCTAGCTGGATATAACAACAGCCCTAGCTGGATATAACAGCAGCCCTAGCTGGATATAACAACAGCCCTAGCTGGATATAACAGCAGCCCTAGCCGGATATAACAACAGCCCTAGCTGGATATAACAGCAGCCCTAGCTGGATATAACAGCAGCCCTAGCTGGATATAACAACAGCCCTAGCTGGATATAACAACAGCCCTAGCTGGATATAACAACAGCCCTAGCCGGATATAACAACAGCCCTAGCTGGATATAACAGCCCTAGCCGGATATAACAGCAGCCCTAGCCGGATATAACAACAGCCCTAGCTGGATATAACAACAGCCCTAGCTGGATTTAACAACAGCCCTAGCTGGATATAACAACAGCCCTAGCTGGATATAACAACAGCCCTAGCTGGATATAACAACAGCCCTAGCTGGATTTAACAACAGCCCTAGCCGGATATAACAGCAGCCCTAGCCGGATATAACAACAGCACTAGCCGGATATAACAACAGCACTAGCTGGATATAACAACAGCCCTAGCTGGATTTAACAACAGCCCTAGCTGGATATAACAACAGCCCTAGCTGGATATAACAACAGCCCTAGCTATATATAACAACAGCCCTAGCTATATATAACAACAGCCCTAGCTATATATAACAACAACCCTAGCTGTATATAACAGCCCTAGCTGTATATAACAGCCCTAGCTATATATAACAACAGCCCTAGCTGGATATAACAACAGCCCTAGCTGGATATAACAACAGCCCTAGCTATATATAACAACAGCCCTAGCTGGATATAACAACAGCCCTAGATATATATAACAACAACCCTAGCTGGATATAACAACAGCCCTAGCTATATATAACAACAGCCCTAGCTGGATATAACAACAGCCCTAGCTGTATATAACAACAGCCCTAGCCGGCTATAACAACAGCCCTAGCTATATATAACAACAACCCTAGCTGTATATAACAGCCCTAGCTGGATATAACAACAGCCCTAGCTGGATATAACAACAGCCCTAGCTATATATAACAACAACCCTAGCTGTATATAACAGCCCTAGCTGGATATAACAACAGCCCTAGCTGTATATAACAACAGCCCTAGCTGGATATAACAACAGCCCTAGCTGGATATAACAACAACCCTAGCTGTATATAACAGCCCTAGCTGTATATAACAGCCCTAGCTATATATAACAGCCCTAGCTATATATAACAGCCCTAGCTATATATAACAACAGCCCTAGCTGGATATAACAACAGCCCTAGCTATATATAACAACAACCCTAGCTGTATATAACAGCCCTAGCTGGATATAACAACAGCCCTAGCTGTATATAACAACAGCCCTAGCTGGATATAACAACAGCCCTAGCTGGATATAACAACAGCCCTAGCTATATATGACAAGAGCCCTAGCTATATATGACAAGAGCCCTAGCTGGATATAACAACAGCCCTAGCTATATATAACAACAGCCCTAGCTATATATAACAACAGCCCTAGCTGTATATAACAACAGCCCTAGCTGGATATAACAACAGCCCTAGCTATATATAACAACAGCCGTAGCCGGCTATAACAACAGCCCTAGCCGGCTATAACAACAGCCCTAGCCGGTTATAACAACAGCCCTAGCCGGATATAACAACAGCCCTGGCCGGATATAACAACAGCCCTGGCCGGATATAACAGCCCTGGCTGGATATAACAGCCCTAGCCGGCTATAACAACAGCCCTAGCCGGCTATAACAACAGCCCTAGCTGGATATAACAACAGCCCTAGCCGGATATAACAACAGCCCTAGCTGGATATAACAACAGCCCTAGCTATATATAACAACAACCCTAGTTGTATATAACAGCCCTAGCTGGATATAACAACAGCCCTAGCTGTATATAACAACAGCCCTAGCCGGCTATAACAACAGCCCTAGCCGGCTATAACAACAGCCCTGGCCGGCTATAACAGCCCTGGCTGGATATAACAGCCCTAGCCGGCTATAACAACAGCCCTAGCCGGCTATAACAACAGCCCTAGCTGGATATAACAACAGCCCTAGCCGGATATAACAACAGCCCTAGCCGGATATAACAACAGCCCTAGCTGGATATAACAGCAGCCCTAGCTGGATATAACAGCAGCCCTAGCTGGATATAACAACAGCCCTAGCTGGATATAACAGCAGCCCTAGCTGGATATAACAACAGCCCTAGCTGGATATAACAACAGCCCTAGCTGGATATAACAGCAGCCCTAGCCGGATATAACAGCAGCCCTAGCCGGATATAACAGCAGCCCTAGCTGGATATAACAGCAGCCCTAGCTGGATATAACAACAGCCCTAGCTGGATATAACAGCAGCCCTAGCCGGATATAACAGCAGCCCTAGCCGGATATAACAGCAGCCCTAGCTGGATATAACAGCAGCCCTAGCTGGATATAACAACAGCCCTAGCTGGATATAACAACAGCCCTAGCTGGATATAACAACAGCCCTAGCTGGATATAACAGCAGCCCTAGCTGGATATAACAGCAGCCCTAGCTGGATATAACAACAGCCCTAGCTGGATATAACAGCAGCCCTAGCCGGATATAACAACAGCCCTAGCTGGATATAACAGCAGCCCTAGCTGGATATAACAGCAGCCCTAGCTGGATATAACAACAGCCCTAGCTGGATATAACAACAGCCCTAGCTGGATATAACAACAGCCCTAGCCGGATATAACAACAGCCCTAGCTGGATATAACAGCCCTAGCCGGATATAACAGCAGCCCTAGCCGGATATAACAACAGCCCTAGCTGGATATAACAACAGCCCTAGCTGGATTTAACAACAGCCCTAGCTGGATATAACAACAGCCCTAGCTGGATATAACAACAGCCCTAGCTGGATATAACAACAGCCCTAGCTGGATTTAACAACAGCCCTAGCCGGATATAACAGCAGCCCTAGCCGGATATAACAACAGCACTAGCCGGATATAACAACAGCCCTAGCTGGATTTAACAACAGCCCTAGCTGGATATAACAACAGCCCTAGCTGGATATAACAACAGCCCTAGCTATATATAACAACAGCCCTAGCTATATATAACAACAGCCCTAGCTATATATAACAACAACCCTAGCTGTATATAACAGCCCTAGCTGTATATAACAGCCCTAGCTATATATAACAACAGCCCTAGCTGGATATAACAACAGCCCTAGCTGGATATAACAACAGCCCTAGCTATATATAACAACAGCCCTAGCTGGATATAACAACAGCCCTAGATATATATAACAACAACCCTAGCTGGATATAACAACAGCCCTAGCTATATATAACAACAGCCCTAGCTGGATATAACAACAGCCCTAGCTGTATATAACAACAGCCCTAGCCGGCTATAACAACAGCCCTAGCTATATATAACAACAACCCTAGCTGTATATAACAGCCCTAGCTGGATATAACAACAGCCCTAGCTGGATATAACAACAGCCCTAGCTATATATAACAACAACCCTAGCTGTATATAACAGCCCTAGCTGGATATAACAACAGCCCTAGCTGTATATAACAACAGCCCTAGCTGGATATAACAACAGCCCTAGCTGGATATAACAACAACCCTAGCTGTATATAACAGCCCTAGCTGTATATAACAGCCCTAGCTGTATATAACAGCCCTAGCTATATATAACAGCCCTAGCTATATATAACAACAGCCCTAGCTGGATATAACAACAGCCCTAGCTATATATAACAACAACCCTAGCTGTATATAACAGCCCTAGCTGGATATAACAACAGCCCTAGCTGTATATAACAACAGCCCTAGCTGGATATAACAACAGCCCTAGCTGGATATAACAACAGCCCTAGCTATATATGACAAGAGCCCTAGCTGTATATAACAACAGCCCTAGCTGGATATAACAACAGCCCTAGCTGGATATAACAACAGCCCTAGCTATATATAACAACAGCCCTAGCCGGATATAACAACAGCCTTAGCCGGATATAACAACAGCCCTAGCCGGCTATAACAACAGCCCTAGCCGGCTATAACAACAGCCCTAGCCGGCTATAACAACAGCCCTAGCCGGATATAACAACAGCCCTAGCCGGATATAACAACAGCCCTAGCCGGATATAACAACAGCCCTAGCCGGCTATAACAACAGCCCTAGCCGGATATAACAACAGCCCTAGCCGGCTATAACAACAGCCCTAGCCGGATATAACAACAGCCCTAGCCGGATATAACAGCCCTGGCTGGATATAACAGCCCTAGCCGGCTATAACAACAGCCCTAGCCGGCTATAACAACAGCCCTAGCTGGATATAACAACAGCCCTAGCCGGATATAACAACAGTCCTAGCTAGATATAACAACAGCCCTAGCTATATATAACAACAACCCTAGTTGTATATAACAGCCCTAGCTGGATATAACAACAGCCCTAGCTGTATATAACAACAGCCCTAGCCGGCTATAACAACAGCCCTAGCCGGCTATAACAACAGCCCTAGCCGGCTATAACAACAGCCCTAGCCGGCTATAACAGCCCTGGCTGGATATAACAGCACTAGCCGGCTATAACAACAGCCCTAGCTGGATATAACAACAGCCCTAGCCGGATATAACAACAGCCCTAGCCGGATATAACAACAGCCCTAGCTGGATATAACAGCAGCCCTAGCTGGATATAACAGCAGCCCTAGCTGGATATAACAACAGCCCTAGCTGGATATAACAGCAGCCCTAGCTGGATATAACAACAGCCCTAGCTGGATATAACAGCAGCCCTAGCTGGATATAACAGCAGCCCTAGCTGGATATAACAACAGCCCTAGCTGGATATAACAACAGCCCTAGCTGGATATAACAGCAGCCCTAGCCGGATATAACAGCAGCCCTAGCTGGATATAACAGCCCTAGCTGGATATAACAGCAGCCCTAGCCGGATATAACAGCAGCCCTAGCTGGATATAACAGCAGCCCTAGCTGGATATAACAGCAGCCCTAGCCGGATATAACAACAGCCCTAGCTGGATATAACAGCAGCCCTAGCCGGATATAACAGCAGCCCTAGCCGGATATAACAGCAGCCCTAGCTGGATATAACAGCAGCCCTAGCTGGATATAACAACAGCCCTAGCTGGATATAACAACAGCCCTAGCTGGATATAACAGCAGCCCTAGCTGGATATAACAGCAGCCCTAGCTGGATATAACAGCAGCCCTAGCTGGATATAACAACAGCCCTAGCTGGATATAACAGCAGCCCTAGCCGGATATAACAACAGCCCTAGCTGGATATAACAGCAGCCCTAGCTGGATATAACAGCAGCCCTAGCTGGATATAACAACAGCCCTAGCTGGATATAACAACAGCCCTAGCTGGATATAACAACAGCCCTAGCCGGATATAACAACAGCCCTAGCTGGATATAACAGCCCTAGCCGGATATAACAGCAGCCCTAGCCGGATATAACAACAGCCCTAGCTGGATATAACAACAGCCCTAGCTGGATTTAACAACAGCCCTAGCTGGATATAACAACAGCCCTAGCTGGATATAACAACAGCCCTAGCTGGATATAACAACAGCCCTAGCCGGATATAACAGCAGCCCTAGCCGGATATAACAACAGCACTAGCCGGATATAACAACAGCACTAGCTGGATATAACAACAGCCCTAGCTGGATTTAACAACAGCCCTAGCTGGATATAACAACAGCCCTAGCTGGATATAACAACAGCCCTAGCTATATATAACAACAGCCCTAGCTATATATAACAACAGCCCTAGCTATATATAACAACAACCCTAGCTGTATATAACAGCCCTAGCTGTATATAACAGCCCTAGCTATATATAACAACAGCCCTAGCTGGATATAACAACAGCCCTAGCTGGATATAACAACAGCCCTAGCTATATATAACAACAGCCCTAGCTGGATATAACAACAGCCCTAGATATATATAACAACAACCCTAGCTGGATATAACAACAGCCCTAGCTATATATAACAACAGCCCTAGCTGGATATAACAACAGCCCTAGCTGTATATAACAACAGCCCTAGCCGGCTATAACAACAGCCCTAGCTATATATAACAACAACCCTAGCTGTATATAACAGCCCTAGCTGGATATAACAACAGCCCTAGCTGGATATAACAACAGCCCTAGCTATATATAACAACAACCCTAGCTGTATATAACAGCCCTAGCTGGATATAACAACAGCCCTAGCTGTATATAACAACAGCCCTAGCTGGATATAACAACAGCCCTAGCTGGATATAACAACAACCCTAGCTGTATATAACAGCCCTAGCTGTATATAACAGCCCTAGCTATATATAACAGCCCTAGCTATATATAACAGCCCTAGCTATATATAACAACAGCCCTAGCTGGATATAACAACAGCCCTAGCTATATATAACAACAACCCTAGCTGTATATAACAGCCCTAGCTGGATATAACAGCCCTAGCTGTATATAACAACAGCCCTAGCTGGATATAACAACAGCCCTAGCTGGATATAACAACAGCCCTAGCTATATATGACAAGAGCCCTAGCTGTATATAACAACAGCCCTAGCTGGATATAACAACAGCCCTAGCTGGATATAACAACAGCCCTAGCTATATATAACAACAGCCCTAGCCGGATATAACAACAGCCTTAGCCGGATATAACAACAGCCCTAGCCGGCTATAACAACAGCCCTAGCCGGCTATAACAACAGCCCTAGCCGGCTATAACAACAGCCCTAGCCGGATATAACAACAGCCCTAGCCGGATATAACAACAGCCCTAGCCGGATATAACAACAGCCCTAGCCGGCTATAACAACAGCCCTAGCCGGATATAACAACAGCCCTAGCCGGCTATAACAACAGCCCTAGCCGGATATAACAACAGCCCTAGCCGGATATAACAGCCCTGGCTGGATATAACAGCCCTAGCCGGCTATAACAACAGCCCTAGCCGGCTATAACAACAGCCCTAGCTGGATATAACAACAGCCCTAGCCGGATATAACAACAGCCCTAGCTAGATATAACAACAGCCCTAGCTATATATAACAACAACCCTAGTTGTATATAACAGCCCTAGCTGGATATAACAACAGCCCTAGCTGTATATAACAACAGCCCTAGCCGGCTATAACAACAGCCCTAGCCGGCTATAACAACAGCCCTAGCCGGCTATAACAACAGCCCTAGCCGGCTATAACAGCCCTGGCTGGATATAACAGCACTAGCCGGCTATAACAACAGCCCTAGCTGGATATAACAACAGCCCTAGCCGGATATAACAACAGCCCTAGCCGGATATAACAACAGCCCTAGCTGGATATAACAGCAGCCCTAGCTGGATATAACAGCAGCCCTAGCTGGATATAACAACAGCCCTAGCTGGATATAACAGCAGCCCTAGCTGGATATAACAACAGCCCTAGCTGGATATAACAGCAGCCCTAGCTGGATATAACAACAGCCCTAGCTGGATATAACAACAGCCCTAGCTGGATATAACAACAGCCCTAGCTGGATATAACAGCAGCCCTAGCCGGATATAACAGCAGCCCTAGCTGGATATAACAGCCCTAGCTGGATATAACAGCAGCCCTAGCCGGATATAACAGCAGCCCTAGCTGGATATAACAGCAGCCCTAGCTGGATATAACAGCAGCCCTAGCCGGATATAACAACAGCCCTAGCTGGATTTAACAGCAGCCCTAGCTGGATATAACAGCAGCCCTAGCTGGATATAACAACAGCCCTAGCTGGATATAACAACAGCCCTAGCTGGATATAACAACAGCCCTAGCCGGATATAACAGCCCTGGCTGGATATAACAGCCCTAGCCGGCTATAACAACAGCCCTAGCCGGCTATAACAACAGCCCTAGCTGGATATAACAACAGCCCTAGCCGGATATAACAACAGCCCTAGCTGGATATAACAACAGCCCTAGCTATATATAACAACAACCCTAGTTGTATATAACAGCCCTAGCTGGATATAACAACAGCCCTAGCTGTATATAACAACAGCCCTAGCCGGCTATAACAACAGCCCTAGCCGGCTATAACAACAGCCCTAGCCGGCTATAACAGCCCTGGCTGGATATAACAGCCCTAGCCGGCTATAACAACAGCCCTAGCCGGCTATAACAACAGCCCTAGCCGGATATAACAACAGCCCTAGCCGGATATAACAACAGCCCTAGCCGGATATAACAACAGCCCTAGCCGGATATAACAGCAGCCCTAGCCGGATATAACAGCAGCCCTAGCTGGATATAACAACAGCCCTAGCTGGATATAACAACAGCCCTAGCTGGATATAACAGCAGCCCTAGCTGGATATAACAGCAGCCCTAGCTGGATATAACAACAGCCCTAGCTGGATATAACAGCAGCCCTAGCCGGATATAACAGCAGCCCTAGCCGGATATAACAGCAGCCCTAGCCGGATATAACAGCAGCCCTAGCTGGATATAACAGCAGCCCTAGCTGGATATAACAGCAGCCCTAGCTGGATATAACAACAGCCCTAGCTGGATATAACAGCAGCCCTAGCTGGATATAACAGCAGCCCTAGCTGGATATAACAGCAGCCCTAGCTGGATATAACAGCAGCCCTAGCCGGATATAACAGCAGCCCTAGCCGGATATAACAGCAGCCCTAGCCGGATATAACAGCAGCCCTAGCTGGATATAACAGCAGCCCTAGCCGTATATAACAGCAGCCCTAGCTGGATATAACAGCCCTAGCTGGATATAACAACAGCCCTAGCTGGATATAACAGCAGCCCTAGCTGGATATAACAGCAGCCCTAGCTGGATATAACAGCAGCCCTAGCTGGATATGAAGGAACCCGAGAGAGGTAGGTAGATATGTTCTAGGTTGTTCTGATTTTATATTGCCGAAGAGACATTCAAAATGGTTCTTTAACAGTACCTGTGGCTTTTAAACGTGTGTGTGTTGGGGTGTATGGGGGGGGGGGGGGTAATGTGTGTGTTGGGGTGTATGGGGGGGGGGGTAATGTGTGTGTTGGGGTGTATGGGGGGGGGGGGGGTAATGTGTGTGTTGGGGTGTATGGGGGGGGGGGGGGGGGGGTAATGTGTGTGTTGGGGTGTATGAGGGGGGGGGGGTAATGTGTGTGTTGGGGTGTATGGGGGGGGGGTAATGTGTGTGTTGGGGTGTATGGGGGGGGGCGGTATGTGTGTGTTGGGGTTTATGAGGGGGGGGGGTATGTGTGTGTTGGGGTGTATGGGGGGGGGTAATGTGTGTGTTGGGGTGCATGAGGGGGGGGGTAATGTGTGTGTTGGGGTGTATGGGGGGGGGGGGTAATGTGTGTGTTGGGGTGTATGGGGGGGGCGGTATGTGTGTGTTGGGGTTTATGAGGGGGTGGGTATGTGTGTGTTGGGGTGTATGGGGGGGGGGGTAATGTGTGTGTTGGGGTGTATGGGGGGGGGTAATGTGTGTGTTGGGGTGTATGAGGGGGGGGGTAATGTGTGTGTTGGGGTGTATGGGGGGGGGGGGGTAATGTGTGTGTTGGGGTGTATGGGGGGGGGCGGTATGTGTGTGTTGGGGTTTATGAGGGGGGGGGTATGTGTGTGTTGGGGTGTATGAGGGGGGAGGGGGTATGTGTGTGTTGGGGTTTATGAGGGGGGGGTATGTGTGTGTTGGGGTTTATGAGGGGGGAGGGGGGGTATGTGTGTGTTGGGGTGTATGAGGGGGGAGGGGGGGGGGTATGGGTGTGTTGGGGTGTATGAGGGGGGGGGGGGGGGGGGGGGGGGACAGGAAGAGTGGGGCTGTCAGTGCCATCAAAGCCAACAGCTGTTTCATACAGAAAGAGCCATGGGAGAGTACTACTGGCAGTGAAAGCTGCAGGTGTACACACACACACACACACACACACACACACTCTATAATATGTGGTAGAGAGCAGGGGATTCTCTCTCTCTCTGAGTGGGAGGTTTCACTTGCCTCTCTGTTCTGGGCTGAAGCTCCACTTCAAATGTAACGTACCAGCAGATACACGCTAAATGCGACAGAGGCAATTTAACATCCGTGTTCTTCCCACACACTGTTTTAACACGACAAGGCAAACTACCACACTGACGGATGGACGATCACACTGCAGTCAGAGATGAACACAGTCATTTTGACATTTATACAGCAGTTAGCAGTAGTGAAATGTTTGTATTTAAGGTACCAGACATATTTCATCTTAAAGGGCATTTCTCTGAGATGACTGATAGGAAACCACACTAATATATAAACGGATGCAGACCGTAGGTGTATCTAGATAGGTCTATGTTCATATAGGAGTAGGTGTATCTAGATAGGTCTATGTTCATAGGTGTATCTAGATAGGTCTATGTTCATATAGGAGTAGGTGTCTCTAGATAGGTCTATGTTCATAGGTGTATCTAGATAGGTCTATGTTCATATAGGAGTAGGTGTATCTAGATAGGTCTATGTTCATATAGGAGTAGGGTTATCTAGATAGGTCTATGTTCATAGGTGTATCTAGATAGGTCTATGTTCATAGGTGTATCTAGATAGGTCTGTGTTCATATAGGAGTAGGTGTACCTAGATAGGTCTATGTCTATAGGTTTATCTAGATAGGTCTATGTTCATATAGGAGTAGGTGTATCTAGATAGGTCTGTGTTCATAGGTGTATCTAGATAGGTCTGTGTTCATAGGTGTCTCTAGATAGGTCTATGTTCATATAGGAGTAGGTGTCTCTAGATAGGTCTATGTTCATATAGGAGTAGGTGTATCTAGATAGGTCTATGTTCATAGGTGTATCTAGATAGGTCTATGTTCATATAGGAGTAGGTGTATCTAGATAGGTCTATGTTCATAGGTGTATCTAGATAGGTCTATGTTCATAGGTGTATCTAGATAGGTCTATGTTCATATAGGAGTAGGTGTATCTAGATAGGTCTATGTTTATATAGGAGTAGGTGTATCTAGATAGGTCTATGTTCATAGGTGTATCTAGATAGGTCTATGTTCATAGGTGTATCTAGATAGGTCTATGTTCATAGGTGTATCTAGATAGGTCTGTGTTCATATAGGAGTAGGTGTATCTAGATAGGTCTGTGTTCATATAGGAGTAGGTGTATCTAGATAGGTCTATGTTCATTGGTGTATCTAGATAGGTCTGTGTTCATATAGGAGTAGGTGTATCTAGATAGGTCTGTGTTCATATAGGAGTAGGTGTATCTAGATAGGTCTATGTTCATAGGTGCATCTAGATAGGTCTGTGTTCATATAGGAGTAGGTGTATCTAGATAGGTCTATGTTCATATAGGAGTAGGTGTCTCTAGATAGGTCTATGTTCATATAGGTCTATGTTCATATAGGAGTAGGTGTATCTAGATAGGTCTATGTTCATATAGGAGTAGGTGTATGTTTTAACAGTAAGGCCCAAGGAGGTGTGGTATGTGGCCAATATAGCACGGCTAAGAGCTGTTCTCAGGAACGACGCAACAGTCCTTAGCCGTGCTATATTGGCCATATACCACAAACCCCGGAGGTGCCTTATTGCGATTATAAACCTGTTAACAACATAATTAGAAAAGTACAAAAATATTGTTTTGTCATACCCGATATACCACGGCTTTCAGCCAATCAACATTCAGGGCTCGAACCAACCAGTTTGTTTATAAATTACTTTAAACTACTCAACATCTCACATGCACCAACTCTGAGGACTGGTGATAGGGAACTACACCAATATGTTCTACTTTCTTTCCCCCAGTGTATAATGTTTTTTATAATATAACCCATAGTGCATTACATCGGGCAGTGTTTCCCAACTCCAGTCCTCCAGCACCCCCAACAGTACAAGTTGCTGTTGTTGTAGTCCCGGACGTTTGTCCAGAGGTAGAACAACAGGAGCTGTTGGGGGGGGCGAGTTGTTGGGTGGGGAGAGCTGTTGGGGGGGGGGGGGCTGGGGCTGTTGGGGGGGGGGCTGTTGGGGGGGAGAGCTGTTGGGGGGAGAGCTGTTGGGGGGGGGGGGGGGGGGCTGTTGGGGGGGGAGAGCTGTTGGGGGGGAGAGCTGTTGGGGGGGAGAGCTGTTGGGGGGGGAGCTGTTGGGGGGGGAGCTGTTGGGGGGGAGAGCTGTTGGGGGGGAGAGCTGTTGGGGGGGGGAGAGCTGTTGGGGGGGAGAGCTGTTGGGGGGAGCTGGAGGATTGGAGTTGAGAAACACTGATATCGACTGATCCAATATCCACATCAGCATGTAGAACTCCCAAGTGGTATGACAGTATGGAAACTACTGCAACCTGTCTTTTCTTCCTTAATTATCAAATCCCTCTCTCCCATTGGTCAATCTCACCTGTAGAACCTCTGTCGGACCCACCCCCTTCCTCTACTCTCGGCCAATTTGGTGTGGACTTGCCGCTAGCCCCTCCTTCTCCCACCACCTGCCGCTCCGTAGATAAAGGAGAGTGTTGTCTGCGTTCTCCGAACCTAGAACGAACACACACACACACACACACACACACACACACACACACACACACACAGAGAGAGAAGGAAAAACAGCCACACAAAAACACAGCAAGTTGTGGTCAAGCGCATTGAAAGTCCATTTAATTTTGCGAACATCAAGTCGCCCACAGAACAGCAGACATGCTGTTTCCCATCCACTACAACATGTGTTAGGTATAGATGCATAGATGCATAGATGTATAGATGTATAGATGCATAGATGCATAGATGCATAGATGCATAGATGCATAGATGCATAGATGTGTAGGGCACTAATGGTATAGGGCACTAATGGTATAGGGCACTAATGGAGTAGGGCACTAATGGTGTAGGGCACTAATGGTATAGGGCACTAATGGTATAGGGCACTAATGGTGTAGGGCACTAATGGTATAGGGCACTAATGGTATAGGGCACTAATGGAGTAGGGCACTAATGGTGTAGGGCACTAATGGAGTAGGGCACTAATGGTGTAGGGCACTAATGGTGTAGGGCACTAATGGTGTAGGGCACTAATGGTGTAGGGCACTAATGGTATAGGGCACTAATGGTGTAGGGCACTGATGGTGTAGGGCACTAATGGAGTAGGGCACTATATAGGGAATGGAGGACACTATATAGTGTGTGTGTGTGTGTGTTAGTGTGTGTGTGTGTGTGTGTGTGTGTGTTAGTGTGTGTGTGTGTTAGTGTGTGTGTGTGTGTGTGTTAGTGTGTGTGTGTGTGTTAGTGTGTGTGTGTGTGTGTTAGTGTGTGTGTGTGTGTGTTAGTGTGTGTGTGTGTGTGTTAGTGTGTGTGTGTGTGTGTGTGTGTGTTAGTGTGTGTGTGTGTGGGTGTGTGTGTGTGTGTGGGTGTGTGTGTTAGTGTGTGTGTGTGTGTGTGTGTGTGTGTTAGTGTGTGTTAGTGTGTGTGTGTGTGTGTGTGTGTTAGTGTGTGTGTGTGTGTGTGTGTTAGTGTGTGTGGGTGTGTGTGTGTGTGTTAGTGTGTGTGTGTGTTAGTGTGTTTGTGTGTGTTAGTGTGTGGGTGTGTGTGTGGGTGTGTGTGTGTGTGTGTGTTAGTGTGTGTGTGTGTCCTTTACTTAAAGAGGGAGATCAAGCTGATCCTAACTGTTATATACCTATTTCTATTTTGTCCTGTTTATCAAAAGTGTTGGAAAAATTTGTCAATAATCAACTGACTGGCTTTCTTGATGTCTATTGTATTCTCTCTGGTGTCCGCTCAGGTTATGGATGTGTCACTGCAACCTTAAAGGTCCTCAATGACGTCACCATTGCCCTTGATTCTAAGCCATGTTGTGCTACTATTTTTATTGACTTGGCCAAAGTTTTTGATACGGTAGACCATTCCATTCTTGTGGGCCGGTTAAGGAGTATTGGTGTCTCTGAGGGGTCTTTGGCCTGGTTTGCTAACTACCTCTCTCAAAGAGTGCAGTGTATAAAGTCAGAACATCTGCTGTCTCAGCCACTGCCCTGTCACCAAGGGAGTACCCCAAGGCTCAATCCTAGGCCCCACGCTCTTCTCAATTTACATCAACAACATAGCTCAGGCAGTAGGAAGCTCTCTCATCCATTTATATGCAGATGATACAGTCTTATGCTCAGCTGGCCCCTCCCAGGATTTTGTGTTAAATGCTCAATCACAAAGCTTTCTTAGTGTCCAACAAGCTTTCTCTACCCTTAACCTTGTTCTGAACACCTCCAAAACAAAGGTAATGTGGTTTGGTAAGAAGAATGCCCCTCTCCCCACCGGTGTGATTACTACCTCTGAGGGTTTAGAGCTTGAGGTAGGCACCTCATACAAGTACTTGGGAGTATGGCTAGACGGTGCACTGTCCTTCTCTCAGCACATATCAAAGCTGCAGGCTAAAGTTAAATCTAGACTTGGTTTCCTCTATTGTAATCGCTCCTCTTTCACCCCAGCTGTCAAACTAACCCTGATTCAGATGACCATCCTACCCATGCTAGATTACGGAGACGTAATTTATAGATCGGCAGGTAAGGGTGCTCTCGAGCGGCTAGATGTTCTTTATCATTCGGCCATCAGATTTGCCACCAATGCTCCTTATAGGACACATCACTACACTTTAGACTCCTCTGTAAACTGGTCATCTCTGTATACCCGTCGCAAGACCCACTGGTTGATGCTTATTTATAAAACCATGTTAGGCCTCACTCCCCCCTATCTGAGATATCTACTGGAGCCCTCATCCTCCACATACAACACCCGTTCTGCCAGTCACATTCTGTTAAATGTCCCCAAAGCACACACATCCCTGGGTCGCTCCTCTTTTCAGTTCGCTGCAGCTAGCGACTGGAACGAGCTGCAACAAACACTCAAACTGGACAGTTTTATCTCCATCTCTTCATTCAAAGACTCCATCATGGACACTCTTACTGACAGTTGTGGCTGCTTTGCGTGATGTATTGTTGTCTCTACCTTCTTGCCTTTGTGCTGTTGTCTGTGTCCAATAATGTTTGTACCATGTTGTGTTGCTACCATGTTGTGTTGTCATGTGTTGCTGCCTTGCTATGTTGTTGTCATGTTGTGTTGCTACCATGTTGTGTTGTCATGCTGTGTTGCTACCATGCTGTGTTGTCATGTTGTGTTGTGTTGCTACCATGCTGTGTTGTCATGTTGTGTTGCTACCATGCTGTGTTGTCATGTTGTGTTGCTACCATGTTGTGTTGTCATGTTTTGTTGCTACCATGTTGTGTTGTCATGTTGTGTTGCTACCATGCTGTGTTGTCATGTTGTGTTGCTACCATGCTGTGTTGTCATGTTGTGTTGCTACCATGCTGTGTTGTCATGTTGTGTTGCTACCATGTTGTGTTGTCATGCTGTGTTGCTACCATGCTGTGTTGTCATGTTGTGTTGTGTTGCTACCATGCTGTGTTGTCATGTTGTGTTGCTACCATGCTGTGTTGTCATGTTGTGTTGCTACCATGTTGTCATGTTGTGTTGCTACCATGCTGTGTTGTCATGTTGTGTTGCTACCATGCTGTGTTGTCATGTTGTGTTGCTACCATGCTGTGTTGTCATGTTGTGTTGCTACCATGCTGTGTTGTCATGTTGTGTTGTCATGTTGTGTTGCTACCATGTTGTGTTGTCATGTGTTGCTACCATGTTGTGTTGTCATGTGTTGTCATGTTGTGTTGTCATGTTGTGTTGTCATGTTGTGTTGTCATGTTGTGTTGCTACCATGTTGTGTTGTCATGTTGTGTTGCTACCATGCTGTGTTGTCATGTTGTGTTGCTACCATGCTGTGTTGTCATGTTGTGTTGCTACCATGTTGTGTTGTCATGTTGTGTTGCTACCATGCTGTGTTGTCATGTTGTGTTGCTACCATGCTGTGTTGTCATGTTGTGTTGCTACCATGCTTTGTTGTCATGTTGTGTTGCTACCATGCTGTGTTGTCATGTTGTGTTGCTACCATGTTGTGTTGTCATGTTGTGTTGCTACCATGTTGTGTTGTCATGTTGTGTTGCTACCATGCTGTGTTGTCATGTTGTGTTGCTACCCTGCTGTGTTGTCATGTTGTGTTGCTACCATGTTTAGTTGTCATGTTGTGTTGCTACCATGCTGTGTTGTCATGTTGTGTTGCTACCATGCTGTGTTGTCATGTTGTGTTGCTACCATGCTGTGTTGTCATGTTGTGTTGTCATGTTGTGTTGCTACCATGTTGTGTTGTCATGTGTTGCTACCATGTTGTGTTGTCATGTTGTGTTGTCATGTTGTGTTGTCATGTTGTGTTGTCATGTTGTGTTGCTACCATGTTGTGTTGTCATGTTGTGTTGCTACCATGTTGTGTTGTCATGTTGTGTTGCTACCATGCTGTGTTGTCATGTTGTGTTGCTACCATGCTGTGTTGTCATGTTGTGTTGCTACCATGCTGTGTTGTCATGTTGTGTTGCTACCCTGCTGTGTTGTCATGTTGTGTTGCTACCATGTTTAGTTGTCATGTTGTGTTGCTACCATGCTGTGTTGTCATGTTGTGTTGCTACCATGCTGTGTTGTCATGTTGTGTTGTCATGTTGTGTTGCTACCATGTTGTGTTGTCATGTGTTGCTACCATGTTGTGTTGTCATGTTGTGTTGTCATGTTGTGTTGTCATGTTGTCATGTTGTGTTGTCATGTTGTGTTGTCATGTTGTGTTGTCATCTTGTGTTGCTACCATGCTGTGTTGTCATGTTGTGTTGCTACCATGTTGTGTTGTCATGTTGTGTTGCTACCATGCTGTGTTGTCATGTTGTGTTGCTACCATGCTGTGTTGTCATGTGTTGCTACCATGCTGTGTTGTCATGTTGTGTTGCTACCATGCTGTGTTGTCATGTTGTGTTGCTACCATGCTGTGTTGTCATGTTGTGTTGTCATGTTGAGTTGCTACCATGTTGTGTTGTCATGTGTTGCTACCATGTTGTGTTGTCATGTGTTGTCATGTTGTGTTGTCATGTTGTGTTGTCATGTTGTGTTGTCATGTTGTGTTGCTACCATGTTGTGTTGTCATGTTGTGTTGCTACCATGCTGTGTTGTCATGTTGTGTTGCTACCATGCTGTGTTGTCATGTTGTGTTGCTACCATGTTGTGTTGTCATGTGTTGCTACCATGCTGTGTTGTCATGTGTTGCTACCATGCTGTGTTGTCATGTTGTGTTGCTACCATGCTGTGTTGTCATGTTGTGTTGCTACCATGTTGTGTTGTCATGTTGTGTTGCTACCATGTTGTGTTGTCATGTTGTGTTGCTACCATGCTGTGTTGTCATGTTGTGTTGCTACCCTGCTGTGTTGTCATGTTGTGTTGCTACCATGTTTAGTTGTCATGTTGTGTTGCTACCATGCTTTGTTGTCATGTTGTGTTGCTACCATGCTGTGTTGTCATGTTGTGTTGTCATGTTGTGTTGCTACCATGTTGTGTTGTCATGTGTTGCTACCATAATGTGTTGTCATGTTGTGTTGTCATGTTGTGTTGTCATGTTGTGTTGTCATGTTGTGTTGTCATGTTGTGTTGCTACCATGTTGTGTTGTCATGTTGTGTTGCTACCATGTTGTGTTGTCATGTTGTGTTGCTGCCATGCTGTGTTGTCATATTGTGTTGCTACCATGCTGTGTTGTCATGTTGTGTTGCTACCATGCTGTGTTGTCATGTTGTGTTGCTACCATGCTGTGTTGTCATGTTGTGTTGCTACCATGCTGTGTTGTCATGTTGTGTTGCTACCATGTTGTGTTGTCATGTTGTGTTGCTACCATGCTGTGTTGTCATGTTGTGTTGCTACCATGTTGTGTTGTCATGTTGTGTTGCCATGTTGTGTTGCTACCATGTTGTGTTGTCATGTTGCTACCATGCTGTGTTGTCATGTTGTGTTGCTACCATGCTGTGTTGTCATGTTGTGTTGCTACCATGCTGTGTTGTCATGTTGTGTTGCTACCATGCTGTGTTGTCATGTTGTGTTGCTACCATGCTGTGTTGTCATGTTGTGTTGTCATGTTGTGTTGCTACCATGCTGTGTTGCATGTTGTGTTCCTACAATGCTATGTTGTCATGTTGTGTTGCTACCATGCTGTGTTGTCATGTTGTGTTGCTACCATGCTGTGTTGTCATGTTGTGTTGCTACCATGCTGTGTTGTCATGTTGTGTTGTCATGTTGTGTTGCTACCATGCTGTGTTGTCATGTTGTGTTGTCATGTTGTGTTGTCATGTTCTGTTGTCATGTTGTGTTGCTACCATGTTGTGTTGTCATGTTGTGTTGCTACCATGTTGTGTTGTCATGTTGTGTTGCTACCATGTTGTGTTGTCATGTTGTGTTGCTACCATGCTGTGTTGTCATGTGTTGCTACCATGCTGTGTTGTCATGTTGTGTTGTCATGTTGTGCTGCTACCATGTTGTGTTGCTACTATGTTGTGTTGTCATGTTGTATTGTCATGTTGTGTTGTCATGTTGTGTTGCTACCATGCTGTGTTGTCATGTTGTGTTGTCATGTTGTGTTGCTACCATGTTGTGTTGCTACCATGTTGTGTTGTCATGTTGTATTGTCATGTTGTGTTGTCATGTTGTGTTGCTACCATGCTGTGTTGTCATGTTGTGTTGTCATGTTGTGTTGTCATGTTGTGTTGCTACCATGTTGTGTTGTCATGTGTTGCTGCCTTGCTATGTTGTTGTCTTTAGGTCTCTCTTCATGTCGTGATGTGTGTTTTGTCCTATATTTATGTTATTTATTTTTAAACATTTAATCCAGGCCCCCGTCCCCGCAGGAGGCCTTTTTGCCTTTTTGGTAGGCTGTCATTTTAAATAAGAATTTGTTCTTAACTGACTTGTCTAGTTAAATAAAGGTTACATAAAAATAAGAACGAGAGAGAGAGAGAGAGAAAAAAAAGGGTGTTAAGTGGTTGCCGGGTGTTAAGTGGTTGCCGGGTGTTAAGTGGTTGCCGGGTGTTAACACCTTCCAACCACTTCCTTAACACTTACATAAAGAGTTATATTCAACATGCTACAGGTGACCAACACTCTCCCCATCTCTTACCCCTCAGGCATAGACTTCTGAGTCCTCCAGTGCTGTGAGGTGTCAGTGGAGCAGGAGAGGTTGGAGGGGGAAGATCGGTTGTGAGGAGAACGGCCCAGAGCCAGAGAGGAGGTTACGGCATAGTTCTCACTGCCCGGAGACATTCTGGAGGGGGGTTACCAGAGAAGAAGAAGCACTACGTTAATCAATTAGGAGATACAGAGAGAAGACATTAATCCTCTCAACCTTGTCCCTCTTCCCAAATTCAAACTAACTTTATTGACATCAAGGGAGCAATCTAAGGTTGACAAAGCAGCAATATTTTATTTGCCGGAAATCACAAGTCCACACACTCATCCTCCTCTCCCCTCCCTTCTCCCTCCCTCCCCTACTTTTCTCCTCTCCTCTCCCCCTCCCTCTCTCCCCTCCTTCCTCTCCCTCTCCCCTCCCTCCCCTCCCCTTCTCCTCTCCCTCCCTCCCTGCCCTTCTTCTCTCCCCTCACTCCCTCCCTCCCCTTCTCCTGTCCCCTCCCCTTCTCCTGTCCCCTCCCTCCCTCCCCTTCTCCTCTCCCCTCCCCTTCTCCTGTCCCCTCCCTCCCTCCCCTTCCCTCCCTCCCCTTCTCCTCTCCCCCCCTCCCCTTACTCCCTCCCTCCCCTTCTCCTCTCCCCTCACTCCCTCCCTCCCTCCCTCCCCTCACTCCCTCCCTCCCTCCCTCCCCTCACTCCCTCCCTCCCTCACTCCCTTCCTCACTCCCTCACTCCCCTCACTCCCCTCACTCCCTCACTCCCTCCCTCCCTCCTCTCCTCTCCCTCCTGTCCCCTCCCTCCCTCCCCTTCTCCTGTCCCCTCCCTCCCTCCCCCTTCTCCTCTCCTCTCCCCTCCCTCCCCTTCTCCTGTCCCCTCCCTCCCTCCCCTTTCTCCTCTCCTCTCCCCTCCCTCCCTCCCTCCCCTTCTCCTCTCCCATCCCTCCCTTTCTCCTCTCCCCTACCTCTTGGTATCAGCGGCCGTCCATCACTACTAACACTGCGTGGTTATAGCAGCGGTTTCTCTCTGGGCGTTCAGCAGACAGAGTCTTCCCCCCAGAGCTCCCCAGGCTGACGGCCCGGTTGGGGGTGTGCGGCTGGGGGGAGGCCGTCAGGGACTGCTGGGGACTACTGGAGGTTCTCTGCCACTTGTTGTCTTTGCTGCGGAACGGGAACTTGTAGTCAAATGAACCACTCTCACCACTCCCCTTGTACTCAACCACTGGCATACGGTAGAGCTCAGAGCAACCTCTGTAGAGAGAGAGGGATAGGGAGCGAGAGGGAGAGAGAGAGGGAGAGAGAGGAAGAGAGAGGGAGAGAGAGAGAAGGAGAGGGAGAGATGACGAGAGGGAGGGAGATAGGGAGAGGATGAGAGGAAGGGAGAGGAGAGGAAGACAGGAAGAAAGAGGGGGAGACAGGAAGAAAGAGGGGGAGGACAGGAAGAAAGAGGGAGAGGACGAGAGAGGGAGAGGATGAGAGGAAGAGAGGGAGAGAGAGAGGGAGAGGATGAGAGGGAGAGGAAGAGAGCGTTGGGGGAGGAAGAGAGCATGGGGGAGGAAGAGAGCGTGGGGGAGGAAGAGAGCGTGGGGGAGGAAGAGAGCGTGGGGGAGGAAGAGAGGGTGGGGGAGGAAGAGAGGGTGGGGGAGGAAGAGAGGGTGGGGGAGGAAGAGAGGGAGGCAGAGAAAGCGAGGGAGGGAGGGAAAGAGAGGGAGGGAGAGGAAGCGAGAGAAAGAGAGGGAGGGAGAGGAAGCGAGAGGGGCAGAGGAAGAGAGGAGGGAGGACGAGAGGGAGAGAGAGGAAAAGAGAGGGGGTTAGAAGCACAGGTAAGTCTACACACACACACACACACACACACACGACTGACATGATGATGACCTCATAATCACCAGTCTGACTGACATCACACACGCCAACCCCAAACACACACACACACCTGCGTGGGGTAGCGTCTTCGTGTGGCGGGATGATGACTACCCTGACGGTGACCGACGTCCTCAGCAAGTCTATCATCTGTTCGTGGGTCAGTGTCGCCACGGCAACCTTGACAGAATATTTCATTTTAAAAAGGTTGTATGGCATACCAATATACTGTATGGTATCAATAGATGCAAATCATTTGATACAATTTCAGAGTAATTAAAATAAACACAAGAATTATCCACACATTGAAATCTACAAGTTTAAAGGAAATGACGAACCTTGCAGATTTCGACCAATCGGCTGCCCTGCCTCAGCCCCGCCTGCCAGGCGTACCCGTATGACTCCACCTCTGCCACGATGCCCTCGTAGTTGACATGGAAACCCAGCTGGCCCAGCCCGTTACGACGTAGTGTCATCTCAGACGTCTCACAACCCTTAGTCAGGTACTGGTGGGGAGCGAGGGAGGGGCCGAGGGAGGGGGGGAGCGAGGGAGGGGTCGAGGGAGGGGGTGAGCGAGGCAGGAGCCGAGGGAGGGGGGGAGCGAGGGAGGGGTCGAGGGAGGGGGGATTGAGGGAGGGAAGATCGAGGGAGGGGGGATCGAGGGAGGGAAGATCGAGGGAGGGGGGATCGAGGGAGGGGGGATCGAGGGAGGGGCCGAGGGAGGGGGGAGCGAGGGAGGGAAGATCGAGGGAGTGGGGATCGAGGGAGGGGGGAGCGAGGGAGGGATGATCGAGGGAGGGGGGATCGAGGGAGGGGGGAGCGAGGGAGGGATGATCGAGGGAGGGATGATCGAGGGAGGGATGATCGAGGGAGGGATGATCGAGGGAGGTGGGATCGAGGGAGGTGGGATCGAGGGAGGGATGATCGAGGGAGGGATGATCGAGGGAGGGATGATCGAGGGAGGTGGGATCGAGGGAGGGAAGATCGAGGGAGGGATGATCGAGGGAGGGATGATCGAGGGAGGGATGATCGAGGGAGGTGGGATCGAGGGAGGGAAGATCGAGGGAGGGGGGATCGAGGGAGGGGGGAGCGAGGGAGGGATGATCGAGGGAGGGATGATCGAGGGAGGGATGATCGAGGGAGGGATGATCGAGGGAGGGGGGATCGAGGGAGGGGGGAGCGAGGGAGGGATGATCGAGGGAGGGATGATCGAGGGAGGATGATCGAGGGAGGGATGATCGAGGGAGGTGGGATCGAGGGAGGTGGGATCGAGGGAGGGATGATCGAGGGAGGGATGATCGAGGGAGGGATGATCGAGGGAGGTGGGATCGAGGGAGGTGGGATCGAGGGAGGGATGATCGAGGGAGGGATGATCGAGGGAGGTGGGATCGAGGGAGGGATGATCGAGGGAGGTGGGATCGAGGGAGGTGGGATCGAGGGAGGGAAGATCGAGGGAGGGTGAGGTAGGGAGGGGAAGGGAGAGGAGAGAGTGATAGTTTTTATTTATCTTAGTTGTTATTACCCACACACACTATAGTGACACTCCAACACACAATATACTCTCACAAACACACACATAATGACACATAAAGACACACTTTCACTCTTCACATAAGCTGCTGCTACTCTGTTTATTGTCTATCCTGATTGACTAGTCACTTTTTACCCCTACCTACATGTACATATTACCACAATTCAATTAAATACTTGTACTTCTGCACATTGACTCGGTATTGGTACTCCTCGTACAAAGCCTGGATATTGTTATTTTTTTGTGTTAATATTTCTGGCCACTTTTTATTTATTTAATTAATCCTTTTTTAAAAACTATGCATTGTTGGTTAAGGGCTTGTAAGTAATCATTCCAGGGTAAAGTCAACACCTGGTTGGATTCGGCTCCTGTGACTAACAGAATTTGATTTGGTGATTCAAGACTTGTCCGTTAGTATCGGCATGCATAGCAGAAGGTCTTCAGACAGGTCACTAACAGGGGGTGCAGTAGAAATGGAGTGTGTGTGTGTGTGTGTGGTTTTCTTTAGTCGGGACAGGAATAAGGGCTCTTAAGCTAAAGAGGAAATGGCACTATAAATACAGCTAGCTAAGGGCCCCCGTGACAGACGACTGGCCACACACAACGTTATGTTATTCTATGGTGACCTAAAATTAATTTCCTTTGAAAATCCTATTTTTTTTTTCTTTTCTCCCTCTCCCTCCTCCTCCTCTCTCTCCCTCTCTCTCCCTCTCTCTCCCTCTCTCTCCCTCTCTCTCTCTCCCTCTCTCTCCCCCTCTCTCTCTCCCTCCTCTCTCTCTCTCTCTCCTCCCTCTCTCTCTCTCCTCTCTCTTCCCTCTCTCTCTCCCTCTCTCTCTCCCTCTCTCTCCCCTCTCTCTCTCCCTCCTCTCCCCTCCTCTCTCCCTCTCTCTCTCTCCCCTCTCTCTCTCCCTCTCTCTCTCTCCCTCTCTCTCTCCCTCTCTCTCTCTCTCTCCTCTCTCCTCTCCCTCTCTCTCTCCTCTCCCTCTCTCTCCCCTCTCTCTCTCCTCTCTCTCTCTCATGAATAAGTTATTCAGTAGACATACCTAGCTGCTTTGAAAAGACTCTTTGGGCTGAGGTGGACAGGGACTGTTTCGAGGCGGACAGGGACTGTTTCGAGGCGGACAGGGACTGTTTCGAGGCGGACAGGGACTGTTTCGAGGCGGACAGGGACTCTTTTGAGGCGGACAGGGACTCTTTCGAGGCGGACAGGGACTGTTTCGAGGCGGACAGGGACTGTTTCGAGGCGGACAGGGCTGTTTCGAGGCGGACAGGGACTGTTTCGAGGCAGATAGGGACTGTTTCGAGGCGGACAGGGACTGTTTCGAGGCGGACAGGGACTGTTTCGAGGCGGACAGGGACTGTTTCGAGGCGGACAGGGACTGTTTCGAGGCGGACAGGGACTGTTTCGAGGCGGACAGGGACTGTTTCGAGGCGGACAGGGACTGTTTCGAGGCGGATAGGGAGTACATAGTGGTTCTAAATACTTTCTGCAGTCTGTGTGTTCGACCACTTGCAGGAAGACGAGAGGTGAGTGTGTCTCCTTCCACCTGCTCCCTCACACAAAGTTGGCAGCACTGACTGAACATCAACATATTCATCAGAAAAAAGCAGATACACTCTATTGAACATTGTGTCTGAAAGCCCTGCGAAAGCCCTGTGAACGCCCTGAGAAAGCGCTGCGAACGCCCTGTGAACGCCCTGTGAACGCCCTGTGAACGCCCTGTGAAAGCCCTGTGAAAGCCTGCGAAAGCCCTGTGAACGCTTGGTAGGGGTGTGTGTGGATGTGTGTGGTGTGTGGATGTGTGGTGTGTGTGTGTGTGTGTGTGTGTGTGTGTGTGTGTGTGTGTGTAGGGGTGTGTGTGGATGTGTTGTGGTGTGTGTGTGTGTGTGTAGGGGTGTGTGTGGATGTGTGTGTGTGTGTGTGGTGTGTGTGTGTGTGTGTGTGTAGGGGTGTGTGTGTGTGTGTAGGTGTGTATCACACCATTTTGAGTGGGTTGGAGGAAACGGAAGAAGTCTTTCAGAACCAGCTGATGATGCTGATTACATAACAACATGTTTTACCTCGCTCGTTGCCATGGTAACAGTTTAGAACCATCACCCGAGGCAATTATAACCAAGTAGGCATCCCAAATAGCACACTATTCCATATATAGGGCACTACTTTGACCAGGACACATAGGGCTCTGTCTAAAGTAGTGCACTACATAGGGAATAGGGCTCTGGTCTATAGTAGTGCACTACATAGGGAATAGGGCTTGGTCTAAAGTAGTGCACTATATAGGGAATAGGGTTCTGGTCTATAGTAGTGCACTATATAGGGAATAGGGCTCTGGTCTATAGTAGTGCACTACATAGGGAATAGGGCTCTGGTCTAAAGTAGTGCACTATATAGGGAATAGGGTTCTGGTCTATAGTAGTGCACTACATAGGGAATAGGACTCTGGTCTATAGTAGTGCACTATATAGGGATAGGACTCTGGTCTATAGTAGTGCACTATATAGGGAATAGGACTCTGGTCTATAGTAGTGCACTATATAGGGAATAGGGCTCTGGTCTATAGTAGTGCACTATATAGGGAATAGGACTCTGGTCTATAGTAGTGCACTATATAGGGAATAGGGCTCTGGTCTATAGTAGTGCACAATATAGGGAATAGGGTGCTATAGGGCTCTGGTCTATAGTAGTGCACTATATAGGGAATAGGGCTCCATTTGGGATATAACTCCAGTCTGCCAGAGCTTTTAATGACCCTTCACTAGATAAGTAGTCATAAAATCACATCATCGGTACGCAGACTAGACCACAACAACTTCTGACTGAAACTATAGAAGACACTGGAATGTAGTGTGTGTGTGTGTGTGCCCGTGTGTCCTCACCTCCAGTCGTTTCACCACCTCTCTGAAATCCTCTGTGTTGTTACTGACAGACCTCAGAGACACACTCTCCCCTCTCTCATAGAAGATCCTCATGGAGGCGGGGCTCCCAAGCGTCCAGCCAATCACGTCCTTAGTAGCACAGTTAAACACTACGGCCTTGGCCTCTGATCCAATAGAATGAGGAAGTCGTTGGAGATAGCCAGTAGTGCTTCGAGCTCTCCTCCCGCCCCATGATCCTCGGCGTGGACCGCCCACGTGACGGCGCCGAGGCTCCGAAGCTCCGCCCCCGCGTACGGACGACTCTTCTCCTTCCTCTTGTGAGCCAATGAGATGAAGGGGAATTTCCCGGATGGGTCGATGGGGGTCGACGGGGGTGTGGCGCTCTGCCAGGTCTCTGAGGTACTCCTGACGTGTCCGTGTCGCCATGGCGCGAAACTTGTGAGATTGTGGGCGGCGTTCTCTGCGTTGATGATCTTGGCCAAGAGGAAGTCCCGGAACACGGAGGACTTTGGGAAGGACACGTCCTCTGGGATGGGAGGGCCGAAGGACGGGACGTCACGAGAACGAGGTGACCGCCACGCTAAGCAGGCGAAGAGAGAGAGAGACGATTACGGCATGAATGCACAAGATGGGTAAATACTGACACACTGCAAGGATATAATAAATTATAAATAACATTAATAAAATGTCAAACAAGGTCTCCCCATCCCTCCCCTCAACCCATCCCTCCCTCCCGCTCCCTCAACCCATCCCTCCCTCCCTCTCCCTCAACCACCCTCCCTCCCCCTCACTCAACCCATCCTCCCTCCTCCCCTCACTCAACCCATCCCTCCCTCCCTCCCCCTCACTCAACCATCCCTCCCTCCCCCTCACTCAACCAATCCCTCCCTCCCTCGCCCCGAACCCATCCCTCCCTCCCTCTCCCTCAAACCATCCCGCCCGCCCGCTCCCCTCAACCCATCCCTCCCCCCCTCACGAACCCATCCCTCCCCCCTTCTCACTCAACCCATCCCTCCCCCCTTCGCACCTCAACCCATCCCCCCTCCTTCTCACTCAACCCATCCCTCACACTTCTCACTCAACCCATCCCTCCCCCTTCTCACTCAACCCATCCCTCCCCCTCACTCAACCCATCCCTCCCCTCACTCAACCCATCCCTGCCTCACTCAACCCATCCCCCCGCTCCCTCAACCTCAACCCCATCCCTCCCTCCCTCCCTCCCGCTCACGAACCCATCCCTCCTCCCCCAACCCATCCCTCCCTCCCCCTCACTAAACCCAGCCGCCCTCCCTCTCCCCTCAACCCATCCCTCCCTCCCCTCCCCTCCAACCCAACCCATCCCTCCCGCCCTCTCCCTCAACCCATCCCTCCCTCCCCCTCACTCAACCCATCCCTCCCCCTTCTCACTCAACCCACCCCCCCTCTTCTCACTCAACCCATCCCTCCCTCCCTCTCCCTCAACCCATCCTCCCTCTCGCTCTCCTCAACCCATCCCTCCCTCCCCTTCACTCAACCCATCCCTCCCCCCTTCTCCACTCAAACCCATTCCTCCCCTCTTCTCACTCAAACCCATCCCTCCCCTCTTCTCACTCACCCATCCCTCCCCTCTTCTCACTCAACCCATCCCTCCCCTCTTCTCACTCAACCCATCCCGCCCCCTTCTCACTCAACCCATCCCTCCCCCTCACTCAACCCATCCCTCCCCCTCACTCAACCCATCCCTCCCCTCACTCAACCCATCCCTTCCCCTCACTCAACCCAGCCCTCCCTCCCCCAACCCTCCCCCTCACTCAACCATCCCTCGCCTCACTCAACCCAGCCCCCCTCTCTCCCCCCCCCTCACGCAACCCACCCGCCCTCTCCCTCAACCCAGCCTCCCGCCCACTCAAAACCCATCCCTCCTCTCCCTCTCACTCAACCCATCCCGCCCCTCTCACTCACTCAACCCATCCCTCCCTCTCACAACCCATCCCTCCCTCTCACTCAACCATCCCTCCCTCACACTCAACCCATCCCTCCCTCACACTCAACCCAGCCCGCCCTCACACTCAAACCCAGCTCCCCATCCCCATAACCCAGCCCCCCATCACTCAACCCATCCCGCCCTCTCACTCAACCCATCCCTCCCCCACACTCAACCCAGCCCGCCCCCACACTCAACCCATCCCTCCCTCACACTCAATCCAGCCCTCCCGCACACTCAACCCATCGCCCCATCCCTCTCCCCGCAACCCATCCCTCCCCCTCACTCAACCCATCCCTCCCTCTCCCCCTCAACCCAGCTCCCTCACACTCAACCCATCCCTCCCGCACACGCAACCCAGCCCGCCCTCACACTCAACCCATCTCCCCATCCCCACTTAACCCATCCCCCCCATCACTCAACCCATCCCTCCCTCTCACTCAACCCATCCCTCCCCCACACTCAACCCATCCCTCCCTCTCACTCAACCCATCCCTCCCTCTCACTCACTCAACCCATCCCTCCCTCTCACTCAACCCATCCCTCCCTCTCACTCAACCCATCCCTCCCTCACACTCAACCCATCCCTCCCTCACACTCAACCCATCCCTCCCTCACACTCAACCCATCTCCCCATCCCCACTTAACCCATCCCCCCCATCACTCAACCCATCCCTCCCTCTCACTCAACCCATCCCTCCCCCACACTCAACCCATCCCTCCCCCACACTCAACCCATCCCTCCCCCACACTCAACCCATCCCTCCCCCACACTCAACCCATCCCTCCCTCACACTCAACCCATCCCTCCCTCACACTCAACCCATCTCCCCATCCCTCTCCCCTCAACCCATCCCTCCCCCTCACTCAACCCATCCCTCCCTCCCCCTCACTCAACCCATCCCTCCCTCCCCCTCACTCAACCCATCCCTCCCTCCCCCTCACTCAAACCATCCCTCCCTCCCCCTCACTCAACCCATCCCTCCCTCCCCCTCACTCAACCCTCCCTCCCTCCCCCTCACTCAACCCATCCCTCCCTCCCCCTCACTCAACCCATCCCTCCCTCCCCCTCACTCAACCCATCCCTCCCTCTCCCCTCAACCCATCCATCCCTCCCTCCCTCTCCCCTCAACCCATCCCTCCCTCCCTCTCCCCTCAACCCATCCCTCCCTCCCTCTCCCCTCAACCCATCCCTCCCTCCCTCCCCCTCACTCAACCCATCCCTCCCCCCTTCTCACTCAACCCATCCCTCCCCTCTTCTCACTCAACCCATCCCTCCCCTCTTCTCACTCAACCCATCCCTCCCCCTTCTCACTCAACCCATCCCTCCCCCTTCTCACTCAACCCATCCCTCCCCCCTTCTCACTCAACCTATCCCTCCCCCTCACTCAACCCATCCCTCCCCCTCACTCAACCCATCCCTCCCTCCCCCTCAACCCCTCCACCTCACTCAACCCATCCCTCCGCCTCACTCAACCCATCCCTCCCTCCCTCCCCCTCACTCAACCCATCCCTCCCCCCTTCTCACTCAACCCATCCCTCCCCCTCACTCAACCCATCCCTCCCCCTCACTCAACCCATCCCTCCCCCTCACTCAACCCATCCCTTCCCCTCACTCAACCCATCCCTCCCTCCCCCTCAACCCCTCCCCCTCACTCAACCCATCCCTCCGCCTCACTCAACCCATCCCTCCCTCTCTCCCTCCCCCTCACTCAACCCATCCCTCCCTCTCCCTCAACCCATCCCTCCCTCCCACTCAACCCATCCCTCCCTCCCTCTCACTCAACCCATCCCTCCCTCTCACTCACTCAACCCATCCCTCCCTCTCACTCAACCCATCCCTCCCTCACACTCAACCCATCCCTCCCTCACACTCAACCCATCCCTCCCTCACACTCAACCCATCTCCCCATCCCCACTTAACCCATCCCCCCCATCACTCAACCCATCCCTCCCTCTCACTCAACCCATCCCTCCCCCACACTCAACCCATCCCTCCCCCACACTCAACCCATCCCTCCCTCACACTCAATCCATCCCTCCCTCACACTCAACCCATCTCCCCATCCCTCTCCCCTCAACCCATCCCTCCCCCTCACTCAACCCATCCCTCCCTCCCCCTCAACCCATCCCTCCCTCACACTCAACCCATCCCTCCCTCACACTCAACCCATCCCTCCCTCACACTCAACCCATCCCTCCCTCACACTCAACCCATCTCCCCATCCCCACTTAACCCATCCCCCCCTATCACTCAACCCATCCCTCCCTCTCACTCAACCCATCCCTCCCCCACACTCAACCCATCCCTCCCCCACACTCAACCCATCCCTCCCCCACACTCAACCCATCCCTCCCTCACACTCAACCCATCCCTCCCTCACACTCAACCCATCTCCCCATCCCTCTCCCCTCAACCCATCCCTCCCCCTCACTCAACCCATCCCTCCCTCCCCCTCACTCAACCCATCCCTCCCTCCCCCTCACTCAACCCATCCCTCCCTCCCCCTCACTCAAACCATCCCTCCCTCCCCCTCACTCAACCCATCCCTCCCTCCCCCTCACTCAACCCTCCCTCCCTCCCCCTCACTCAACCCATCCCTCCCTCCCCCTCACTCAACCCATCCCTCCCTCCCCCTCACTCAACCCATCCCTCCCTCTCCCCTCAACCCATCCATCCCTCCCTCCCTCTCCCCTCAACCCATCCCTCCCTCCCTCTCCCCTCAACCCATCCCTCCCTCCCTCTCCCCTCAACCCATCCCTCCCTCCCTCTCCCCTCAACCCATCCCTCCCTCCCTCCCCCTCACTCAACCCATCCCTCCCCCCTTCTCACTCAACCCATCCCTCCCCTCTTCTCACTCAACCCATCCCTCCCCTCTTCTCACTCAACCCATCCCTCCCCCTTCTCACTCAACCCATCCCTCCCCCTTCTCACTCAACCCATCCATCCCCCCTTCTCACTCAACCTATCCCTCCCCCTCACTCAACCCATCCCTCCCCCTCACTCAACCCATCCCTCCCTCCCCCTCAACCCCTCCACCTCACTCAACCCATCCCTCCGCCTCACTCAACCCATCCCTCCCTCCCTCCCCCTCACTCAACCCATCCCTCCCTCTCCCTCAACCCATCCCTCCCTCCCTCTCACTCAACCCATCCCTCCCTCCCTCTCACTCACTCACTCAACCCATCCCTCCCTCTCACTCACTCAACCCATCCCTCTCTCTCACTCAACCCATCCCTCTCTCTCACTCAACCCATCCCTCCCCCTCACTCAACCCATCCCTCCCCCTCACTCAACCCATCCCTCCCTCCCCCTCAACCCCTCCACCTCACTCAACCCATCCCTCCGCCTCACTCAACCCATCCCTCCCTCCCTCCCCCTCACTCAACCCATCCCTCCCTCTCCCTCAACCTCAACCCATCCCTCCCTCTCACTCAACCCATCCCTCCCTCCCTCTCACTCACTCACTCAACCCATCCCTCTCACTCACTCACTCAACCCATCCCTCTCTCTCACTCAACCCATCCCTCTCTCTCTCAACCCATCCCTCTTTCTCACTCAACCCATCCCTCTCTCTCACTCAACCCATCCCTCTCTCTCACTCAACCCATCCCTCTCTCTCACTCAACCCATCCCTCTCTCTCACTCAACCCATCCCCCTCTCTCACTCAAACCATCCCTCTCTCTCACTCAAACCATCCCTCTCTCTCACTCAAACCATCCCTCCCTCTCACTCAAACCATCCCTCCCTCTCACTCAACCCATCCCTCCCTCTCACTCAACCCATCCCTCCCTCAACCCATCCCTCTCTCTCACTCAACCCATCCCTCTCTCTCACTCAACCCATCCCTCCCTCTCACTCAAACCATCCCTCCCTCTCACTCAACCCATCCCTCCCTCTCACTCAACCCATCCCTCCCTCTCACTCAACCCATCCCCCCTCTCACTCAACCCATCCCCCCCTCTCACTCAACCCATCCCCCCTCTCACTCAACCCATCCCTCCCTCTCACTCAACCCATCCCTCCCTCACACTCAACCCATCCCTCCCTCACACTCAACCCATCCCTCCCCCTCAACCCATCCCTCCCTCCCCCTCAACCCATCCCTCCCTCTCACTTAACCCATCCCCCCCTCTCACTTAACCCATCCCTCCCTCACACTCAACCCATCCCTCCCTCACACTCAACCCATCCCTCCCTCACACTCAACCCATCCCTCCCTCACACTCAACCCATCCCTCCCTCACACTCAACCCATCCCTCACACTCAACCCATCCCTCCCCCTTAACCCATCCCTCCCCCTTAACCCATCCCTCCCTCACACTCAACCCATCCCTCCCTCACACTCAACCCATCCCTCCCTCACACTCAACCCATCCCTCCCTCACACTCAACCCATCCCTCCCTCACACTCAACCCATCCCTCCCTCACACTCAACCCATCCCTCCCTCACACTCAACCCATCCCTCCATCACACTCAACCCATCCCTCCTTCACACTCAACCCATCCCTCCCTCACACTCAACCCATCCCTCCCTCACACTCAACCCATCCCTCCCTTCTCCTCTCTCCCATCCCTCCCTCCCTCCTCCTCCTCTCTCCCATCCCTCACTCCTCTCTCCCATCCTTGTGGTGTTATCAGGACTAGAGACAGGGCTGTGGCGTTATCAGGACTACAGACAGAGCTGTGGTGTTATCAGGACTACAGACAGAGCTGTGGTGTTATCAGGACTACAGACAGAGCTGTGGTGTTATCAGGACTACAGACAGAGCTGTGGTGTTATCAGGACTAGAGACAGAGCTGTGGTGTTATCAGGACTAGAGACAGAGCTGTGGTGTTATCAGGACTAGAGACAGCGCTGTGGTGTTATCAGGACTAGAGACAGAGCTGTGGTGTTATCGGGACTAGAGACAGAGCTGTGGTGTTATCGGGACTAGAGACAGAACTGTGGTGTTATCAGGACTAGAGACAGAGCTGTAGTGTTATCAGGACTAGAGACAGAGCTGTGGTGTTATCAGGACTAGAGACAGAGCTGTGGTGTTATCAGGACTAGAGACAGAGCTGTAGTGTTATCGGGACTAGAGACTGAGCTGTGGTGTTACCAGGACTAGAGACTGAATGAGTCCTGTCCTATTCTGTTTTACAGCCACAACCTTTAAGTTACTCTGATAACTAAATTAGCCCAAATCACTGACCTGGTTCACCGACATTTTCTTAGCGAACAAAATCGGTCAACCCTGTTGAGTGCCTCCCTTTCTCGTGCGTGTGTGTGTGTGTGTGTCTCTCTCTCTTAGGACGTGTTGCCACTTACACGTGCTATTAGCTGATGGGAAAAGTTAGAAGGAAAGAGGAAGTAGAGAGAGAGAGAGAGAGAAACCTCTGGATATACATGACTAGCCTAGCGTGTTACACGTCCTTAATAATACTATAGAGATTACCTTGGACGCAGCAACACCTGTCTGTTTTACGTTACGATCCATGGCTATGGTTTTACCTTGCTTCAAGAATAGTCGACAGCACATTGTCCATCAAATAACCCTTCAACGACAATTTCTGCAGCCCCGTGGAAATCCAAATTAACATAATAAATTAAACCTGTCCATTTAAACAAGAGACACATGGACTGCGTCTCTGTCCACTGCATCCGCCCATTTCGCCATTCCGCGTCTGTGGTGAAAGGTGGTCGAGCTAGAGGGGGGTTCGTCAGGTGGCCGAGCTACAGGGAGTTTGTCGAATGGTTTGGTCTACCAACTCTCTCCCATCCCTGCCCCCCCCCCCCCCCCCCCCCCCCCCCCGAATGGTTTGGTCTACCAACTCTTGATAGCTTAATTAAGGCGTCGTAGGATTCAAAATCAAATAGCTAAATTATCCTTGGTGTGACAATCTTAAAACAATTCCATATGTTAATTGGTAGAATCTGGTTGATCACCAAACATTTCTGTTCAAACAACAACGATAAAGCCCTGCGTTCCAATTTTTTGATTTGTTTCGCGCTGTTGATGGTAGGCGCACTTGATTCATCAGCGCCAGGAAGACACAAAGTGTTCCTATTTCGAACCATCTCATACGTCTGAAGGTAAAAGTCTGCCTTATCCGGTAGAGAGCCGATCAAGTGCATCTACAGGCCTCCCGCTGGCCAATCAGATAACTTTCTCGAGCCAAAAAGGAAGCCTTGAACGCACGGCAAAGAGGATAATGTGAGATTCCAAACCTTTTAAAAACCACGACTAGAGAGACACTTAATGAATACGACGAAGAGCTGCTGTTTTTACGAGTTCATGTGAAGTTGTTGTTCAGCACATTTGTTGCCCTCCTACGGCCTCCTCCACGTCTCCTGATCTCCTGGTAGCGCCTCCATGATCTGGACACTACGTTGACAGACACAGCAAACCTTCTTGCCACAGCTCGCATTGATGTGCCATCCTGGATGAGCTGCACTACCTGAGCCACTTGTGTGGGTTGTAGACTCCGTCTCATGCTACCACTAGAGTGAAAGCACCGCCAGCATTCAAAAGTGACCAAAACATCAGCCAGGAAGCATAGGAACTGAGAAGTGGTCTGTGGTCACCACCTGCAGAACCACTCCTTTATTGGGGGTGTCTTGCTAATTGCCTATAATTTCCACCTGTTGTCTATTCCATTTGCACAACAGCGTGTGAAATGTATTGTCAATCAGTGTTGCTTCCTAAGTGGACAGTTTGATTTCACAGAAGTGTGATTGACTTGGAGTTACATTGTGTTGTTTAAGTGTTCCCTTTATTTTTTTGAGCAGTGTATTTAAAAATGGCTGGGTCTTCACAGTCCCCTTTGTGCCAGTAAGGTGTTCTTTTATCTGCTTTTTAAAATATGGATTTATTTCTAGCTCGTAACTGTGTTACCTGGGGGTGGCAGAGAGTTTCTTGTAGTCATGGTGATATTTAATACTGTTCTGGAACGTGGAGACGGTGAAGAGACCTCTGGTTGCATGTCTTGTGTTGGTACAGATGAGTGTCTGAACTGTGAAGAGACCTCTGGTTGCATGTCTTGTGTTGGTACAGATGAGTGTCTGAACTGTGAAGAGACCTCTGGCTGCATGTCTTGTGTTGGTACAGATGAGTGTCTGAACTGTGAAGAGACCTCTGGCTGCATGTCTTGTGTTGGTACAGATGAGTGTCTGAACTGTGAAGAGACCTCTGGTTGCATGTCTTGTGTTGTACAGATGAGTGTCTGAACTGTGAAGAGACCTCTGGTTGCATGTCTTGTGTTGGTACAGATGAGTGTCTGAACTGTGAAGAGACCTCTGGCTGCATGTCTTGTGTTGGTACAGATGAGTGTCTGAACTGTGAAGAGACCTCTGGTTGCATGTCTTGTGTTGTACAGATGAGTGTCTGAACTGTGAAGAGACCTCTGGTTGCATGTCTTGTGTTGGTACAGATGAGTGTCTGAACTGTGAAGAGACCTCTGGCTGCATGTCTTGTGTTGGTACAGATGAGTGTCTGAACTGTGAAGAGACCTCTGGTTGCATGTCTTGTGTTGGTACAGATGAGTGTCTGAACTGTGAAGAGACCTCTGGTTGCATGTCTTGTGTTGTACAGATGAGTGTCTGAACTGTGAAGAGACCTCTGGTTGCATGTCTTGTGTTGTACAGATGAGTGTCTGAACTGTGAAGAGACCTCTGGTTGTATGTCTTGTGTTGTACTGATGAGTGTCTGAACGGTGAAGAGACCTCTGGTTGCATGTCTTGTGTTGTACTGATGAGTGTCTGAACGGTGAAGAGACCTCTGGTTGCATGTCTTGTGTTGTACTGATGAGTGTCTGAATGGTGAAGAGACCTCTGGTTGCATGTCTTGTGTTGTACAGATGAGTGTCTGAACTGTGAAGAGACCTCTGGTTGCATGTCTTGTGTTGTACAGATGAGTGTCTGAACTGTGAAGAGACCTCTGGTTGCATGTCTTGTGTTGTACAGATGAGTGTCTGAACTGTGAAGAGACCTCTGGTTGCATGTCTTGTGTTGTACAGATGAGTGTCTGAACGGTGAAGAGACCTCTGGTTGCATGTCTTGTGTTGTACAGATGAGTGTCTGAACTGTGGAGAGACCTCTGGTTGCATGTCTTGTGTTGGTACAGATGAGTGTCTGAACTGTGAAGAGACCTCTGGTTGCATGTCTTGTGTTGGTACAGATGAGTGTCTGAACTGTGTTACCAACTGCTTGAACAGACAGTTCGGTACCTTCAGCACGTCAGCACAATGACCACAATAGTGATGCAGTCAATCTCTCCTCAACTCCGAGCCAGGAGAGACTGACATGAATGTTACTGAGGCGCCTTTTCCCTCCGTGTTCATCTAAGTGCAACATGCTGCTCTGTTCTGGACCCAATGTATCTGTGTTTGATCTTTAGCTGCACATGACCACACAACTGGGCAGTGGTCCAGGTGCCACAAAACTAGGTCCTGTAGGACCTGTCGGGTCGACTGAGACGTCAAGAAGGCAGAGCAGCGCCCTATCACAGACAGACCTCTTCCCTTTTTTGAGCGACCATTGAGTCTATATGTTTTGACGTTGAAAAACAACATGTCCTATTCTAGGAAATACAGTCTCAAATCACGACCAAACCTCCCGACGCCAATGACTACAGAAGGGGAAAAAATGACCTATTTAGCACTTGCATTTAAAAAAAAAAAAATAGGTTAACCTATGGAGAACACAACATACCTATATCTTTGTGAAAATATCACGTACATGCTGTGGGAAACACTTAGCATTGCTCGTTCTGCAGGCCAGGCCAGTGAGTCAGAGGGAGAGAGAGACAGAGAGAGAGAGAGATAGACAGAGACAGAGAGAGACAGAGAGAGAGAGAGAGAGAGAGAGAGAGAGAGACAGAGCCAGAGAGAGACAGAGAGAGAGAGAGACAGAGACAGAGACAGAGAGAGGCAGAGACAGAGAGCGCCAGAGACAGAGAGCCAGAGAGAGGCAGAGAGCCAGAGAGAGGCAGAGAGACAGAGAGAGGCAGAGAGACAGAGAGACAGAGAGAGGCAGAGAGACAGAGAGACAGAGAGAGGCAGAGAGGGAGAGCCAGTGAGTCAGAGAGACAGAGATAGAGAGAGAGAGAGACAGAGACAGAGAGAGAGAGAGAGACAGAGCCAGAGAGAGGCAGAGAGCCAGAGAGAGGCAGAGAGACAGAGAGACAGAGAGAGGCAGAGAGACAGAGAGAGACAGAGAGAGACAGAGAGAGACAGAGAGAGACAGAGAGAGACAGAGAGAGACAGAGAGAGACAGAGAGAGACAGAGAGAGGCAGAGAGAGGCAGAGAGAGGCAGAGAGAGGCAGAGAGAGGCAGAGAGAGGCAGAGAGAGGCAGAGAGAGGCAGAGAGACAGAGAGAGGTAGAGAGACAGAGAGAGGCAGAGAGAGAGAGAGAGGCAGAGAGAGAGAGAGGCAGAGAGACAGAGAGAGGCAGAGAGACAGAGAGAGGCAGAGAGACAGAGAGAGGCAGAGAGACAGAGAGAGGCAGAGAGACAGAGAGGGAGAGAAGAGAGATAGAGAAGAGAGACAGAGAAGAGAGACAGAGAGGGAGAGAAGAGAGATAGAGAAGAGAGCCAGAGAAGAGAGATAGAGAAGAGAGAGGGAAGAGAGAGACAAAGAGGGAGGAGAGAGACAGAGAGGGAGGAGAGAGACAGAGAGGGAGGAGAGAGACAGAGAGGGAGGAGAGAGACAGAGAGGGAGGAGAGAGACAGAGAGGGAGGAGAGAGACAGAAAGGGAGGAGAGAGACAGAGAGGGAGGAGAGAGACAGAGAGGGAGGAGAGAGACAGAGAGGGAGGAGAGAGACAGAGAGGGAGGAGAGAGACAGAGGGAGGAGAGACACAGAGAGAGAGACAGAGAGAGACAGAGAGGGAGGATAGAGACAGAGAGGGAGGATAGAGAGAGAGGGAGGATAGAGAGAGAGGGAGGATAGAGACAGAGAGGGAGGATAGAGACAGAGAGGGAGGAGAGAGACAGAGAGGGAGGAGAGAGACAGAGAGGGAGGAGAGAGAGAGAGGGAGGAGAGAGACAGAGGGAGGAGAGAGACAGAGGGAGGAGAGAGACAGACACAGAGAGAGACAGACACAGAGAGAGACAGAGAGACACAGAGAGAGACAGAGAGAGACAGAGAGAGAGACAGAGAGAGACAGACACAGAGACACAGAGACACAGAGACACAGAGACACAGAGAGAGAGAGAGAGAGCGAGACCGACAGGGAGAGGGATGAGAGTAATGCCAGAATGTATTGTTCCCTCCTGACCTTATTGGATGAGAGGATGAAAGAGACAGAGTGATAGAACATATAGTTCTGTGGTCTCTATGATTGCAGTGGTATAAATAACCAGTGTGTGGGCTGATGGGATCTCTCAGCTTCCGCTGCTGCTGCCCACACAATCAGTGTTACAGAGTGAGGATGTGAGAGAGAGAGAGAGAGAGGATGTGTGTGAGAGAGAGAGAGAGAGAGAGAGAGAGAGAGGGAGGATGTGTGAGAGAGAGAGAGAGAGGATGTGTGTGAGAGAGAGAGAGAGAGAGAGACAGAGAGAGAGAGAGAGAGAGAGGATGTGTGTGAGAGAGAGAGAGAGACAGAGAGAGAGAGAGAGAGAGGATGTGTGTGAGAGAGAGAGAGGGAGGATGTGTGAGAGAGAGAGAGATAGAGAGAGGGAGGATGTGTGAGAGAGAGAGAGAGAGAGAGAGAGAGAATGTGTGTGAGAGAGAGAGAATGTGTGTGAGAGAGAGAGAGAGAGAGAATGTGTGTGAGAGAGAGAGAGAATATGAGCGAGAGAGAGAGAGAGAGAGAGAGAGAGAGGGAGGATGTATGTGAGAGAGAGAGAGAGAGGATGAGTAAAAGAAAGAGAGAGAGAGAGAGAGGATGTGTGAGAGAGTGAGCGAGAGAGAGAGAGGATGTGTGAGAGAGAGTGAGGATGAGTGAGTGAGTGAGAGAAGGAGAGAGAGAGAGAGAAAGTGAGAGAGAGAGAGAGAGAGAGGATGAGAGCCAGAAAGCAGTGCACGTCATCACAACCTGAACCAGATACTCTGTCTCATATATTGGATAAAAAGCCTCCGTGTCTGTTTGATACATATTTGTCTATGAACAGGGTCTAATACGCCTTCCAGAATAGACCCTGATACTGATGTCATATCTAAAAACATCAAGCCAATCAAATCCGAGTCGCACAACACAACACTTCCTGAGAGTCTTAGGTAATAAATCACTGAACCGGTGTTACACTACATAGCAGCCAACCGGTGGACACTCCCATAACGGACTGGGGAAAACACACCCCTAAACTATAACAACGTAACCGTGGAGACCTCCTGTTAAGTATCAAAGGCTGTTTGAACCCTGGATTAGAGGGAAACAGGTTTCCCAGGGTGTGAATTGAGTGTGAAACAGTACAGGGTTTACAGACAGTTACTACTGGAACTAACAACCATCTAATAACCATCTATAAAACAACAGGAGAGCTCATTCTAACCACACACACACACACACACACAGCCAGCCAGACACACAGCCAGACAGACACACACACACACAGCCAGCCAGACACACAGCCAGACAGACACACACACAGCCAGCCAGCCACACAGACAGACAGCCAGCCACACAGCCAGACACACAGCCAGCCAGCCAGACACACACACACACAGCCAGCCAGCCACACAGCCAGCCAGCCACACAGACAGCCAGCCACACAGACAGACAGCCACACAGACAGACAGACAGCCACACAGACAGACAGACAGCCACACAGACAGACAGCCACACAGACAGACAGCCACACAGACAGACAGCCACACAGACAGACAGCCACACAGACAGACAGCCACACAGACAGACAGCCACACAGACAACCAGCCACACAGACAACCAGCCACACAGACAGCCAGCCACACAGACAGCCAGCCACACAGACAGACAGCCACACAGACAGACAGCCACACAGACAGCCTAACCAGAAGCAGCAACACTCACCAACAGTACTGTTACTCCAACCTGTTGAGCAGTTCAGGGCTTCAGGCCTCGAAACAACTCGGAGACTTTAATACTGGATTTAAACACGATTAGCTGTCAATCATAAAGAAACAACCTATCATCAAACCTCCATTTTCCTCCAAAAGTGTAAGAATATGAATATCTACGTTAGATCCAGACGGCAAACGAAGAGGAATGAGAGGACAACACAGAGAGAGGAGAGAGAGAGAGCCCAAACAAAACAAAATGGAGGGGTAGGAATTTAGTCACATGAGTGGTTTTGGTGGGAGAGAGGAGGGGGGGCAGGGGGTACCCATTGTGTGCCTGGGTGAGGGGATAGATGGAGGTAGAGAGGGAGGTAGAGAGGGAGGTAGAGGTAGAGGGGGGTAGAGGGAGGTAGAGGGAGGTAGAGGGAGGTAGAGAGGGAGGTAGAGGGGGGTAGAGGGAGGTAGAGGTAGAGGGGGGTAGAGGGAGGTAGAGGGAGGTAGAGGGAGGTAGAGGGAGGTAGAGGGAGGTAGAGGGAGGTAGAGGGGGGTAGAGGGAGGTAGAGGTAGACTAAGCCTGTGTCAGGCCACCCTCCAAACAAAGGACCAAGCTGATACAGTCTTACACCTGGTTGGAGAGTGTGTGTGTGTGTGTTTTATGCGTGTGCGTGTGTGTGTGTGTGTTTTATGCGTTTGCGTGTGTGTGTGTGTGTGTGTGTGTGCGTGTGTGTGTGTGCATCAAGCCATTGTATCTTCCCTATGCCACACCACAGCTTTGTGTACAGCAGGAACCCCACAGAGAACCAGGAACTCTCACAATAAACCATATTAACACAGCCCTTAACGAGATAGAGAGAAGAGGGAGAGAGAGAAGCGGGAGAGAAAGATGAGAGAGAGAGAAGAGGGAGAGAGAGAAGAGGGAGAGAGAGAAGAGGGAGAGAGAGAAGAGGGAGAGAAAGATGAGGGAGAGAAAGATGAGGGAGAGAGAGGAGGGAGAGAGAGAGGAGAGAGAGAGAGGAGAGAGAGAGAAGAGAGAGAGAGAGAGAGAGAGATAGAGAGATAGAGACAGAGAGAGAGAGAAGAGGGATAGAAGAGGGAGAGAGAGAAGAGGGAGAGAGAGAAGAGAGAGAGCTTAGGCAATGTTAACATGTTTCCCATGCCAATTAAGACATTGAATCGAAATAGTGAAAAGAGGGAAAGAGAAAAAAAACAAAAAAAAAACAGAGAAAGTGAAAAATAATAGTAATGTCTCTCACCAACTCCACTGTGTGTGTGTGTGTGTGTGTGTGTCTTGATCACAGACACGGAAGAACCTGCAGTTTACCAGTTTTAAATGGTCCTGAATGCCATTTGTTCTCGGTGCTGGAATGGGAGGAGTAGAGGGTGCTGCACTAGGGGGACTCTATCAGAGACCGGTGTTGTGTAACAGGCTAGGGGAAATCTATCAGAGACTGGTGTTGTGTACCAGGCTAGGGGGAAACTATCACAGAGACTGGTGTTGTGTACCAGGCTAGTGGGAATCTATCAGACTGGTGTTGTGTACCAGGCTAGGGGGAATCTATCAGACTGGTGTTGTGTACCAGGCTAGGGGGAATCTATCAGACTGGTGTTGTGTACCAGGCTAGGGGGAATCTATCAGACTCGTGTTGTGTACCAGGCTAGGGGGAATCTATCAGACTCGTGTTGTGTACCAGGCTAGGGGGAATCTATCAGACTCGTGTTGTGTACCAGGCTAGGGGGAATCTATCAGACTCGTGTTGTGTACCAGGCTAGGGGGAATCTATCAGACTCGTGTTGTGTACCAGGCTAGGGGGAATCTATCAGACTGGTGTTGTGTACCAGGCTAGGGGGAATCTATCAGACTGGTGTTGTGTACCAGGCTAGGGGGAATCTATCAGACTGGTGTTGTGTACCAGGCTAGGGGGAATCTATCAGACTGGTGTTGTGTACCAGGCTAGGGGGAATCTATCAGACTGGTGTTGTGTACCAGGCTAGGGGGAATCTATCAGACTGGTGTTGTGTACCAGGCTAGGGGGAATCTATCAGACTCGTGTTGTGTACCAGGCTAGGGGGAATCTATCAGACTCGTGTTGTGTACCAGGCTAGGGGGAATCTATCAGACTCGTGTTGTGTACCAGGCTAGGGGGAATCTATCAGACTGGTGTTGTGTACCAGGCTAGGGGGAATCTATCAGACTGGTGTTGTGTACCAGGCTAGGGGGAATCTATCAGACTGGTGTTGTGTACCAGGCTAGGGGGAATCTATCAGACTGGTGTTGTGTACCAGGCTAGGGGGAATCTATCAGACTGGTGTTGTGTACCAGGCTAGGGGGAATCTATCAGACTGGTGTTGTGTACCAGGCTAGGGGGAATCTATCAGACTGGTGTTGTGTACCAGGCTAGGGGGAATCTATCAGACTGGTGTTGTGTACCAGGCTAGGGGGAATCTATCAGACTGGTGTTGTGTACCAGGCTAGGGGGAATCTATCAGACTGGTGTTGTGTACCAGGCTAGGGGGAATCTATCAGACTGGTGTTGTGTACCAGGCTAGGGGGAATCTATCAGACTGGTGTTGTGTACCAGGCTAGGGGGAATCTATCAGACTGGTGTTGTGTACCAGGCTAGGGGGAATCTATCAGACTGGTGTTGTGTACCAGGCTAGGGGGAATCTATCAGACTGGTGTTGTGTACCAGGCTAGGGGGAATCTATCAGACTGGTGTTGTGTACCAGGCTAGGGGGAATCTATCAGACTGGTGTTGTGTACCAGGCTAGGGGGAATCTATCAGACTGGTGTTGTGTACCAGGCTAGGGGGAATCTATCAGACTGGTGTTGTGTACCAGGCTAGGGGGAATCTATCAGACTGGTGTTGTGTACCAGGCTAGGGGGAATCTATCAGACTGGTGTTGTGTACCAGGCTAGGGGGGATCTATCAGACTGGTGTTGTGTACCAGGCTAGGGGGAATCTATCAGACTGGTGTTGTGTACCAGGCTAGGGGGAATCTATCACAGAGACTGGTGTTGTGTACCAGGCTAGGGGGAATCTATCACAGAGACTGGTGTTGTGTACCAGGCTAGGGGGAATCTATCAGACTGGTGTTGTGTACCAGGCTAGGGGGAATCTATCACAGAGACTGGTGTTGTGTACCAGGCTAGGGGGAATCTATCAGACTGGTGTTGTGTACCAGGGTAGGGTGGTAATCTGTATACAGTTTATTCTGAAAGTTCTCCGACCCCTCAACTTTTCCCACATTTTGTTACGATACAGGATTTAAAAATATATATATATCCTTCGATCTACACACAATACCCCATAACGTCAAAGTGAAAAGAGGTTTTTAGACATTTTTGGCAAATGTACTAAAATTTTAAAACTGAAATAGCTTATTTACGTAAGTATTCAGACCCTTTGCTACAAAACTCGAAATTGAGCCCAGGTGCATCCTGTTTCCATTGATCATCCTTGAGAGGTTTCTACAACTTTATTGGAGTCCACCTGTGGTGAATTCAATTGACTGGACATGATTTGGAAAAGTACACACCTGTCTATATAAGGTCCCACAGCTGACAGTGCATGTCTGTTTAAAAAAATAAAAAATAAGACGTTTTTGCTTTGTCATTATGGGGTATTGTGATGTCATTATGGTGAATTGTGATGTCATTATGGGGTATTGTGATGTCATTATGGGATATTGAGTGTAGATAGAGGACTAAAAGAAAATACAATTGAATCCATTTTAGAATAAGGTTGTAACGTAACAAAATGTGGAAAAAGTCAAGGGGTCTGAATCATTTCCAAATGCACTGTATCTATACAGGTTTGTGCCTTCCCAAATCCTGTCCAATCAATTGAATTTACCACAGGTAGACTCCAATCAAGTTGTAGAAAGATCTCAAGTCTGAATTCTAATGTAAATAAGGTATTTCAGTGTTTATTTTTTATACATTTAATACATTTTCAGGATGATAGCGGGGTGAACAGGCAGTGGCTCGGGTGGTTGATGTCCTTGATGATCTTTTTGGCCTTCCTGTGACATCGGGTGCTGTCGGTGTCATGGAGGGCAGGTAGGTCACCCCCGGTGATGCGTTGTGCCGACCTCACTACCCTCTGGAGAGCCTTACGGTTGTGGGCGGAGCAGTTGCCGTGCCAGGTGGTGATACAGCCCGACAGGACGCTCTCGATTGTGCATCTGTAAAAGTTTGTGAGGGTTTAAGGTGACGAGGCGAATTTCTTCAGCCTCCAGAGGTTCTTCACCATGTTGTCTGTGTGGGTGGACCATTTCAGTTTGTCAGTGATGTGTACGCCAAGGAACTTAAAACTTTCCATTTTCTTCAATGTTGTCCCTTCGATGTGGATAGGGGGGTGCTCCCTCTGCTGTTTCCTGAAGTCCACAATCATCTCCTTTGTTTTGTTGACGTTGAGTGAGAGGTTGTTTTCCTGAAACCCACTCAGAGTACCTTCACCTCCTCCCTGTAGGCTGTCTCGTTGTTGTTGTTAATCAAGCCCACTACTGTTGTGTCGTCTGCACACTTGATGATTGAGTTGAAGGCGTGCTTGGCCACGCAGTCGTGGGTGAACAGGGAGTACAGGAGGGGGCTGAGCACGCACCCTTGTGGGGCCCCAGTGTTGAGGGTCAGCGAAGTGGAGATGTTGTTTCCTACCTTCACCACCTGGGGGCAGCCCGTCAGAAAGTCCAGGACCCAATTGCACAGGGCGGGGTTGAGACCCAGGGCCTCCAGCTTAATGAAGAGCTTGTAGGGTACTATGGTGTTGAATGCTGAGCTGTAGTCAATGAACAGCATTAGGTATTCCTTTTGTCCAAATCAAATCAAATTTTATTTGTCACATACACATGGTTAGCAGATGTTAATGCGAGTGTAGCAAAATGCTTGTGCTTCTAGTTCCGACAATGCAGTAATAACAAGTAATCTAACTAACAATTCCAAAACTACTGTCTTGTACACAGTGTAAGGGGATAAAGAATATGTACATAAGGATATATGAATGAGTGATGGTACAGAGCAGCATAGGCAAGATACAGTAGATGGTATCGGGTACAGTATGTACAAATGAGATGAGTATGTAAACAAAGTGGCATAGTATAGTATAAAGTGGCTAGTGATACATGTATTACATAAGGATACCGTCGATGATATAGAGTACAGTATATACGTATGCATATGAGATGAATAATGTAGGGTAAGTAACATTTATATAAGGTAGCATTGTTTAAAGTGGCTAGTGATATATTTACATCATTTCCCATCAATTCCCATTATTAAAGTGGCTGGAGTTGAGTCAGTGTCAGTGTGTTGGCAGCAGCCACTCAGTGTTAGTGGTGGCTGTTTAACAGTCTGATGGCCTTGAGATAGAAGCTGTTTTTCAGTCTCTCGGTCCCAGCTTTGATGCACCTGTACTGACCTCGCCTTCTGGATGATAGCGGGGTGAACAGGCAGTGGCTCGGGTGGTTGATGTCCTTGATGATCTTTATGGCCTTCCTGTGACATCGGGTGGTGTAGGTGTCCTGGAGGGCAGGTAGTTTGCCCCCGGTGATGCGTTGTACAGACCTCACTACCCTCTGGAGAGCCTTACGGTTGAGGGCGGTGCAGTTGCCATACCAGGCGGTGATACAGCCCGCCAGGATGCTCTCGATTGTGCATCTGTAGAAGTTTGTGAGTGCTTTTGGTGACAAGCCGAATTTCTTCAGCCTCCTGAGGTTGAAGAGGCGCTGCTGCGCCTTCTTCACGATGCTGTCTGTGTGAGTGGACCAATTCAGTTTGTCTGTGATGTGTATGCCGAGGAACTTAAAACTTGCTACCCTCTCCACTACTGTTCCATCGATGTGGATAGGGGGGTGTTCCCTCTGCTGTTTCCTGAAGTCCACAATCATCTCCTTAGTTTTGTTGACGTTGAGTGTGAGGTTATTTTCCTGACACCACACTCCGAGGGCCCTCACCTCCTCCCTGTAGGCCGTCTCATCGTTGTTGGTAATCAAGCCTACCACTGTTGTGTCGTCCGCGAACTTGATGATTGAGTTGGAGGCGTGCGTGGCCACGCAGTCGTGGGTGAACAGGGAGTACAGGAGAGGGCTCAGAACGCACCCTTGTGGGGCCCCAGTGTTGAGGATCAGCGGGGAGGAGATGTTGTTGCCTATCCTCACCACCTGGGGGCGGCCCGTCAGGAAGTCCAGTACCCAGTTGCACAGGGCGGGGTCGAGACCCAGGGTCTCGAGCTTGATGACGAGCTTGGAGGGTACTATGGTGTTGAATGCCGAGCTGTAGTCGATGAACAGCATTCTCACATAGTTATTCCTCTTGTCCAGATGGGTTAGGGCAGTGTGCAGTGTGGTTGAGATTGCATCGTCTGTGGACCTATTTGGGCGGTAAGCAAATTGGAGTGGGTCTAGGGTGTCAGGTAGGGTGGAGGTGATATGGTCCTTGACTAGTCTCTCAAAGCACTTCATGATGACGGATGTGAGTGCTACGGGGCGGTAGTCGTTTAGCTCAGTTACCTTAGCTTTCTTGGGAACAGGAACAATGGTGGCCCTCTTGAAGCATGTGGGAACAGCAGACTGGTATAGGGAGTGATTGAATATGTCCGTAAACACACCGGCCAGCTGGTCTGCGCATGCTCTGAGGGTGCGGCTGGGGATGCCGTCTGGGCCTGCAGCCTTGCGAGGGTTAACGCGTTTAAATGTCTTACTCACCTCGGCTGCAGTGAAGGAGAGACCGCATGTTTTCGTTGCAGGCCGTGTCAGTGGCACTGTATTGTCCTCAAAGCGGGCAAAAAAGTTATTTAGTCTGCCTGGGAGCAAGACATCCTGGTCCGTGACTGGGCTGGATTTCTTCCTGTAGTCCGTGATTGACTGTAGACCCTGCCACATGCCTCTTGTGTCTGAGCCGTTGAATTGAGATTCTACTTTGTCTCTGTACTGGCGCTTAGCTTGTTTGATAGACTTGCGGAGGGAATAGCTGCACTGTTTGTATTCGGTCATGTTACCAGACACCTTGCCCTGATTAAAAGCAGTGGTTCGCGCTTTCAGTTTCACACGAATGCTGCCATCAATCCACGGTTTCTGGTTAGGGAATGTTTTAATCGCTGCTATGGGAACGACATCTTCAACGCACGTTCTAATGAACTCGCACACCGAATCAGCGTATTCGTCAATGTTGTTATCTGACGCAATACGAAACATCTCCCAGTCCACGTGATGGAAGCAGTCTTGGAGTGTGGAGTCAGCTTGGTCGGACCAGCTCAAATGAGATAGGGCTGTGTTGGCGATTGCATCGGGGCGGTATGCAAACTGAAGTGGGTCTAAGGTTAGGGTTAGGGTTAGAGATCCTTGATGAAAAACTACTCCAGAGCACTCAGAACCTCAGCCTGGGGCAAAGGTTTACCAAGACAACGCAGGAGTGGCTCTGAGACAAGTCTCTGAATGTCCTTGCGTTGCCCTGCCAGAACCCGGACTTGAACCCAATCAAACCCAACCTGAAAATAGCTGTGCAGCAACACTCCCCATCCAACCTGACAGAGTTTGAGAGGATCTGCAGAGAAGAATGGGAGAAACTCCCCAAATACAGGTGTGCCATGTTTGTAGTGTCATACCCAGGAAGACAAGGCTGTAATCGCTGCCAAAGGTGCTTCAACAAAGTGCTGAGTGAAGGGCCTGAATACTTTGTAAAAAATGTTTTAAAAAATTATTTATCATTGTGGGGTAGTGTGTGTAGATTGATGAACAAACAAAAAAATATTTAATCAATTTTAGAACAAGGCTGTGACCTAACAAAATGTGGAAAAAGTCAAGTATTCAGACCCCTTTCGAATGTATACCAGGGTATAAGTTACTATCTGACTGAAGGTCTCTACTTTTTACGTTGAGATAAAGCAGATCGTGTTCTTCATTTCACATTTTATGAAGCTTACCACAGTTCGCTAGAACTGTTGCGCCAGTCACGTGTTGGTTTGTAAATAGCACAACAGGAGAAAAAGGTAGCAGGTGAGTCTGGCTGTGTATTAACAAGGGTCGCGTTTTATATTGAAATTCAACAGTGTTTTTGTTTTCTTCAATAGAGAGAGATCAGAGATATGCAACTATAGTTTCCCTTCACAGAATATACAGTAGTGCAACAGAGCACAGAAAATCATCTGTAAATTGATTGGCCGATGACAATAGAAGTGCAATGCTATCTTGCAGGCAGTAAATGAGCTTACAATTTTTGCAAAAAAAATTATGCATTCGAGACCCATTATGCATGTACTCCCATAACATTTCTAATGTTCATCATGGAAAGTATGTAGCCAGCTACATTTCCTAACACTTTGTTTAAAGTTCATCTTATATTTTATTGGAGAAAAGTAGGCTGGCTACATCTAGAAAAGTAGGCTGGCTACATCTAGAAAAGTAGGCTGGCTACATGGAGAAAAGTAGGCTGGCTACATGGAGAAAAGTAGGCTGGCTACATGGAGAAAAGTAGGCTGGCTACATGGAGAAAAGTAGGCTGGCTACATGGAGAAAAGTAGGCTGGCTACATGGAGAAAAGTAGGCTGGCTACATGGAGAAAAGTAGGCTGGCTACATGGAGAAAAGTAGACTGGCTACATGGAGAAAAGTACGCTGGCTACATGGAGAAAAGTAGGCTGGCTACATGGAGAAAAGTAGACTGGCTACATGGAGAAAAGTAGGCTGGCTACATGGAGAAAAGTAGCTGAAGAAAGAAGCTACACATCAGTCAGAGCGCTGTCTGCTGATACAACGCCATCGATTCTCATCCCAGTTGAAGCACAAAATGTGTCTGATGCCGAGCAGGAAGTTACAATAAGATGCGTTTTAGATCTGTGTTTACAAAAACGCAGCAAGACATTTCTTACAGGTTTTAACTTTTTTTCTCCCTGTAAAATGAAGAATTCTGCGTTAACTCAACAGGTTAAGTTTAACTTGGTAGGTATCGAAGTTACTGAATTAATAAGGTGACGAGGCATCACCCCATGTTGTGTTTCTGCCGTGTTTGAGAAGTCAAAGCCCTTTGGATGGGTTAACTGTACTGCTGCCACTGCCATCGTTTCATTTCCTTAAGTTTTTTTTCTCCTCTCTGTTCTCGGCCCCTCTGCTCCCCCCCTCCCATCTTCTTCGAGCAGAGGAGGAAGGCCTGTTTCCCAAGCAACTCCAGACTCCACATAGACACTGCGTGGAGACATCCTGCTCCAGAGCCAGTACTGTTCTTCCTTCAGACAAGCATGCGTCAAAACTGTGTTCATTTGCACAATGTCTCTCGTTCACATTCGCTCGTAAAATGTCCAAACGCACCAAAAAGGACATTCGGTAGCTCCTACCCATATATGTAGAACATTATGAGCTGGATTTCCTGTCTTTGCATTTCGTTTATTTTAGTTTGCGCTCGTTATCATATTGAGCTAGCAGCTTCCATGAAAATTCACTATTACGTGTGCTAATTTTGTTAGCATTCTGGTAACCGATTGTATTTTATTTATTTTTTTTACATTTTTTAAAATGGTGCGCCCCTTTGTGTACTAAACCGGTAATACAATAAATCCCGGGATGAGAGAAGGACAGTATGACGATATGAAAATCTGAAAACCGCCCAACCATATTATGTACATAAAATTTATGCAATGTGTATTATTGTGACATACACCGGATTGGTGGAGTGATAAGTGTTGTTTTACAGGGTCAGTCATAGTAGTATGATAGGTGTTGTTTTACAGGGTCAGTCATAGTAGTTTGATAGGTGTTGTTTTACAAGGTCAGTCATAGTAGTGTGATAGTTGTTGTTTTACAGGGTCAGTCATAGTAGTATGATAGGTGTTGTTGTACAGGGTCAGTCATAGTAGTGGGATAGGTGTTGTTTTACTGGGTCAGTCATAGTAGTATGATAGGTGTTGCTTTACAGGGTCAGTCATAGTAGTATGATAGGTGTTGTTTTACAGGGTCAGTCATAGTAGTATGATAGGTGTTGTTTTACAGGGTCAGTCATAGTAGTATGATGGGTGCAGCGAAATGCCTTTCTTGCCAGCTCTTAACCCCAACAATCGCTCAGTGTGTCTCCGCTCAGTGCCTCAGTGTGTCATGCGTGTGTTGTGCGTGTGTCATGCGTGTGTGTGTCGTGCGTGTGTGTGTCATGCGTGCATTAGACGTTCCCACTCACCTATAGGAGGTGTTGTCAGAGCAAGGTTGGTGTGCTCTCACCACTACAAACACGTGTTGGAAGTGGGACCGTATGTTCTTAGGGGTGAAGGGTTGAGCCCCGGGCTCCTGGAATACGATGGTCACTATGTCATTCCCTATGTGACGCTTCCTCAGGAGCTGGGAAATGTAGACAAATTGGTTAGAGAAAACAGCAAAGGAAAACTCTCAAGGTAAACACATGGACAAGAAGATGGTCACTTTTTCAATAATCTATTTAGGGATGTGACAATCTCTCTTATTTTATTCTGCAATTAAATGGTCAGAAAAATGAATACAATTCCATGTGAATTCACAATGTAGCTGCTGCCAGCAACAGTTTGGGTCTCACGGTGCGTCCCGGTCACATGGTTAAGCATTGTACTACCATTACTGTACTACCATTACTGTACCTATACTACCATTACTGTACTACCATTACTGTACCTATACTACCATTACTGTACTACCATTACTGTATCTATACTACCATTACTGTACTACCATTACTGTACCTATACTACCATTACTGTACTACCATTACTGTATCTATACTACCATTACTGTACCTGTACTACCATTACTCTACTACCATTACTGTACTACCATTACTGTACCTGTACTACCATTACTGTATCTATACTACCATTACTGTACTACCATTACTGTATCTATACTACCATTACTGTACCTGTACTACCATTACTGTACTACCATTACTGATCCACAATTCCACTTCTACATTTCCTTTTCATTTAACTTCTCAAAGTGTTGCCATACAAGACTTCGCTGCTGTCTCTTGCCATTTGTCCATCTGTTAACGACGATGACGTAGCGGTGGAGAGTCCACAATAATGGACTCGTTGCGCGTCGACTTCCGGTGTCGACCTCCATTTCTTAGTGTCAAGATTAAATTTGTCTAGGAATCGACTCCTAAGTGTCTGTATTTTTGGGAACGGAGGAGACTGATTAGTTCCAAGACCACAAACACTCGCTACTTTCATAGCGAGACAGCAATAGATGGAGAGAGGGGAGGGGCACAGTATAGTAGGGCTGTCCCCAAAAACAACAAAAATCTTTGTCGACCGAAAATCATCTGTAAATTGATTGGCCAACATTTTTAAACGTGTATTTTTCCATATACATTTGAATAAAATCAACTATATGCATTGAGCTTGTCTGATGCTTAAAAGCTTACTGTTGGATGAAATAAGACAAAATGACTCAAGAGGGAGCCAGAGATCTAGATAAGCAGAAAAAAAAACGGGGAAAAAAACAACCTGAGCCCCAACCGTTCTCCTCCCGCTTTCTGCTGGCTGTCACAGATCCTGCCATTACCCTCCTGAAGTTGCCGCTAATAGGCTACACGAGGAGTCAGCAACCTTTCCTATGCGGAATGCCAATTCATCTTACCATTTCTAGCGATCTGCGTGCCAGTTATGGTTTTCATATGCACAACTGTATCTCGCAATTTCATGGCTTGTCATGCCTCGCAACTTCAGTAAAGCAGGACCTGTCATCAATGAATAGGCCGTGATATTGAGATCACTTCGCCCTGACAAGGTCACACATAATTATCTGCTCATGTCCATGGGTTCGCTTCACGCTGTTCACAGGCTGAAAGTGAGGGCACCAAAAACAGAGGAGAAGTATATAGTATAAATCGTAATAGCAGAGCAATGTTTTTGAAACAGTTGAAATGTATAGGAGGGTATCCTTCCTATTGAGTTTTTATCTGAAATTGCAGTTAAAGGCGGGTACTCTGAAATTGACGCCGTAGCTTTAAGGGATTTTCAGAACACTAAGTTATTCCAACGCAAAAAGCAAGCAGGAAATCAACTGCTCAGTGAATTTTTCAATTACAATTATATTTTTTAAATGTGTTGATTTGCATGATATTGTTGAAATGAAACAATGGTTTGTTCTAAGGTGGGCCGAAATGCAATATAACTATTGTTTAGCTAACGTTCGCTGACGTTAGCATTCAGCTAACTGGCCAGTTAACTTAGCCTACTAATTTGCCAACTTCAGCTAACGTTAGCTGTGTGAGGATGCAGAGTGCAGACATTTTGTTTAGCTTGCTACCTAGCTCTATATAATATGACTGACACTGTATGAGAATATTACCTTTTATATTCGTATGAGAGCGGTAAATGTTCATTTTCGCAATGCTGAAGTTACTTGATGAAGCAAGCATTGTTCGCTTGATGTTAGCATGTTAGCATGTTAGCTAGCAGCTGTTCCACTTGGCTGTGTTATTGTCTTGCTAAATTAATGAGTATCTGGAAGAGAAAATAAACCATGTAAATGTCTGCACGTTTGTGAATTGTTGCATTAATCAAGAGTGTATGTAATATGGTAGATACATGAAGTAGTTGCTTGCATATAAATTAATAATTTGCTACAGTGACATTTCTGGCACTTTTGAGCTGTGAAGCAAGAACATCACCCAAACCTTCTCTCAGCTCGTGTCATTCCCGTTGCTAATGTGAATTGAGAAGTTTATTTACATATTATGTAAATATACATTTTGTGCTGTTAGCCTCTCATTCAATGCTCGTCAATGGAAATTGACCCAACATGCGGGTTATTTTCTGCTACCTTTAAATTACACAACCTTCCCCAGATCTTCATAGCCTATCACACAACCTTCCCCAGATCTTCATAGCCTATCACACAACCTTCCCCAGATCTTCATAGCCTATCACACAACCTTCCCCAGATCTTCATAGCCTATCACACAACCTTCCCCAGATCTTCATAGCCTATCACACAACCTTCCCCAGATCGTCTAGTTAGGAAAATTATATGTTTTGTGATAACTGCACTGTGATTAAACATTTGTGGGGGGAAAAAAATATGGTTTTCAAAAAAAAAAAAAAATCTTCTAACATTAAAAGGAAAATCCCAACCAAAAATTATCTTTCTGTATTTGTTTCATTAGTCCATTGGTGATATTGTCCCAAAATGCTTTGCATGTCAGCAATCAAGTTTATAAAGATATATAATTTCCAAATACAGCCATACCGGCTATGATGCAAAATGCATCAAACAGGCTGTATTTCTGTAATTATATTTATTTCTAAGATATTTTAAAGGACGATAAGATCCCAAAAAAAGTCAGTAGCATTGTTTTAAAGGACTTGATCATTGAGTTTTCTACCTCTCCAGATAATTTATTTAATTAACAATTTTGTTTAGTTTGTTCTAATAGTCTTCGGGCCTGTATAAAATCTCAACGTTGGTCAATTATAACTATCCATACCTGTTGTTTGTTGTTGGGTGTGTAGGGCAGCATGGTGGAGACATGAAACATCACCTCGTAGTCCTTATAGGTGGTATAGAGGGAGTGGGTCCCTGTGGAGTCAGCTGGAGGAGAGACAGACAGTAGAGTTAGACAGACAGGTTCATAGTCCTTATAGGTGGTGTACAGGGAGTGGGTCCCTGTTGAGTCAGCTGGAGGAGAGACAGACAGACAGTAGAGTTAGACAGACAGGTTCATAGTCCTTATAGGTGGTGTACAGGGAGTGGGTCCCTGTGGAGTCAGCTAGAGGAGACACAGACAGTAACTAGAGTTAGACAGACAGGTTCATAGTCCTTATAGGTGGTGTACAGGGAGTGGGTCCCTGTGGAGTCAGCTAGAGGAGACACAGACAGTAACTAGAGTTAGACAGACAGGTTCATAGTCCTTATAGGTGGTGTACAGGGAGTGGGTCCCTGTGGAGTCAGCTGGAGGAGAGACAGACAGTAGAGTTAGACAGACAGGTTCATAGTCCTTATAGGTGGTATAGAGGGAATGGGTCCCCGTTGAGTCAGCTGGAGGAGACACAGACAGTAGAGTTAGACAGACAGGTTCATAGTCCTTATAGGTGGTGTACAGGGAGTGGGTCCCTGTGGAGTCAGCTGGAGGAGAGACAGACAGTAACTAGAGTTAGACAGACAGGTTCATAGTCCTTATAGGTGGTGTACAGGGAGTGGGTCCCTGTTGAGTCAGCTGGAGGAGAGACAGACAGACAGTAGAGTTAGACAGACAGGTTCATAGTCCTTATAGGTGGTATAGAGGGAGTGGGTCCCTGTGGAGTCAGCTGGAGGAGAGACAGACAGTAACTAGAGTTAGACAGACAGGTTCATAGTCCTTATACGTGGTGTACAGGGAGTGGGTCCCTGTGGAGTCAGCTAGAGGAGACACAGACAGTAGAGTTAGACAGACAGGTTCATAGTCCTTATAGGTGGTATAGAGGGAGTGGGTCCCCGTTGAGTCAGCTGGAGGAGAGAGACAGTAGAGTTAGACAGACAGGTTCATAGTCCTTATAGGTGGTATAGAGGGAGTGGGTCCCCGTTGAGTCAGCTGAAGGAGAGACAGACAGTAACTAGAGTTAGACAGACAGGTTCATAGTCCTTATAGGTGGTATAGAGGGAATGGGTCCCCGTTGAGTCAGCTGGAGGAGAGACAGACAGTAGAGTTAGACAGACAGGTTCATAGTCCTTATAGGTGGTATAGAGGGAATGGGTCCCCGTTGAGTCAGCTGGAGGAGAGACAGACAGTAGAGTTAGACAGACAGGTTCATAGTCCTTATAGGTGGTATAGAGGGAGTGGGTCCCTGTGGAGTCAGCTGGAGGAGAGACAGACAGTAACTAGAGTTAGACAGACAGGTTCATAGTCCTTATACGTGGTGTACAGGGAGTGGGTCCCTGTGGAGTCAGCTAGAGGAGACACAGACAGTAGAGTTAGACAGACAGGTTCATAGTCCTTATAGGTGGTATAGAGGGAGTGGGTCCCCGTTGAGTCAGCTGGAGGAGAGACAGACAGTAGAGTTAGACAGACAGGTTCATAGTCCTTATAGGTGGTATAGAGGGAGTGGGTCCCCGTTGAGTCAGCTGAAGGAGAGACAGACAGTAACTAGAGTTAGACAGACAGGTTCATAGTCCTTATAGGTGGTGTACAGGGAGTGGGTCCCTGTGGAGTCAGCTGGAGGAGAGACAGACAGTAGAGTTAGACAGACAGGTTCATAGTCCTTATAGGTGGTATAGAGGGAGTGGGTCCCCGTTGAGTCAGCTGGAGGAGAGACAGACAGTAACTAGAGTTAGACAGACAGGTTCATAGTCCTTATAGGTGGTGTACAGGGAGTGGGTCCCTGTGGAGTCAGCTGGAGGAGAGACAGACAGTAGAGTTAGACAGACAGGTTCATAGTCCTTATAGGTGGTATAGAGGGAGTGGGTCCCTGTGGAGTCAGCTGGAGGAGAGACAGACAGTAACTAGAGTTAGACAGACAGGTTCATAGTCCTTATAGGTGGTGTACAGGGAGTGGGTCCCTGTGGAGTCAGCTGGAGGAGAGACAGACAGACAGTAGAGTTAGACAGACAGGTTCATAGTCCTTATAGGTGGTGTACAGGGAGTGGGTCCCTGTGGAGTCAGCTGGAGGAGAGACAGACAGTAGAGTTAGACAGACAGGTTCATAGTCCTTATAGGTGGTATAGAGGGGATGGGTCCCTGTTGAGTCAGCTGGAGGAGAGACAGACAGGTTCATAGTCCTTATAGGTGGTGTACAGGGAGTGGGTCCCTGTGGAGTCAGCTGGAGGAGAGACAGACAGTAGAGTTAGACAGACAGGTTCCTAGTCCTTATAGGTGGTATAGAGGGAATGGGTCCCCGTTGAGTCAGCTGGAGGAGAGACAGACAGTAACTAGAGTTAGACAGACAGGTTCATAGTCCTTATAGGTGGTATAGAGGGGATGGATCCAAGAGAAGTCCGCTAAGAGAGAAAACTAAGACGTGTAAGAATGTGTTATTGTTTCAACTGCCATCATCTCTCCTGTATATAACAGCCTCATGTCTAGATTGTCTGTCTGACGCAGACCCTTACACAGAATGTTCTAGAGCTGGGTGACACATTACATTAAAAATATATGTAGTTTAAACTGCCACTAGGCTTGGGCAGTATATCATATTATACATACCGTATACTTATATATATATATACCTTATATACCGAGGTATTTGGAAATAGCAACGGGATGGTTTTTCAATACCGTCAATATCGTTTAAACTATTATTATTATTTTTTAAAGTATTTTAAATACATTTGAATATTTGTAGATACTTTTTAAGTAAATACCTGCAGTCAACATGATCTTCATTTCACCGGGCACATTATTTAAAGTTATGAAGCTTACAGGTAAGTACAAGCACACGACGACCAGAGCCCGGAGCATTGTGAGTCATTCACTGTTGAGCAGAAGGCGCCAGACAATATATCATAATAATATATCTATTATTTTAATTGTGTAAAATGTGCTAAATGCTCTGCAGTTGTCCACTTGGTTTGCTAATATTGTAGCTAAGTTAGCTTAGCTAAGTGGTTAGCTTCTTGCGATCAAGCCCTTCTTTGTAACAGCAGAGAATCCCCTCCTGGATCAAGAGCCTTGGTGTTTAATATTTGTTTTGTGTATGTAGCTAACTGTGAGTAGCATTGTGAGTTACTTTATGAGCTGGGATATCTGTCCTGAAAATATAGGACAGTGTCCTGACTGTATAAATTGTTCACAATATGCCCATTAGCATTTAGCTAGCATTCGCTATAGGATTTTACATGTAGTTTGTTAGCATTGCTAATCTTTGCATAACAGAGGGCTCAGTGGGGTTGGAAAATAGCGCCTCTTGTGTTCAGTGCCGGTATTACCTAATATTCCGGGATGGCACAAGGTCGGAATGAAGATATGAATCTGAAGATATGAATCATTACTTATTGTAATGAACGATATCAGCAAAATGCCTGCAATAAGTGATCAGTACGGTCGGTGTGGATCATTTGGGGTTTCTCGTCCCAGCTCTAGCATGTTCCCCTCTTTATATAGAGTGAAAGCAGTCAGTTCGTGGGAATGTGTATATAGTGTAGCAACGTACTCTTAGTGTCCAGCTGGGCATGAGAGAGATAGAGGGAGATAACACTGTGTGTGTGGTAACGTACTCTTAGTGTCCAGCTGGGCTCGGTACTTGGTGAATCCTTTCAGTCGGACCCTCTCCCCCAGCAGCTGAAGGAACTCCTCCAGAGCAGGACCTGCCGAATCATTGTTGTACATATCCTCTTCACTGCTCTGTCCCGACGCACAGTACATCACCCCCACCTTCAACTGGAAACTCAACTGCAGAGAGAGACAGGGACAGAGAGAGAGGGAGAGGGAGAGAGAACAGAGAGACGGAGGGAGAGGGAGAGAGGGAGGGAGAGAGAGACAGAGACAGAGACAGAGAGAGGGAGAGGGAGAGGGAGAGGGAGAGGGAGAGAGAGAGAGAGGGAGAGAGAGAGGGAGACAGACAGAGACAGGGAGAGGGAGAGGGAGACGGAGACGGAGAGGGAGACGGAGAGGGAGACGGAGACGGAGACGGGGAGAGAGAGAGAGAGAGAGGGAGAGAACAGAGTATATGACAGTCCCTCTGTCTGAAAAGTGTTAAATGCTTCCCTTTTCTCCTTCCTCTCCGGAGCCACCACAGATCCACAGATCCAACAACCAGACAGATAAAAGCAAGCTTTCTCCCATCAACACAGAAACCAAGAGAGGAGAGGGTGTCTGTGTGTACTGTAGTACGGTCTCCTTACCCCCTGGTGTCTGTGTACTGAGGTGATGTCTCCTTACCCCCTGGTGTCTGTGTGTACTGAGGTGGTGTCTGTGTGTACTGAGGTGATGTCTCCTTACCCCCTGGTGTCTGTGTGTACTGAGGTGATGTCTCCTTACCCCCTGGTGTCTGTGTGTACTGAGGTGATGTCTCCTTACCCCCTGGTGTCTGTGTGTACTGAGGTGCTGTCTCCTTACCCCCTGGTGTCTGTGTGTACTGAGGTGATGTCTCCTTACCCCCTGGTGTCTGTGTGTACTGTAGTGGTGTCTCCTTACCCCCTGGTGTCTGTGTGTACTGTAGTGGTGTTTCCTTACCCCCTGGTGTCTGTGTGTACTGTAGTGGTGTCTCCTTACACCCTGGTGTCTGTGTGCACTGTAGTGGTGTCTCCTTACCCCCTGATGTCTGTGTGTACTGTAGTGCCTCCTCCTTACCCCCTGGTGTCTGTGTGTACCGTAGTGGTGTCTCCTTACCCCCTGGTGTCTGTGTGTACTGAGGTGCAGTCTCCTTACACCCTGGTGTCTGTGTGTACTGTAGTGCCTCCTCCTTACCTCATGGTGTCTGTGTGTACTGTGGTGTCTGTGTGTACTGTAGTGCCTCCTCCTTACCCCCTGGTGTCTATGTGTACTGAGGTGCTGTGTCCTTACCCCCTGGTGTCTATGTGTACTGAGGTGATGTCTCCTTACCCCCTGGTGTCTGTGTGTACTGAGGTGCTGTCTCCTTACCCCCTGGTGTCTGTGTGTACTGAGGTGCTGTCTCCTTACCCCCTGGTGTCTGTGTGTACTGAGGTGCTGTCTCCTTACCCCCTGGTGTCTGTGTGTACTGAGGTGCTGTCTCCTTACCCCCTGGTGTCTATGTGTACTGAGGTGCTGTGTCCTTACCCCCTGGTGTCTATGTGTACTGAGGTGATGTCTCCTTACCCCCTGGTGTCTGTGTGTACTGAGGTGCTGTCTCCAGACACCCTGGTGTCTGTGTGTACTGAGGTGCTGTCTCCTTACCCCCTGGTGTCTGTGTGTACTGAGGTGCTGTCTCCTTATCCCCTGGTGTCTGTGTGTACTGTAGTGCCTCCTCCTTACCCCCTGTTCGTCCAGCTTCATCAGCTGCTCTGTGACTTTAGGTGTGTTGAGAGCCAGTCTGAGACAGTGGGCGTTCAGCTCTGGTACCAGGTATTCTAGCACCTCTTTGAGGGGTAGACCCCGCGCCAGGCCGTGCTTTGAGGTAGATGGCACCGCATCCTCCAGGATAGACCCACGCAGGGTGGTGAGCTAGAGGGAGGAAGAGCGGAATAGAAAGAGGAGGAAGAGAGAAGAGAACAGAACAGGAAGAGGAGACAGATTCATTATTAGATCAGCCAGGAGATGATTGGGGCCTGTTCAGACCAAAACCGATCTTATCTAATATCGCTCCCTATTGCATTTAAAGTGCACTACTTATGGAAAAAGGTTGACACAGAGAGAGCAGCTTTCTTCCAACGTCTTCCTCTCAACGGTTAGCGCTTCACGGTCTTCTATGGTCAACAAAAACAACAACGAGCGAATGAGATAGAGACACCAGCGCGTGTGTGTGTGTGTGTGAGAGAGAAAGTGTGTGGCCTTGGCTTCTCCTCACTGTTCACTTACAGTAGAGGCACTTAGGGCTAAAATTAACTTCCTGAGGGGAGAACACTATCTAAGGCCAAAGAAAACTTCAGTGGACGGACAGTGTACATTATAGAATGACAGAGACCTTTCTATATTTTTTATTTAACCTTTATTTAACCAGGCAAGTCAGTTAAGAACAAATTCTTATTTTCGATGACGGCCTAGGAACAGTGGGTTAACTGCCTGTTCAGGGGCAGAACGACAGATTTGTACCTTGTCAGCTCGGGGATTCGAACTTGCAACCTTTTGGTTACTAGTCCAACGCTCAGTAGACACACAGAGTCAAGTCCCCTGTGTGTGATTGTGTGTCACTGAGAGGTACTGTACAGTGGCATTGGGTGTTGAAAGACAATAATATTCTGCAAAATGTCACTATGTATAATAAAATGTAATGTTGTTGTGTACTGTAGCTTTTAGTGAGACGTTCTGACTGAGACCTGTGGGCTAAATGAACTAACAGGGATGAACTTCAGCTGGTTGAGAGAACCCACAACACCACTGGTCTTAACCATTATCCTGTGACGCGGTCTCAACACACACACACACACACACACACACACACACACACACACACACACACACACACACACACACACACCTTCCAATAGCAGCGAGCAGGGGGGTGGAGAGAATAGGAAAGGAGAAGAGGGGGTGGGATAAAGGCAGCAGCTATTAGACCACCATTACAGTGTCTGTTTCTATGACTGTCACATAACTGGGTTCTATAGCTGTAGCCACCTATTACCGTTAACCGGTTCTATAGCTGTAACCACCTATTACTGTAAACCGGTTCTATGGCAGTAACCACCTATTACTGTAAATAGGTTATATAGCTGCAAACTACGTCTTACTGTACACACGGTTCAATAGCTGTAACCACCTATTACTGTAAACCAGTTCTATAGCTGTTACCACCTATTACCGTAAACCGGTCCTATAGCTGTAACCACCTATTACCGTAAACCGGTCCTACAGCTGTAACCACCTATTACCGTAAACCGGTTCCTATAGCTGTAACCACCTATTACCGCAAACCGGTTCTATAGCTGTAACCACCTATTACCGCAAACCGGTTCTATAGCTGTAACCAACTATTACCGTAAACCGGTTCCTATAGCTGTAACCACCTATTACAGCAAACCGGTTCTATAGCTGTAACCACCAATTACCGTAATCCGGTTCCTATAGCTGTAACCACCAATTACCGTAATCCGGTTCCTATAGCTGTAACCACCTATTACCGTAATCCGGTTCCTATAGCTGTAACCACCTATTACCGTAATCCGGTTCTATAGCTGTAACCACCTATTACCGTAAACCGGTTCTATAGCTGTAACCTCCTATTACTGTAAACCGGTTCTATGGCAGTAACCACCTATTACTGTAAACAGGTTCTATAGCTGTAACCACCTATTACTGTAAACCGGTTCTATAGCTGTAACCACCTATTACCGTAAACCGGGTTCTATAGCTGAAACCACCTATTACCGTAAACCGGTTCTATAGCTGTAACCACCTATTACTGTAAACAGGTTCTATAGCTGTAACCACCTATTACCGTAAACCGGTTCTATAGCTGTAACCACCTATTACTGTAAACAGGTTCTATAGCTGTAATCACCAATTACTGTAAACAGGTTCTATAGCTGTAACCACCTATTACCGCAAACCGGTTCTATAGCTGTAACCACCTATTACCGCAAACCGGTTCTATAGCTGTAACCAACTATTACCGTAAACCGGTTCCTATAGCTGTAACCACCTATTACAGCAAACCGGTTCTATAGCTGTAACCACCAATTACCGTAATCCGGTTCCTATAGCTGTAACCACCAATTACCGTAATCCGGTTCCTATAGCTGTAACCACCTATTACCGTAATCCGGTTCCTATAGCTGTAACCACCTATTACCGTAAACCGGTTCTATAGCTGTAACCACCTATTACTGTAAACCGGTTCTATGGCAGTAACCACCTATTACTGTAAATAGGTTATATACCTGTAACCAACTAGAACTGTAAACCGATTATATAACTGTAATCACCTATTACTGTAAACAGGTTCTATAGCTGTAACCACCTATTACCGTAAACCGGGTTCTATAGCTGAAACCACCTATTACCGTAAACCGGTTCTATAGCTGTAACCACCTATTACTGTAAACAGGTTCTATAGCTGTAACCACCTATTACCGTAAACCGGTTCTATAGCTGTAACCACCTATTACTGTAAACAGGTTCTATAGCTGTAATCACCAATTACTGTAAACAGGTTCTATAGCTGTAACCATCCATTACTGTAAACATCTATTACTGTAAGCAGGTTATATTACTTTAAACAGGTTATATTACTGTAAATTAGTTACACAACTGTAAGAGCATTGCTGACCCTGACATTCAATATTCAATAATTGAAATGACTGGTTATGCTACTGCAGGGTCTGAGGAACTGGAGAGAGTGAGGGAGTTAGAGGGGAGGATGGAGGGAGGTAGAGGGGAGGATGAAGGGAGGTAGGGGGGAGGATGGAGGGAGGTAGGGGGGAGGATGGAGGGAGGTAGAGGGGAGGATGGAGGGAGGTAGAGGGGAGGATGGAGGGAGGTAGAGGGGAGGATGGAGGGAGGTAGAGGGGAGGATGGATGGAGGTAGAGGGGAGGATGGATGGAGGTAGAGGGGAGGATGGAGGGAGGTAGAGGGGAGGATGGAGGTTGAGGTATGAGGTAGTCACCTGGAATGGAATTCAATTAACAGGTGTACCTTGTTAAAAGTTCATTTGTGGGATTGCATTCCTTCTTAATGTGTTTGAGCCAATCCATGAGTTGTGTTGTGACAAGGTAGGGTGGTATACAGAAGACAGTCCTATTTGGTAAAAGACCAAGTCCATATTATGACAAGAACAGCTCAAATAAGCAAAAGAATGTAATGTAAGTCCATCATTACTTGAAGACATTGGGGTGGCAGGGTAGCCTAGCGGTTAGAGCGTTGGACTAGGAAGGGTGCAAGTTCAAATCCCCGAGCTGACAAGGTACAAATCTGTCGTCCTGCCCCTGAACAGGCAGTTAACCCGCTGTTCCTAGGAAGTCATTGAAAATAAGAATTTGTTCTTAACTGACTTGCCTGGTTAAATAAAGAAAATGAAGGTCAGTCAATGGGGGAATATTTCAACAACTTTGAAAGTTTCTTCAAAGTGCAGTCGCAAAAACCATAAAGCGCTGTGATGAAACTGTCTCTCATGAGGACCACAGTTAGCTCTGCTGCAGAGGATGAGTTCATTAGAGTTAACTCAGATCATCTCAGATTGCAGCCCAAATAAATGCAACAGACACATCTCAACATCAACTGTTCAGAGGACACTACATGAGTCAGGCTTTCATGGATGAATTGCTGCAAAGAACCCACCACTAAAGGACACCAATAAGAAGACAGCCAGGGAAACACGAGCAATGGAGACTAGACCGGTGGAAATCTGGTCTGATGAGTCCAAATCTGAGATTTTTGGTTCCAACCGCCGTGTCTTTGTCAGACGCAGAGTAGGTGACCGGATGATCTCTGCATGTGTGGTTCCCACCGTGAAGCATGGTGGTGCTATGGTGTGGATTTTCATTTGCTGGTGACACTGTGATTTATTTAGAATTCAAGGCACACCACAGCATTCTGCAGCGATACGCCATCCCATCTGGTTTGCACTTAGTGGGACAATAATTTGTTATTCAACAGGACAATGAACCAACAAACCTCTAGGCTGTTTAAGGGCTATATAACCAAGAAGGAGAGTGATGGAGTGCTGCATCAGATGACCTGGCCTCCACTATAACCCGACCTCAGCCCAATTGAGATGGTTTGGGATGAGTTGGACTGCAGAGTGAAGGAAAAGCAGCCAACAAGTGTTCAGCAGATGTGAGAACTCCTTCAAGACTGTTGGAAAGGCATTCCTTATGAAGCTGGTTGAGAGAATGCCAAGAGTGTGAAAAGCTGTCATCAAGGCAAAGGGTGGTTACTCTGAAGAATTTAACACTTTTTTGGTTACTACATGATTCCATATGTAGAATACAATGTAGAATAAAGAAAAACCCTTGAATGAGTAGGTGTGTCCAAACTTTTGACTGGTACTTTATGTGTGATTTTTTGGGGGGGGATTTATGATGGACTATTATCATGCAACCGGGTGAGCGGGGAACAAATACATGTTATTTGTGCTTTAAAATAGCTAATGGAGGACGATTTCACCGTGGTTCATTTTCCTGCCAGCCAGGTAGACTATACTCCTATACTCGTCATAAATATAAGCAATGTGCTTAATATTAGGAAAGTTGAGAAATAAATATAGGAGGCCTAGCCTATAGAAAGCTGATGAGATCCTCCTCTTTTTATTAGCGGCCATCACTCCGTTTTCTCACGCAAATGCAAAGCCTATAGAAATGTTGCACAGCATGAGCTCATGGGCTCTCATAAAGTGTTTAATTAGACTTTTGATTACATTTGCATTGATGTCAGAGTGATTAGAGGGACAGTAGAGTGCTGAGTACCAGGCAGTTAAGCACGTTTGGTAGACTACTAATGACCATCGGCAGCATCAGAGTTTGGAGAAGCCTAATTACCGTGACTAAACGGTCATGTGGAACTTGACTGCCTTCATGATTCGTGACCGCCGGTGTGTGGCGGTAACACAGTCACCCTAACAGCCCTACTCCGGCCGACGCATTCTGCATGGTGATCTTAGGCTGCTCGGCCATTTCAAGAAGCTCCCGAAAAAGTTATTGAGCTGGGTGTGGCTGAAAGTTATTGCAACGGGCGTGGATGAATTAGCCGAATCCACTTATTTGAAGGGGTGTCCAAATAGTGTAATTCCATTATGACATTATGGGGAATTGTGTGTAGGCCATTGACTCAAAATCTACATTTAATTCATGTTAAATTCATGCTATAACAACAAAATGTGGAAAAAGTCAAGGGGTATGAATACTTTGAAGGCACTGTGTGTACATACAGGTAGGGGTCAACGTGACTATGCAACAGGATAGATAATAAAATAGTGGCAGCAGCGTATGTGATGAGTCAAAAAAAAAAGTTAGTGCAAAGTGGGTCAATGCAAAAAGTTGGCAGGGAGCTCCGCCCCAGGGATGTCCTGGGCCGTACGCACTCGGCCCCAGGGATGTCCTGGGCCGTACGCACTCGGCCCCAGGGATGTCCTGGGCCGTACGCACTCGGCCCCAGGGATGTCCTGGGCCGTACGCACTCGGCCCCAGGGATGTCCTGAGCCGTACGCACTCGGCCCCAGGGATGTCCTGGGCCGAACGCACTCGGCCCCAGGGATGTCCTGGGCCGAACGCACTCGGCCCCAGGGATGTCCTGGGCCGTACGCACTCGGCCCCAGGGATGTTCTGGGCCGTACGCACTCGGCCCCAGTGATGTTCTGGGCCGTACGCACTACCCTCTGCAGCGCCTTGCGGTCGGCATACCAAGCGGTGATGCAGCCAGTCAGGATGCTCTCGATGGTGCAGCTGTAGAACTTTGAGGATCTGAGGGCCCATGTCAAATCTTTTCAGCCTCCTGAGGGGGAAGAGGGGCTCCCGAGTGGCGCAGTTGTCTAAGACACTGCATCTGGTTCGAATCCAGGTTGTATCGTAAATGTTAAATAAAATAAATAAAAAAATAAGAGGCCTCGTTGTGCGTTCCTCACGACTGTTGTTGGTGTGTTCGGACCATGATAAATCCTTAGTGATGTGCACACCGAGAAACTTGAAGCTCTCGACCAGCTCCACTACAACCCTGTCAATGTGGATGGTGGCGTGGCTCGACCCTCCGTTTCCTGTAGTCCACAATCAACTCCTTTGTCTTGACGTTGACGGAGAGGTTGTCTCATTGTAGTCCGTGATCAGGCCAACCACCATCGTGTCGGAGTCGTGATAAGCTTTGACGGCACTACGGTGTTGAACGCTGAGCTGTAGTCAATGAATAGCATTCTCACATATAGGTGTTCCTTTTGTCCAGGTAGGAAAGGGCAGTGTGGATCTGTTGGGACGGTGAATTGGACTGTGTTCATGGTGTCTGGGATGATGGTGTTGATGTGACCAGCCTTTCAAAGCATTCCATTGCTACAGATTTGAGTGCGATAGCCATTCAGAGAGGTTACCTTGGCATTCTTGGGGAAAGGGACTACGGCGGTCTGCTTGAAACACGTAGGTATTACAAACAGTGTCAGGGGGAGGTTGAAAAACGTCAGTGAAGACACTTGCCACATGCTCTGAGTACACGTCCTGGTAATTCATCTGGCCCTTGTGAATGTTGACCTGTTTAAAAAGGTCTTGCTCACATCGGCTATGGAAAAGCTGGGATGAAGGGGGTTGTGGGAAATAAAAAGGAGGAGAGGGAAAGGCAGAAGGGGATCCGGGTTAGAAGAGTGGGAGAGAAGGGAAGAAGAGCCATATATATCCGGGTTAGAAGAGTGGGAGAGAAGGGAAAAAGAGCCATATATATCCGGGTTAGAAGAGTGAGAAAGAAGGGAAGAAGAGCCATATATATCCGGGTTAGAAGAGTGGGAGAGAAGGGAAGAAGAGCCATATATACCTGGGTTAGACACTCTTATGCCATATATACAAGGGTTGGGGTCAATTAAAATTGAAAGCCAGTATTCAGGAAGCAAAATTAAATTCCAATACAATAATTGAAAAAAAGGGCATCTCTTTTCAACAACTTTGAGAAGCTATGTGTGCAAAAAGTTTTTCAATTTTTAAATTCAAATCACTTCCTGATTTGACTAACTTCAATTCAAATGAACCCCAACCCTGATAGATATATAGCTATTTACCTCGCTGGTTCTGAAGATGACTCTGTAGTTGTACTGCTGTCCATGCTCCTTGTGTTCTTCTAGCTTCTCTCTCCTCAAACTCACTGCTACTGGACCCAGAGTGTCATCTACACCCAGGTAGTTCCAATGCTCTGGACGAGAGAGCGAGCGAGAGAGAGAGAGAAGAGGGGACAAGATGAAAGAGGGAAAAGAGAGAAAGTCAGATTTTTCTCTCCAAGGCATACAGACATTCAAATCTACTCTACCTTAGCAATGCATGAATAGAGATGCTATAATCTCATTTCTCAGGTAGAAGTAGTTCCTGTAGTAACAGTAGGCCCCCAGACCTCTCCTCTTCCTCCCAGATACACAGTTGAAGTCAAAATTTTACATACATTTAGGTTGGAGTCATTAAAACCTGTTTTTCAACCACTCCACAAATGTCTTGTCAACAAACTATAGTTTTGGCAAGTCGGTTAGGACATCTACTTTGTGCATGACATCAAGTAATTTTTCCAACAATTGTTTAGCTCTGAAAAACTGTCTGTGAGCAAGGAGGCCGACAAACCTGACTCAGTTACACCAGCTCTGTCAGGAGGAATGGGCCAAAATTCACCCAACTTATTTTGGGATGCTTGTGGAAGGCTACCCGAAAAAGTTTGACCCAAGTTAAACAATTTAAAAGCAATGCTACCAAATACTAATTGAGTGTATGAAAACTTCTGACCCACTGGGAATGTGATGAAAGAAATAAAAGCTGAAATAAATCATTCTCTCTACTATTATTCTGACATTTCACATTATTAAAATAAAGTGGTGATCCTAATTGACCTAAAACAGGGAATTTTTACTTGGATTAAATGTCAGGAATTGTGAAAAACTGAGTTTAAATGTGTTTGGTGAAGGTGCATGTGAACTTCTGACTTCAACTGTAAGTATTTCCTGTAGTAGTAGTAGTAGTAGTAGTGGTAGTAGTAGTAGTAGGGCCCCAGACCTCTCCCCTCCCTCCCTCCCTCCCTCCCAGATATAAGTATTTCCTGTAGTAGTGGTAGTCGTAGTAGTGGTAGTAGTAGTGGTAGTAGTAGTAGTAGGGCCCAAGACCTCTCCTCGTCCTTCCTCCCTCCCTCCCTTCTCAGATATAAGTATTTCCTGTAGTAGTAGTGGTAGTAGTAGTAGTAGTAGTAGTAGTAGTAGTAGTGGCAGTAGTAGTAGCAGGGCCCCAGACGTCTCCTCGTCCTCTCCGATAAGTATTTCCGGTAGTAGTATCTCAGATATAAGTATTTCCGGTAGTGGTAGTAGTAGTAGTAGGCTCCCAGACCTCTTCCTCCCTTTCACCTCTCAGATAGAGGTATTTCCTGTAGTAATAAGACCCCAGACCTCTCCACTTCCTCCCTCTCACCTCTCAGATAGAAGTATTTCCTGTAGTAGTAAGACCCCTGGTCGCAGTGCTCCACAGATCGTTTGGCCCTATCAGCATGCTGTCCCTGTCCGTCTTTAGGGGCCTCCAGCACGGACACCCCGGCGTTGGTGAAGTGGGGGAGAGAGGTCTCCAGGGGTCCCTCCTCTGAGCCACTTCCCCCCCCAGAGCCACTGGAGCTGCCCCCACTGCCTATACTACCCTGCTGAGAAGGGGGAAGGAGTAACGTTAGTATGGATGTATTGAGGTTGGAGTCATTAAAACCTGTTTTTCAACCACTCCACAAATGTCTTGTCAACAAACTATAGTTTTGGCAAGTCGGTTAGGACATCTACTTTGTTTTGCTCTGAAAAACTGTCTGTGAGCAAGGAGGCCGACAAACCTGACTCAGTTACACCAGCTCTGTCAGGAGGAATGGGCCAAAATTCACCCAACTTATTTTGGGATGCTTGTGGAAGGCTACCCGAAAAAGTTTGACCCAAGTTAAACAATTTAAAAGCAATGCTACCAAATACTAATTGAGTGTATGAAAACTTCTGACCCACTGGGAATGTGATGAAAGAAATAAAAGCTGAAATAAATCATTCTCTCTACTATTATTCTGACATTTCACATTATTAAAATAAAGTGGTGATCCTAATTGACCTAAAACAGGGAATTTTTACTTGGATTAAATGTCAGGAATTGTGAAAAACTGAGTTTAAATGTGTTTGGTGAAGGTGCATGTGAACTTCTGACTTCAACTGTAAGTATTTCCTGTAGTAGTAGTAGTAGTAGTAGTGGTAGTAGTAGTAGTAGGGCCCCAGACCTCTCCCCTCCCTCCCTCCCTCCCTCCCAGATATAAGTATTTCCTGTAGTAGTGGTAGTCGTAGTAGTGGTAGTAGTAGTGGTAGTAGTAGTAGTAGGGCCCAAGACCTCTCCTCGTCCTTCCTCCCTCCCTCCCTTCTCAGATATAAGTATTTCCTGTAGTAGTAGTGGTAGTAGTAGTAGTAGTAGTAGTAGTAGTAGTAGTGGCAGTAGTAGTAGCAGGGCCCCAGACGTCTCCTCGTCCTCTCCGATAAGTATTTCCGGTAGTAGTATCTCAGATATAAGTATTTCCGGTAGTGGTAGTAGTAGTAGTAGGCTCCCAGACCTCTTCCTCCCTTTCACCTCTCAGATAGAGGTATTTCCTGTAGTAATAAGACCCCAGACCTCTCCACTTCCTCCCTCTCACCTCTCAGATAGAAGTATTTCCTGTAGTAGTAAGACCCCTGGTCGCAGTGCTCCACAGATCGTTTGGCCCTATCAGCATGCTGTCCCTGTCCGTCTTTAGGGGCCTCCAGCACGGACACCCCGGCGTTGGTGAAGTGGGGGAGAGAGGTCTCCAGGGGTCCCTCCTCTGAGCCACTTCCCCCCCCAGAGCCACTGGAGCTGCCCCCACTGCCTATACTACCCTGCTGAGAAGGGGGAAGGAGTAACGTTAGTATGGATGTATTGAGGGGGAGGAGTAACGTTAGTATGGAGGTATTGAGGGGGAGGAGTAACGTTAGTATGGAGGTATTGAGGGGGAGGAGTAACGTTAGTATGGAGGTATTGAGGGGGAGGAGTAACGTTAGTATGGAGGTATTGAGGTGGAGGAGTAACGTTAGTATGGAGGTATTGATGGGGAGGAGTAACGTTAGTATGGAGGTATTGAGGGGGGAGGAGTAACGTTAGTATGGAGGTATTGAGGTGGAGGAGTAACGTTAGTATGGAGGTATTGAGGGGGAGGAGTAACGTTAGTATGGAGGTATTGAGGGGTGAGGAGTAACGTTAGTATGGAGGTATTGAGGGGGAGGAGTAACGTTAGTATGGAGGTATTGAGGGGTGAGGAGTAACGTTAGTATGGAGGTATTGAGGGGGGAGGAGTAACGTTAGTATGGAGGTATTGAGGGGGGAGGAGTAACGTTAGTATGGAGGTATTGAGGGGGAGGAGTAACGTTAGTATGGAGGTATTGAGGTGGAGGAGTAACGTTAGTATGGAGGTATTGAGGGGGGAGGAGTAACGTTAGTATGGAGGTATTGAGGGGGAGGAGTAACTTTAGTATGGAGGTATTGAGGGGGGAGAGTAACTTTAGTATGGAGGTATTGAGGGGGGAGGAGTAACGTTAGTATGGAGGTATAGAGGGGGGAGGAGTAACGTTAGTATGGAGGTATTGAGGGGTGAGGAGTAACGTTAGTATGGAGGTATTGAGGGGGGAGGAGTAACTTTAGTATGGAGGTATTGAGGGGGGAGGAGTAACTTTAGTATGGAGGTATTGAGGGGGAGGATAATAAACTGGCCACAGTGTATAGTGTATATATTGTGTGTGTAGTAGGGTTGTAATGATGTTAGAATGACGACTCCAGGCAGTAAGGAAGGAAATGAAAGAAAATATGAAGGGGCCTTCATGTCTTGAGGAAAACCATCATAATGTCGGACACGACAACCTTATGTTATCACCCAATCACCACCTAGACACCACCCAATCACCACTCAGACACCACCCAGACACCACCCAGTCACCACCCAGTCACCACCCAGTCACCACCCAGTCACCACCCAATCACCACCCAGACACCACCCAATCACCACTCAGACACCACCCAGACACCACCCAATCACCACCCAATCACCACCCAATCACCACCCAGACACCACCCAATCACCACCCAATCACCACCCAGTCACCACCCAGTCACCACCCAGACACCACCCAGTCACCACCCAGACACCACCCAGACACCACCCAGACACCACCCAGACACCACCCAGACACCACCCAGACACCACCCAATCACCACCCAGACACCACCCAATCACCACCCAGACACCACCCAGACACCACCCAGACACCACCCAGACACCACCCAATCACCACCCAATCACCACCCAGACACCACCCAGACACCACCCAATCACCACCCAATCACCACCCAGACACCACCCAGACACCACCCAGACACCACCCAGACACCACCCAGACACCACCCAGTCACCACCCAGACACCACCCAGTCACAACCCAATCACCACCCAGACACCACCCAGACACCACCCAGTCACCACCCAGACACCACCCAGACACCACCCAGACACCACCCAGACACCACCCAGACACCACCCAGACACCACCGTTTATATTCCATGCGACAGCACAACATATTTGACATAAAGTACGTTATTTTGGAGGACCATATCATTTAGCCGGCTATGTGTGTGTGTGTGTGTGTGTGTGTCCTCCTACCCGTTTAGAGAGGCCAATGTTCCTCTCTCCCTCTCCTCCCAGCTCATTCCTGAAACAAGGACAGTTCAGCACCAGATCGTTGCTCTTCTCATCACCAGGGTCTAGGGCAGGGTTAGTGGTGTGAGTCCCTCCCTGTCCCGTGGCCCCCTCCTTCCCACTCAGCTCCTCCTGGGACCCGCACGGAGACCCGCCCCCGCCGCATACCCCGCTCTGATTGGACGAGAGCGAGGAAGTGGCGGAGGCCGAGGCGGCGGCCGCAGCGGAGGCGCCCGTGGTGGTGTTCTTGCGTTTCCCGCCGGACTGTCGACCCTGGATGGCCTCGTTGAGGTCGAAGAGGATACTCTGCACGTCAAAGTGAGCAAAGCCTTTCTGACAGGACCAGGGTTTAGGAGGGGGGCCGATGACGTCCTCCCGCACCCCATCCTCCACATCAGACCCAGCCCGGGACGAGTCACCCTCGGCCTTGACGCTGCGGAGCTTCCTGAAGATGGATTCCCCTCCAGTCTCCGACTGGAATCAGATAAGATCATGACTTTATTATCTCCCAGAGGGAAATGTTGTTTGCATCACTGTGCATATATTAAAAACATTAAACAATGTGTATGGATAAAAACAATTATTGATTTTAATGTAATATTGGTGTAATGTACAGACTCATAACACATAAAAAAAAAAAAACATATTAAGCACAGACATGACAATGTGACCCGTTTCAAGAAGCTAGGCAGTCTAGCAGGAGAAGCGTTAACATTTTTAATTTATTTTTTAGCTAAATGTTGTTGTTTTATGTCAGAAATCTCTTCTGGAATGTGAACTTTCATGACAGTGATGGGGAAGAAATGTGATCAACAGTGTTGTTGTCACAGAAGAAGTTGACCGAGTTTTGAAACCAGTGGGTGGATTGCCTGGTAGGAAGTAGAGAGATGATTGCCAAATGTGGAGAGTACAGAACACAAGGTGGTTGTTTTATAAACACCTGTCTCTGGATTCCATCTTTAAACTAGGAGCAACCATGGCAACCGTGACCGAGAGGGATAAAGCATTCATCCATGTAAACGAATAAGAGTCAAGCTACATTTTCAGATTTTATACATTTCTAATTTCGGCAGAAAGTTTCTTTCATTGCAAGTTTAAGCATACTGTCAGCTAGCTAACATTTTAATTTTTTTTTTTTTAATTTTACCTTTATTTAACCAGGCAAGTCAGTTAAGAACAAATTCTTATTTTCAATGACGGCCTAGGAACAGTGGGTTAACTGCCTGTTCAGGGGCAGAACGACAGATTTGTACCTTGTCAGCTCAGGGGGTTTGAACTTGCAACTTTCCGGTTACTAGCCCAACGCTCTAACCACTAGGCTACCCTGCCGCCCCAACATTGAACCTAGTTGGTTAGTTTTAGCTATCTGCAGATTCATGCAGGGTGCATGAGTTGGGGATTATGGTTCCTTGTTTAGCTAGCTAGCTACGTCAAACACTATGCAAGTAACAATAATTTTGTTTTATGTCATGTGAAGAACATGATCTGCACCAAAGTCAGATTAGGATATAGGCCAAGGACTAGATAGGGTATTTTAACTACTGCTTTCACCACTTTTAGTCTTGAAATCTTTGGTTGTTTACTACACCACTTTACTCACTCTGTTTAGCACGTGGCCTCACGTGTGAATCCTTAAAGAGATATAGGTGGGGAAAAGGCTTCAGAGGGTGTGAATGATGTTGAATAGGTGTAGACACAAAATATATCTCCAGTAGGTGTACCAAAAAACTCAAGGGCCATTTTCTTAAAATGTGGGATTACCCATTTATCAATTTACAAAGCTCAATGACTTTCCCCATTGTTCCTCAACTGCAGTGTTTGATATACCTTTTTCTAGTTCTGAGTCTCTACTTTTATCCAGTGTACAAAAAAAACACAATTTCAAATTTTGCTACATAGGACCGAATCGAGGTGGTGGGTCAGAATTACAGACAAGATAAATACAAATTGTTCAATAGCTGGCCAATGTTTTTTGTTTAACATGGTTGCTGGTTCCTGATCTTCTAAGAACACCGTTTGAGGAGTCACCTGAAGTTTGAGAGGAATGGGAGATGCAGTAGAGGACTGCAATGTTGAGGCAGAGGGTTCGTAATGAGCACGACTGATTACTACTCTGAACTGTGAGTGGTGAGCTTTTCTGGCGACCAGAGCTGATGAGGCATCACACAAGTGGGTGCCATACATTGTGAAGCAGAAGTCGAGTGGTTACGCAACTCAGGCTGGTTCCAAGATCGAGCCATGTGCTGTTCCTCTCCATCTTTGGAGGATTCATGCATTCAAAGTCTTGGCCACTATTGGTTGACCTAACTAGCTAAAGCTAGGCTACTCATGATGATGTCTTGGTTGACCTAACTAGCTAAAGCTAGGCTACTCATGATGATGTATTGGTTGACCTAACTAGCTAAAGCTAGGCTACTCATGATGATGTATTGGTTGACCTAACTAGCTAAAGCTAGGCTACTCATGATGATGTCTTGGTTGACCTAACTAGCTATAGCTAGGCTACTCATGATGATGTATTGGTTGACCTAACTAGCTAAAGCTAGGCTACTCATGATGATGTCTTGGTTGACCTAACTAGCTATAGCTAGGCTACTCATGATGATGTATTGGTTGACCTAACTAGCTATAGCTAGGCTACTCATGATGATGTATTGGTTGACCTAACTAGCTATTGCTAGGCTACTCATGATGATGTATTGGTTGACCTAGTCAACTATAGCTAGGCTACTCATGATGATGTATTGGTTGACCTAGCTAGCTATAGCTAGGCTACTCATGCTAATGTTTGGCTTGTTTTTTGCTTTTGATGCACTTTGAGATTTTTTTCTGTTATCAAAAGGGCTATAGACATTTAATAAATCATTATAATTATTAACATTAATGAGAAGTGCAGTTCATGTGCTCTTACCTTGGACCTCCTCTTCAGGTGTTTCTCTCTTTCCTTCAGGCGACTGGCGGGGCTACCTCTGGTAGGACCCAGGGGTCCATCAGGTAGATCCAGGGCAGCCTGTTTGTGCGGGGCCACCGTCAGCAGCTCACCAAGTCTGTCCGGCGCCGGGCTGCGTTGATCAGGAGCCTCCTGGGACGTATAGCCCTTGAATGAATGAAGTTTACGTGACACATTTAAAATACATACAAATCAGTGTATTCAACACTTTCATGCATCATCCTCTGGAATTCTTCGTACATTTTTTCTGTGTTCTTTTTTTTAAACTATACTAATTGTTTTTACATCAAATCAAGAAAATACCTTGAGCATATCGAAGAAGCTCTCCCCTGAGCCTGCATGTTTGTCTATGGAAGAGGTGCTGCCGTACTCTCGATGCATGGGCGTCCAGCCGGAGAAGGACCAGCCCTCGCCCCCGTCACCCTCTAACTCAGAGATAGTGATGTCACTGTTGGAGCGCTGGCGGATACGCCTCATGCCTTTACGCGGCGAGCCCTGGTAGCCGTCTGGCGACAGGTAGCGGTTGTCTTTGCTGTGATGTCTGCTGTGGTGCATCTTGCTCTTCAGGGTGTTGTGGATGTTCCGGAGCATCGAGGAGTCCTGAGGGCTGATCAGGTGGCCCAGTTTAGCCGACAGGTTGCTATGGGCCGTGGGTGCCGAGCCTGAACCCGAGCTCCGTTCTCTTTCTCCTCGTTCCCCGGCCGACCCGCGTTCCCCGGCCGACCCGCGTTCCCCGGCCGACCCGCGTTCCCCGGCCGACCCGCGTTCCCCGGCCGACCCGCGTTCCCCGGCCGACCCGCCTGACCCACATTCTCCGCCACCTGAAGATGACATGGTGGAACTCGGGGAGTCCGTATCTACGGTGATGTGCCACACCCCACCAGTTCCATCCCGTTTTGGGGGCCAGTCCGCCACGCGGGCCCTGACTCCCATCTTGGGAACCCCCGGGGTGGAGGAGGAAGAGGAGCCGGATGAGGAAGAGGAGGTGAGGTGGGTGCTCTCCGAGCGAGGTGGGGGGGCTCCACCATTGGGGAGGCGCAGGCGACGGGTGTAGAATTCATCAGAGGCAGGTACCGAGCCGCCCACCGAACGCTCCGTCTGAGACCGCTTCAGACTGGTCATGGTGGAGTTAGGGGGTAAAGGTGGGGTAAGGGAGAGCTCAGCAGTAGAGATGGAGCATTATGCCCAGGGAGAGGAGAGGATAGAGAGCCTCACAGAGCATGGGTGGCTGGGAGGACTGGAGGAGGAAGAGAAAGGCAGGGCAGACAGAAGGTTGTTGCTAGTGTTGGTCCTCCTCAGGTCTGTATGCTGCGTCGGTCTCTGGTGAACTCTGCAGGAGAGAAAGGAAGAGGAGAGAGAGAGAGAGGAAGAAGGAAAGAAGAGGAGAGAGAGGAAGAGGAGAAGAGAGGAGGAGAAAGAGGAAGAAGGAAAGAAGAGGAAGAGGGTTAGATGTTGGGTTTAGGCCTCTATGTCAAAGATGCCTTTGCCAAGAATACAACAACTGAAGTTGTTTTTAACCCAGCAGAAGAAACACAGACTCTCACTCTTCACTAACCGGCTGATGATGCAGCAGTTGGTAGCGTGGTAGGCACAGCTTGTCCCATTAATCATAAAATGTAGGATTAGCTAATAACTGCGAAACAAACATTCTGGATAAAATAAGAGAACCTTGAATGATTTTATTGATCAGCATTTTGATATGCGCGAAAAAAGAAAAATCGGATAAATCGAAGCGAACAAAAGAGAGAGGAAATCTCCCCGAGCGAAACTGAAGGGAAGCCGCCGTCAAATTCTAAAAATACTAATTGGGGGGGACATTTTTTAGAAGTATGTCTCCAGAATATGGAGCACTGCTTACAAGCATGAGAGAACAGCTTTTTTTTTAAAAACTGGATCTATTGCCTGGACTACTGGGGGACGTTGAGGCATTAAAAACAGGAATGGATTACAGTAACAAAATGGAAGAAATCAGAGCGGAAAATAAGACAATGAAAAGTACCGTGGACTCCCTAAAAACACACTACAGAGACGCTACGGCATGACAATAAAACAATGAAAGCAGAATTACTTGATATAAAGTGCAGAAGTATGAAAAATAATATTGTTATAATGGGAATAAAGGAGGATGAAAACAGTCAACGGAGGGGGGGGGGGGGGGGGGGGGGGGGGGAATCAAGGTTTTCATGAAACGTAATCTCAAGATGATGGACGAACAGGTGGAAACAATTGATTTTCAAAGAGCTCACGATTTCAGTGGCAGAGGGGAGGGAAGGCCCCGTCCGATAGTAGCTAGGCTAACTCCGTACCAAAATGAAGATTAACTTGCTACAACAGGATAGGGAGCTGAAGGAAAACAAAAGTGTGTGTGTGTGGTTGGTTGGCTTTACTCTAGATTGTCAGTACTGCAGGTCTTCTTTGAGATCGTGTCATGGCTGTGTCGGGGTCGACTGTAAGTTAAACGTATGTATCCCTATATGGGTAGCGTGAGGCCTAAAACACGTTTCTACTGGCAGAACATAATGAAGACTACATGTCTCTCTGCTGATAGGAATATAACAGGACATAATGAGGACTACATGTCTCTCTGCTGATAGGACTATAACTGGACATAATGAGGTCTACATGTCTCTCTGCTGATAGGAATACAACAGGACATAATGAGGACTACAAGTCTCTCTGCTGATAGGACTATAACAGGACATAATGAGGACTACATGTCTCTCTGCTGTATATTAAGTAGCATTGTTTAAAGTGGCTAGTGATACATTTATTACATAAAGATGCAGTAGATGATATAGGGTACAGTATATACATATACTAGAGCAGTCTGGGCTGCATTGTTAGCTCCCCACTCATGCTGCACAGAAGTTAACACACTTGAATAATGCGTCACAGCATGTAGAAATGTTGAAACTGTTAATTACTGTTCGCCAAACAATGTCCATACAGGCTAGAACACAATGAAAGACAATACCGGTAGCTTACAACTTTAATTGCAGGCTAACTTTCTTTGTTAGCTTACAGCTGAAGCAACATCAATTCACTACCCTAGTACTTTGTGATATTACACAAACCATAACGCCAAATATGCTGATTTCAAAGATGATTGTCACCAAAAACATTATTAATTCACTTAGTCTCCCTCGCTACCAAAAACAAATTCCATCTCCCTTGCCTCCCGTTTGGGTTTCAACTAGATTCCACAGCCAGGTTCTGCCTCACAAATAAAGTCATTACTTTCTATAAGAGACAGAGCAAACCTTTTTTATAAAAGAAGACATTGATCAGAACAATAAAAAAAGTGCCTTCAGAAAGTATTCATACCCCTTGACTTATTCCATAGTGTTGTGTTACAGCCTGAATTCAAAATCGATTTAAAAAAAATTATAATTCTCACCCATCTTACACACAATACCCCATAATGACAAAATGAAAACATGTTTTTAGAAATCGTTGCAAATGTATTGAAAAATAAATACAAAAAATATTTAAATTTACATACACACTTGAGTCAATACTTTGTAGAAGCACCTTCGGCAGCGATTACAGCTGGGAGTCTTTCTGGGCAAGTCTCTAAGAGCTTTGCACATCTGGATTGGTGTAAACACTGAACAAAAATACAAATGCAACACCAAGTGTTGGTCCCATGTTTTATGAGCTAAAAAAAAAGATCCCAGAAATGTTCCATGTTCCAATGTTCCAAAAAGCTTATATCTCACAAATGTGTTTACATCCCTGTTAGTGAGTACTTCTCGTTTGCCAAGACAATCCCATTAAACCTGACAGGTGTGGCATATCAAGAAGTTGATTAAACAGCATCGATCATTACACAGGTGCACCTTGCGCTGGGGACAACAATGAAAGGCCTCTCTAAAATGTGCAGTTTTCACCCAACACACCAATCCAAACTCATCTCTCGGCATGTCCAGCCCACTCACTATCTCAGCCAATCATGGCTAGCGGGAAGGTTGCTGACTTTTTCTTTGGTTTCCAACAGGGCTATAGATTTGGGTGAGGTTTTTTTCTTGCTTGAGTAGCCTTGTTTCACTGCCAAAAATACAAAATACAATTAAACCATCTAATGTTCTGCAAAATACTGGTAGCCTAGTCATATAATTAACATCCAATCACATTAACCGTTACTCTCTTGCAGGAATTCCACTAACGGACCGTTATGTAGCCAAACGTAGCTGCTGCTCTTTCTGTGGAGACACATACCAGCTCTACTGGTAGTACTGCTACCACCAGCAGTAGTACACCTGCACCTGTCGAACACACAAGTTGTTCTGCTTCCACGACCACATCCAATGCTTGCATCAGTTAATTCTACATTTGTTGTTAGCCCAGCTAGCATGGACACTGACTGTTGTGAATCTGATGCAGGAGAAGAGCTACTGCCTCCTTTACCCGGGAAAGCACCGAACAAAATACAGGGGCGTTGGACCATCAAAGAGGCGCAAATATGATGAGAACTACATTGATTTGGGGTTCACTTATATTGGGAGTAGTGCCTTTCCTCAGCCACAGTGTGTTAGATGTGCAAGTACTATCTCACAACTCGATTAAACCTTTACTCTTGCGCAGACATTTAAAAACAAAAAAATAAGCCTCATCTAATATTTTTCAAGAACTGGACAGCGTTGTGACATCAAATGGCCTTTGGTGGTCAAGATGTGTTGGTATCTGTACTGATGGCGCAAAAGCCATGACAGGGAGACATAGTGGAGTGGTAATGCGTGTGCAAGCAGTTGCTCCAGACACACTGCAGCATCCAACGAGAGGCTCTTGCTGCCAAGGGAATGCCTGAAAGCTTGAAAGACGTTTTGGACACAAGAGTGAAAACGGTTAACTTTGTTAAAGCAAGGCCCCTGAAGTCCCGTGTATTTTCTGCATTATGCAATGATATGGGCCGCGACCATGTAACGCTTTTACAACATACAGAAGTGAGCTGGTTATCAACATACAGAAGTGAGCTGGTTATCAACATACAGAAGTGCCCTGGTTATCAACATACAGAAGTGCCCTGGTTATCAACATACAGAAGTGAGCTGGTTATCAACATACAGAAGTGCCCTGGTTATCAACATACAGAAGTGAGCTGGTTATCAACATACAGAAGTGAGCTGGTTATCAACATACAGAAGTGCCCTGGTTATCAACATACAGAAGTGAGCTGGTTATCAACATACAGAAGTGAGCTGGTTATCAACATACAGAAGTGAGCTGGTTATCAACATACAGAAGTGAGCTGGTTATCAACATACAGAAGTGAGCTGGTTATCAACATACAGAAGTGAGCTGGTTATCAACATACAGAAGTGCCCTGGTTATCAACATACAGAAGTGCCCTGGTTATCAACATACAGAAGTGAGCTGGTTATCAACATACAGAAGTGAGCTGGTTATCAACATACAGAAGTGCCCTGGTTATCAACATACAGAAGTGCCCTGGTTATCAACATACAGAAGTGAGCTGGTTATCAACGTACAGAAGTGCCCTGGTTATCAACATACAGAAGTGAGCTGGTTATCAACATACAGAAGTGAGCTGGTTATCAACATACAGAAGTGAGCTGGTTATCAACATACAGAAGTGAGCTGGTTATCAACATACAGAAGTGAGCTGGTTATCAACATACAGAAGTGAGCTGGTTATCAACATACAGAAGTGCCCTGGTTATCAACGTACAGAAGTGCCCTGGTTATCAACATACAGAAGTGAGCTGGTTATCAACATACAGAAGTGCCCTGGTTATCAACATACAGAAGTGCCCTGGTTATCAACATACAGAAGTGAGCTGGTTATCAACATACAGAAGTGCCCTGGTTATCAACATACAGAAGTGAGCTGGTTATCAACATACAGAAGTGCCCTGGTTATCAACATACAGAAGTGCCCTGGTTATCAACATACAGAAGTGCCCTGGTTATCAACATACAGAAGTGAGCTGGTTATCAACGTACAGAAGTGCCCTGGTTATCAACATACAGAAGTGAGCTGGTTATCAACATACAGAAGTGAGCTGGTTATCAACATACAGAAGTGAGCTGGTTATCAACATACAGAAGTGAGCTGGTTATCAACATACAGAAGTGAGCTGGTTATCAACATACAGAAGTGAGCTGGTTATCAACATACAGAAGTGCCCTGGTTATCAACGTACAGAAGTGCCCTGGTTATCAACATACAGAAGTGAGCTGGTTATCAACATACAGAAGTGCCCTGGTTATCAACATACAGAAGTGCCCTGGTTATCAACATACAGAAGTGAGCTGGTTATCAACATACAGAAGTGCCCTGGTTATCAACATACAGAAGTGAGCTGGTTATCAACATACAGAAGTGCCCTGGTTATCAACATACAGAAGTGCCCTGGTTATCAACATACAGAAGTGAGCTGGTTATCAACATACAGAAGTGAGCTGGTTATCAACATACAGAAGTGCCCTGGTTATCAACATACAGAAGTGAGCTGGTTATCAACATACAGAAGTGAGCTGGTTATCAACATACAGAAGTGAGCTGGTTATCAACATACAGAAGTGAGCTGGTTATCAACATACAGAAGTGAGCTGGTTATCAACATACAGAAGTGAGCTGGTTATCAACATACAGAAGTGCCCTGGTTATCAACATACAGAAGTGCTCTGGTTATCAAGGGGCAAAGTATTGACACATTTCTTTTAATTGAGAGACGAGGTTAAGGTTCAACACTGACCATCCTTTTCACTTGTCTGACCGCTTGGATGATGATGAGTTTCTCACACGACTGACCTATCTGGGTGATGTTTTTCACCTGTCTGACCTCTTGGATGATGATGAGTTTCTCACACGACTGACCTGTCTGGGTGATGTTTTTCACCTGTCTGACCTCTTGGATGATGACGAGTTTCTCACACGACTGGCCTATCTGGGTGATGTTTTTCACCGGTCTGACCTCTTGGATGATGATGAGTTTCTCACGCGACTGACCTATCTGGGTGATGTTTTTCACCGGTCTGACCTCTTGGATGATGATGAGTTTCTCACACGACTGGCCTATCTGGGTGATGTTTTTTCTCACCTCAATGATCTGAATCTAGGATTACAGGGACTCTCCGCAACTATATTCAATGTGCGGGACAAATATATTATGAATCTCTATTCCCTACAGCATCATTAACAGAGACTATATTATGAATCTTTACTCCCTACAGCATCACTAACAAAGACTATATTATGAATCTTTACTCCCTACAGCATCACTAACAGAGACTATATTATGAATCTCTATTCCCTACAGCATCATTAACAGAGACTATATTATGAATCTCTGTTCCCTACAGCATCACTAACAGAGACTATATTATGAATCTCTATTCCCTACAGCATCATTAACAGAGACTATATTATGAATCTCTATTCCCTACAGCATCATTAACAGAGACTATATTATGAATCTCTATTCCCTACAGCATCATTAACAAAGAATATATTATGAATCTCTATTCCCTACAGCATCACTAACAAAGACTATATTATGAATCTTTACTCCCTACAGCATCATTAACAAAGACTATATTATGAATCTCTATTCCCTACAGCATCATTAACAGAGACTATATTATGAATCTCTACTCCCTACAGCATCATTAACAGAGACTATATTATGAATCTCTATTCCCTACAGCATCATTAACAGAGACTATATTATGAATCTCTACTCCCTACAGCATCATTAACAAAGACTATATTATGAATCTCTGTTCCCTACAGCATCATTAACAGAGACTATATTATGAATCTTTACTCCCTACAGCATCACTAACAAAGACTATATTATGAATCTCTATTCCCTACAGCATCATTAACAGAGACTATATTATGAATCTTTACTCCCTACAGCATCATTAACAAAGACTATATTATGAATCTTTACTCCCTACAGCATCATTAACAGAGACTATATTATGAATCTTTACTCCCTACAGCATCATTAACAGAGACTATATTATGAATCTCTACTCCCTACAGCATCATTAACAAAGACTATATTATGAATCTCTGTTCCCTACAGCATCATTAACAGAGACTATATTATGAATCTTTACTCCCTACAGCATCACTAACAGAGACTATATTATGAATCTCTATTCCCTACAGCATCATTAACAAAGACTATATTATGAATCTTTACTCCCTACAGCATCACTAACAAAGACTATATTATGAATCTCTATTCCCTACAGCATCATTAACAGAGACTATATTATGAATCTTTACTCCCTACAGCATCATTAACAGAGACTATATTATGAATCTCTATTCCCTACAGCATCATTAACAGAGACTATATTATGAATCTCTATTCCCTACAGCATCATTAACAGAGACTATATTATGAATCTTTACTCCCTACAGCATCATTAACAGAGACTATATTATGAATCTTTACTCCCTACAGCATCATTAACAGAGACTATATTATGAATCTTTACTCCCTACAGCATCATTAACAGAGACTATATTATGAATCTTTACTCCCTACAGCATCATTAACAAAGACTATATTATGAATCTTTACTCCCTACAGCATCATTAACAGAGACTATATTATGAATCTTTACTCCCTACAGCATCATTAACAGAGACTATATTATGAATCTTTACTCCCTACAGCATCATTAACAAAGACTATATTATACATCTCTATTCCCTACAGCATCATTAACAGAGACTATATTATGAATCTCTATTCCCTACAGCATCATTAACAAAGACTATATTACACATCTCTATTCCCTACAGCATCACTAACAAAGACTATATTACACATCTCTATTCCCTACAGCATCACTAACAAAGACTATATTATGAATCTCTATTCCCTACAGCATCACTAACAAAGACTATATTACACATCTCTATTCCCTACAGCATCACTAACAAAGACTATATTACACATCTCTATTCCCTACAGCATCACTAACAAAGACTATATTATGAATCTCTATTCCCTACAGCATCATTAACAAAGACTATATTACACATCTCTATTCCCTACAGCATCACTAACAAAGACTATATTACACATCTCTATTCCCTACAGCATCACTAACAAAGACTATATTATGAATCTCTATTCCCTACAGCATCATTAACAGAGACTATATTATGAATCTCTATTCCCTACAGCATCATTAACAAAGACTATATTATGAATCTCTATTCCCTACAGCATCATTAACAGAGACTATATTATGAATCTTTACTCCCTACAGCATCATTAACAAAGACTATATTATGAATCTCTACTCCCTACAGCATCACTAACAGAGACTATATTATGAATCTCTATTCCCTACAGCATCACTAACAGAGACTATATTATGAATCTCTATTCCCTACAGCATCATTAACAAAGACTATATTACACATCTCTATTCCCTACAGCATCACTAACAAAGACTATATTACACATCTCTATTCCCTACAGCATCACTAACAAAGACTATATTATGAATCTCTATTCCCTACAGCATCATTAACAGAGACTATATTATGAATCTCTATTCCCTACAGCATCACTAACAAAGACTATATTATAAATCTCTATTCCCTACAGCATCACTAACAGAGACTATATTATGAATCTCTATTCCCTACAGCATCATTAACAGAGACTATATTATGAATCTCTATTCCCTACAGCATCATTAACAGAGACTATATTATGAATCTTTACTCCCTACAGCATCATTAACAGAGACTATATTATGAATCTTTACTCCCTACAGCATCATTAACAGAGACTATATTATGAATCTCTATTCCCTACAGCATCATTAACAGAGACTATATTATGAATCTTTACTCCCTACAGCATCATTAACAGAGACTATATTATGAATCTTTACTCCCTACAGCATCACTAACAGAGACTATATTATGAATCTCTATTCCCTACAGCATCACTAACAGAGACTATATTATGAATCTTTACTCCCTACAGCATCATTAACAGAGACTATATTATGAATCTCTATTCCCTACAGCATCACTAACAAAGACTATATTATAAATCTCTATTCCCTACAGCATCATTAACAAAGACTATATTATGAATCTCTGTTCCCTACAGCATCATTAACAAAGACTATATTATGAATCTCTATTCCCTACAGCATCATTAACAGAGACTATATTATGAATCTCTGTTCCCTACAGCATCACTAACAGAGACTATATTATGAATCTCTATTCCCTACAGCATCATTAACAAAGACTATATTATGAATCTCTATTCCCTACAGCATCATTAACAGAGACTATATTATGAATCTATTCCCTACAGCATCATTAACAGAGACTATATTATGAATCTCTATTCCCTACAGCATCATTAACAAAGACTATATTATGAATCTTTACTCCCTACAGCATCATTAACAAAGACTATATTATGAATCTTTATTCCCTACAGCATCACTAACAGAGACTATATTATGAATCTCTATTCCCTACAGCATCATTAACAGAGACTATATTATGAATCTCTATTCCCTACAGCATCATTAACAGAGACTATATTATGAATCTTTACTCCCTACAGCATCATTAACAGAGACTATATTATGAATCTTTACTCCCTACAGCATCATTAACAGAGACTATATTATGAATCTCTATTCCCTACAGCATCATTAACAGAGACTATATTATGAATCTTTACTCCCTACAGCATCATTAACAGAGACTATATTATGAATCTTTACTCCCTACAGCATCATTAACAGAGACTATATTATGAATCTTTACTCCCTACAGCATCATTAACAGAGACTATATTATGAATCTCTATTCCCTACAGCATCATTAACAGAGACTATATTATGAATCTTTACTCCCTACAGCATCATTAACAGAGACTATATTATGAATCTTTACTCCCTACAGCATCACTAACAAAGACTATATTATGAATCTCTATTCCCTACATTATCATTAACCATGACTATATTATACATCTCTATATCATTAACCATCTCTATATTATACATCTCTATATCATTAACCATCTCTATATCATTAACCATGACTATATTATGAATCTCTATTCCCTACATTATCATTAACCATGACTATATTATACATCTCTATATCATTAACCATCTCTATATTATACATCTCTATATCATTAACCATCTCTATATCATTAACCATGACTATATTATACATCTCTATTCCCTACATTATCCTGTTAAGGTATAGGGGGCAGCATTTTCACTTTTGGATAAATAGCTTCCTGCTACTCATCCCCAGAATATAAGATATGTATATTATTAGTAGATTTGGATAGAAAACACTCTGAAGTTTCTAAAACTGTTTGAATCATGTCTGTGAGTATAACAGAACTTATGTAGCAGGCAAAACCCAGAGGACAAACTGTTCAGAATTATTTATTTTTTTGCCTCTGGCGGTTCCCTGAGTTGTCATTGCCAAGCGATATTTCTTAGGAACCTGTTTTCAGTTCCTACCGCTTCCATTGGATGTCACCAGTCTTTGGAATTTGCTTGAGGTTATTCATTTGTGCAATGAAGAAGAAGCACATCCAGGAACACCGTTACACTATTGAGAGTTGGGCAAGACGTAAAAAGGAGCACGGTTTGTTTACTTCCTGTATTGAAAACAGATTGCGCAGTCTACAATTTGATCGATTATTAACGTTTAAAAATACCTAAAGTTGAATTACAAAAGTAGTTTGAAATATTTTGTCAACGTTTATAGGCAACATTTGAAATATTTTGTAGTGACGTTGCGTTTTTTGGGAGCTGTTTTTTTCTGGATCAAACGCGTCAAATAAATGGACATTTGGATATATATGGACGGAATCGAACAAAAGGGCCAATTGTGATGTTTATGGGACATATTGGAGTGCCAACAAAAGAAACTCGTCAAAGGTAAGGCATGTTTAATATTTTATTTCTGCGTTTTGTGTAGCGCCTGCAGGGTTGAAATATGCTACTCTCTTTGTTGACATTGTGCCATCATCAGATAGGCCGAAAAGGCCGAAAAGCCTTTTTAAAACCTGACATGTTGGCTGGATTCACAACGAGTGTAGCTTTAATTGAGTATCTTACATGTGTGATTTAATGAAAGTTAGATTTTTATATAATTTTTTTAATTTGCCGCGCTGCATTTTCTCTGTTTTTTTTCCCAAGTGGGACACAACCGTCCCCTATACCATAATAAGTTAACATTAACCATGACTATATTAGACATCTCTATTCCGTACATTATCATTAACCATGACTAGACATCTCTATTCCCTACATTATCATTAACCATGACTATATTACACATCTCTATTCCCTACATTATCATTAACCATGACTATATTAGACATCTATATTCAATACATTATCATTAACCATGACTATATTAGACATCTATATTCCCTACATTATCATTAACCATGACTATATTAGACATTTCTATTCCCTACATTATCATTAACCATGACTATAGACATATCTATGCCCTACATTATCATTAACCATTACTATATTAGACATATCTATTCCATACATTATCATTAACCATGACTATATTAGACATCTCTATACCAGGACTATATTATGCATCTCTATTTCCTACATTATCATTAACCATGACTATATTAGACATCTCTATTCCCTACATTATCATTAACCATGACTATAGACATATCTATGCCCTACATTATCATTAACCATGACTATATCATGATTGTCTGTTCCCAGCAGTATTTAACATACAGGTTACAGCACACAACCACCTGAGATTGACAGTCACTGTGCAGCAGGTTAAAACAGGATATATCTACCTCTCAATTCCTCTTTTCAACAACAGACTATTCCCCTGAGCTGATATAGGGTACGTCCCAAATGGGACCCGATCCTCTAGATAGTGCACTAATTTAGGGTACAGGGTGCCATTAGAAACGCAGGTGCATTGAGGGTGTGTGTTGGGCCTGCCAGCCTGCCGCTGGAGGACAGGCCGAAGGCCCTGCCGCCGGAGGACGGACCGAAGGCCCTGCCGCCGGAGGACGGACCGAAGGCCCTGCCGCCGGAGGACGGACCGAAGGCCCTGCCGCCGGAGGACGGACCGCCGGAAAACAGACCGAAGGCAAAGCACAAACACAAAGTACAAACTCTCGCCTAGTCTGCAGTGCCAGAAGCATAGTTAGACAACTGATCAATGTTGATGACACAGATGTTGCATGCTGCCGACTGCTCCCCCCCCCCCCCCCCCACACACACACACACACACACACACACACACACACACACACACTAATGATGGTCTGCTCTTCTCCGTATCCCAGCAACCACCTGCCAAGTGTCTGTCCCGCTCTCCCCGCTGGGCTGAGGTACAAACTAATGAGTGTGTGTGTGTCTGTGTGTGGGTGGGCGTAAGTGTGTGTGTTGGTGTGACATTCCACAGTCATGTTAGCCCTAATTAGCCAGAGAGAACACCAGCAGCAACCTTCACCAACACACTGGGTGAAAGACAGTGATGAGATGGAGATTAACACTGTAGTGTAGGTCCTCTATACATGAACCAGTTAAATGTTTGGACATACCTACTCATTCATTCCAGTGGTTTTCTTTATTTTCACTATTTCCACTAGAATAATAGTGAAGACATCAAAACTATGAAATAGCACACATATGGAATCATGTAGTAACCAAAAAAGTGTTAAACAAATCCAAATATATTTGAGATTCTTCAAAGTAGCCACCCTTTTCCTTTATGACAGCTTTGCAAACTCTTTGCATTCTCTCAACCAGCTCCATGAGATATTCACCTGGAATGCATTTCAATGAACAGGTGTGCCTTCTTAAAAAGTTACATTTGTGGTATTTCTTTCCTTTTTCATGTAATTGAGCCAATCCATGAGTTGTGTTGTAACAAGATCGGGCTATCTTCTGTAAACCACCCCTATTAGGTAAAAGACCAAGTCCATATTATGGGAAGAACAGCTCAAATAAGCAAAGAGAAATGACAGTCCATCATTACTTGAAGACATGAAGGTCTGTCAATCAGGACAATTTCAAGAACTTTGAAGGTTTCTTCAAGTGCAGTCGCAAAAACCATCAAGCGTTATGATGAAACTGGCTCTCATGTCGACCGCCACAGGACAGGAAGACCCAGAGTTACCTCTGGAAATCTGCCCTTTCGTCTGATGAGTCCAAATTTTAGATTTTTCGGTTCCAACAACCGTGTCTTTGTGAGACGCAGAGTAGGTGAACGGATGATCTCCACGTGTGGTTCCCACCGTGAAGCATGGAGGAGGAGGTGTGACGGTGATTTGCTGGTGACACCGTTAGTGATTTATTTAGAATTCAAGGCACACTTAACCAGTGCCTTGCGAAAGTATTCGGCCCCCTTGAACTTTGCGACCTTTTGCCACATTTCAGGCTTCAAACATAAAGATATAAAACTGTATTTTTTTTTGTGAAGAATCAACAACAAGTGGGACACAATCATGAAGTGGAACGACATTTATTGGATATTTCAAACTTTTTTAACAAATCAAAACTGAAAAATTGGGCGTGCAAAATTATTCAGCCCCTATAATTTCAGTGCAGCAAACTCTCTCCAGAAGTTCAGTGAGGATCTCTGAATGATCCAATGTTGACCTAAATGACTAATGATGATAAATACAATCCACCTGTGTGTAATCAAGTCTCTGTATAAATGCACCTGCACTGTGATAGCCTCAGAGGTCCGTTAAAAGCGCAGAGAGCATCATGAAGAACAAGGAACACACCAGGCAGGTCCGAGATACTGTTGTGAAGAAGTTTAAAGCCGGATTTGGATACAAAAAGATTTCCCAAGCTTTAAACATCCCAAGGAGCACTGTGCAAGCGATAATATTGAAATGGAAGGAGTATCAGACCACTGCAAATCTACCAAGACCTGGCCGTCCCTCTAAACTTTCAGCTCATACAAGGAGAAGACTGATCAGAGATGCAGCCAAGAGGCCCATGATCACTCTGGATGAACTGCAGAGATCTACAGCTGAGGTGGGAGACTCTGTCCATAGGACAACAATCAGTCGTATATTGCACAAATCTGGCCTTTATGGAAGAGTGGCAAGAAGAAAGCCATTTCTTAAAGATATCCATAAAAAGTGTTGTTTAAAGTTTGCCACAAGCCTCCTGGGAGACACACCAAACATGTGGAAGAAGGTGCTCTGGTCAGATGAAACCAAAATGGAACTTTTTGGCAACAATGCAAAACGTTATGTTTGGCGTAAAAGCAACACAGCTCATCACCCTGAACACACCATCCCCACTGTCAAACATGGTGGTGGCAGCATCATGGGTTGGGCCTGCTTTTCTTCAGCAGGGACAGGGAAGATGGTTAAAATTGATGGGAAGATGGATGGAGCCAAATACAGGACCATTCTGGAAGAAAACCTGATGGAGTCTGCCAAAGACCTGAGACTGGGACGAAGATTTGTCTTCCAACAAGACAATGATCCAAAACATAAAGCAAAATCTATAATGGAATGGTTCAAAAATAAACATATCCAGGTGTTAGAATGGCCAAGTCAAAGTCCAGACCTGATTCCAATCAAGAATCTGTGGAAAGAACTGAAAACTGCTGTTCACAAATGCTCTCCATCCAACCTCACTGAGCTCGAGCTGTTTTGCAAGGAGGAATGGGAAAAAATGTCAGTCTCTCGATGTGCAAAACTGATAGAGACATACCCCAAGCGACTTACAGCTGTAATCGCAGCAAAAGGTGGCGCTACAAAGTATTAACTTAAGGGTGCTGAATAATTTTGCACGCCCAATTTTTCAGTTTTTGATTTGTAAAAAAAGTTTGAAATATCCAATAAATGTTGTTCCACTTCATGATTGTGTCCCACTTGTTGTTGATTCTTCACAAAAAAAATACAGTTTTATATCTTTATGTTTGAAGCCTGAAATGTGGCAAAAGGTCGCAAAGTTCAAGGGGGCCGAATACTTTCGCAAGGCACTGTATATATATATATATATATATATATATATATATATATATATATATATATATATATATATATATATATCACTCCCTTTGGTTCCTTCAGTTTCCTGTTGATTTTGTATTATGTTTCATTTATATATTAACCTGTTGAATCTAGGGGGCAGAATTTTCATTTTTGGAAAAATAACATTCCCAAAGTAAATGGGCTATTTTGTCAGGACAAGATGCTAGAATATACATATAATTGACAGCTTAGGATAGAAAACACGCTAAAGTTTCCAAAACTGTAAAAATATTGTCTGTGAGTAAAACAGAACTGATATGAGCCCGAACGTCAACATTGCGTCAGTGGTCAGCTGGAGGCTCTCAGAGTGTTTTGTGCATAAAAGACAAATGTGTTTCTCTCTTTCCTACTAAGAAGCCACCTGTCCCGGTTGATATATTATCGAATAGATATTTGAAAAACACCTTGAGGATTGATTATAAACAACGTTTGCCATGTTTCTGTCGATATTATGGAGCTAATTTGGAATATTTTTCGGCATTGTCGTGACCGCAATTTCCGGTCAAATTCTCAGCCAAATGTGAAGAACTAACGGAGTTATTTCGGCTACAAAAATAATCTTTTTGGAAAAAAGGAACATTTGCTATCAAACAGTGAAAACATCCGAAGCTCAAAGGTAAACGATTTAATTTGATTGCTATTCTGATTTTCATGACCAGGTTGCCTGCTGCTAGCTAGGCATAATGCTAAGCTAGGCTATCGATAAACGTACACACATGCTTGTCTTGCTTTGGCTGTAAAGCATAATTTCAAAATCTGAGATGACAGGGTGATTAACAAAAGGCTAAGCTGTGTTTCAATATATTTCACTTGTGATTTCATGAATATGAATATTTTCTAGTAATATTTTTTGTCCGTTGCGTTATGCTAATTAGTGTCAGTTGATGACAATTCTCCCGGATCCAGGATGGGTAGTTCCAAGAGGTTAAAAACACTCCCTGAACTTGCTTCCCGCCTCTTGGACCACAGAGCGAAGTAAAAGCAGCCAACAAGTGCCCAGCATGTGGGAACTACTTCAAGACTGTTGGAAAAGCATTCCAGGTAAAGCTGGTTGACAGAATGCCAACAGTGTGCAAAGCTGTCATCAAGGAAAAGGGTGGCTCGTTGAAGAATCTCAAATATATTTTGATTTGTTTTACACTTTTTTTTGGTTACTACATGATTCCATGTGTGTTATTTAATAGTTTTGATGTCTTCACTATTATTCTACATTGTAGAAAATAGTAAAAAACTAAGAAAAACACTTGAATGAGTAGGTGTGTCCAAAGATTTGACTGGTACTGTATGTACAAAGTGCCTCAGGCCTGTCTGATTATCCAGGTAGGGACAAAGCGACTAGGCAACAGGATAGACAATAAACAATAGCAGTAGCGCATGTGATGAGTCAGAAGAGTTTGTGCAATGCAGATAGTCCGGGTAGCTATTTGGTTAACTAGTTAATTAACTATTTAGAAGTCTTATAGCTTGGGGGGGTAGAAGTCGTTCAGGTTCCTGTTGGTTCCAGACTTGGTGCTTCGGTTGCCGTGCGCAAGCAGAGAGAACAGTCCAGGACTTAGGCTGTAGAGGACCTGAAGCCCCATACCAAATATTTTCAGCCCCCTGAGAGGGAGGGAAGAAGCGTTGTCGTGCCCTCTTCACGACTGTGTTGGTGTGTGTAGACCATCATAATTCCTTAGTGAAGTGGACACGAAGCTCTTGACCCGCTCCTCTACAGCCACGTCTATGTGGTTGGGGGCGTGGCTCGGCCCTCCGTTTCCTGTAGTCCACGATCGGCTCCTTTGTCTTAATGACGTTGAGGGAGAGGTTGTTGTTGTCCTGGCAACACACTGCTAGGTAACTGACCACCTCCATAAAGCCTGCCTTATCGTCATCAGTGATCAGGCCTACCACCATCGTGTCGTCAGCAAACTCAATGATGGTGTTGGAGTCGCGCGATGCCAAGCAGTCATGGGTGAACAGGGAGTACAGAAAGTGACTAAGCACGCCCCCTGAGGGGCCCCCGTGTTGAGGCTCACCACCTGGGGGCGGGGGGGCGTCAGGAACGCCAGGATCCAGTTGCAGAGGGAGGTGTTCCAATGTCCAGAGCTTACTGACGTGTGTGTGTGTGTGTCCGTGCTTGCGTGCGTGCGTGCGTGCGTCAGTTTAACCTCCCTCCACAATCAGAGATGAGGTAATGATAATTTCCACTCCCAGAGATGAATACTGAGGAACATGACTTCACTATGGTCTGGAATGTCATTACCACGGTGACGATGTCATAATGTGGTCTTCGATGTCCGTGTCTGAAGGAGACCGGAAACAACGTTCACAGACTGTTTAGTTTCTGTTCAAGGACACAGTCCCAAGTACCTGTTGTCTGAATAAGTGGAGGTGGTGTGTGTGTGTGTGTGTGTGTGTGTGTTTCTAGGCCTCATAACATTCCAGGATAATTGCATGGTAACTGGTTTCCTAAGCATTAAATCAACCTCTATTGTCCTTAAAAGAAAGCTCAGTGCATATCTATCATACAGAACTCCTCAAAAACCACCAGACCAGAAGACAGAGAGAGAGAGAGAGATCACATCACTGAAGGCAAGGAAGTCTTTAGCTGTATCTGGAGCTAATAACAGACCATAATATCACGGATCATAACGTTAGATGATGGTACATTGTGATAGGAGTAAGAGCAGTGGACACAGTGTACTCTTTTCCTGTGAAGACGTTAAAGCGTGTGTAAGTACACACACACACACACACACACATGGATGTAGAATGTGGTGACACGGGGAGTCTCTGGTCTCACACACACCTGCTAGGTCTGATGACAGAGGTGTGTTAATCTGTCAATCGATGCTCAAAAAGGTGCGGGAGAGAGAGCGAGAGAGAGAGCAGAGAGAGAGCAGAGAGAGAGCGAGAGAGAGCGAGAGAGAGCGAGAGAGAGCGAGAGAGAGCGAGAGAGAGAGAGAGAGAGAGAGGGTGTGTGTGTGTGAGTGGAGAACAGGTGTGTGCTAGTAATTTAGGTAGGTATGAAAATCTGTTATCAATGCAAAGGGTGGCAACATTGAAGAATCTCAAATATAACATATTTTTAGATTTGTTTAACACTTTTTTGGTTACTACATGATTCCATATGTGTTATTTCATAGTTTTGTAAACTATGTAGAAAATAGTAAAAATAATGAAAAACCCCTGGAATGAGTAGGTGTCCAAAGATTTGACTGGCCTCAGGCCTGTCTGATTATCCAGACTGTCTGTGACTCACATAAACCTTTCCTTCAGTAGACAGACCTGACCCGAGAATGTTAGGATCAAAAATAAACACAGACACTTCTGTCACAATAACCACGTCACTCAGACCTTCCACTCACTCTCTCTCCTGCCCTATCCCATCAACAAAACAAAGGAGATGATTGTGGACTTCAGGAAACAGCAGATGGAGCACCCCCCTTACCCACATCGACGGGACCGGATTGGAGAAGTTGGAAAGTTTTAAGTTCCTGGGCGTACACATCACAGACAAACTGAAATGGTCCACCCACACAGACAGTGTGGAAGAAGGCACAACAGCGCCTCTTCAACATCAGGAGGCGGAAGAAATTTGGCTTGTCACCTAAAACCCTCACAAACGTTTACAGATGCAGAATCGAGAGCATCCTGTCGGGCTGTATCACAGTCTGGTACGGCAATTGCACCGCCCTCAAACGCAAGGCTCTCCAGAGGGTGGTGCGGTCTGCACAATGCATCACCGGGGGCAAACTACCTGCCCTCCAGGACACCTACACCACCTGATGTCATAGGTCGGCCGAAAAGATCATCAAGGACAACAACCACCTGAGCCACAGCCTGTTCACCCCGCTATCATCCAGAAGGCGAGGTCATTACAGGTGCATCAAAGAAGGGACCGAGAGACTGAAAAACAGCTTCTATCTCAATGCCATCAGATTGCTTAACTTCTTGGTGACAGGGGGCAGTCTTTTCACATCCGGATGAAATGCATGCCCAAATTCAACTGCCTGCTACTCATCCCCAGAAGATAATATATGCATGTTATTCTATTATTCTAAAACTGTTTGAATCATGTCTGTGAGTATAACAGAACTTATTTTGCAGGCGAAACCCCGAGGACAAACCATTCAGATTTTTGTTTTGTTTTGAGGTCACTCTTTTTTTCATTGGGAATCCAGATTTCTAAGGGACCTTCTTGTAGTTCCTATCACTTCCACTGGATGTCAACAGTCTTTAGAAATTGGTTGAGGTTATTCCTTTGTGTAATGAAGAATTACGACCATCTTACGAAGAAGGTCACTTGAAGTGTACTGTTAGATAGAGGCGCATGACCAGAAGGCATGCTTCAGTTTGTTTCCCTCCTGTATTGAACACAGATCACCCAGTCTTCAATTTTATAGATTATTTACGTTAAAAAATACAAAGTTACAAGTTTGTGTATTTTTTAACATAAATAATCGCTAAAATTACAAAAGTAGTTTGAAATGCTTTGGCAAAGTTTACAGGTAACTTTTTTTGAGATATTTTGTCGTCACGTTGAGCAAGTTGGAACCGGTGTTTTTCTGGATCAAACGCGCCAAATAAATGGACATTTTGGATATATAGACGGAATTAATCAAACAAAAAGGACCGTTTGTGATGTTTATGGGACATATTGGAGTGCCAACAGAAGAAGCTCGTCAAAGGTAAGGCATGAATTATATTTTTTATTTCTGTGTTTTTTGTCGCGCCTGCAGGGTTGAAATATGGTTTCTCTCTGTTTACGGAGGTGCTATCCTCAGATAGTAGCATTGTTTGCTTTCGCCGAAAAGCATTTTTGAAATCTGACATGTTGGCTAGATTCACAACAAGTGTAGCTTTAATTTGGTATCTTGCATGTTTGATTTTTATAGTAATTTATTTGAATTTGGCGCTCTGCATTTTCCCTGGCTAGCGTCCCACATATCCCAGAGAGGTTAACAGCCATCACTAACACAGAGAGGCTGCTGCCGACATTGAGACCCAATCACTGGCCACTTTAAACAAGGCCACCTTAAATCATGTTTACATATCTTACATTACTCATATCACATGTACAGTTGAAGTCAGAAGTTTACATACACATAGGTTGGAGTCATTAAAACTTGGTTTTTCAACCACTCCACAAATGTCTTGTTAACAAACTATAGTTTTGGCAAGTCGGTTAGGACATCTACTTTGTGCATGACATCAAGTAATTTTTCCAACAGTTGTTTACAGACAGATTATTTAAGTTATAATTCACTGTATCACAATTCCAGTGGGTCAGAAGTTTACATACAGTAAGTTGACTGTGCCTTTAAACAGCTTGGAAAATTCCAGAAAATGATGTCATGGCTTTAGAAGCTTCTGATTGGCTAATTGACGTCATTTGAGTCAATTGGAGGTGTACCTGTGGATGTATTTCAAGGCCTACCTTCAAACTCAGTGCCTCTTTGCTTGACATCATGGGACAATCAAAAGAAATCAGCCAAGACCTCAGAAAAATTGCAGACCTCCAAGTCTGGTTCATCCTTGGGAGCAATTTCCAAACGCCTCAAGGTACCACGTTCATCTGTACAAACAATAGTACGCAAGTATAAACACCATGGGACCACGCAGACGTCATACCGCTCAGGAAGGAGACACGTTCTGTCTCCCAGAGATGAATGTACTTTGGTGCAAAAAGTGCAAATTAGTCCCAGAACAACAGCAAAGGACCTTGTGAAGATGCTGGAGGAAACAGGTACAAAAGTATCTATATCCACAGTAAAACAAGTCCCTATATCAACATAACATTAAAGGCCGCTCAGCAAGGAAGAAGCCACTGCTCCAAACCCAACATAAAAAAAAGCCAGACTACGGTTTGCAACTGCACATGGGGACAAAGATCGTACTTTTTGAAGAAATGTCCTCTGGTCTGATGAAACAAAAATAGAACTGTTGGGCCATAATGACCATCGTTATGTTTGGAGGAGAAAAAAAAGGGAGGCTTGCAAACCGAAGAACACCATCCCAACCGTGAAGCATGGTGGTGGCAGCATCATGTTGTGGGGGTGCTTTGCTGCAGGAGGGACTGGTGCACTTCACAAAATAGATGGCATCACGAGAAAGAAAATGATGTGGATATATTGAAGCAACATCAAGACATCAGTCAGGAAGTTAAAGCTTGGTCGCAAATGGGTCTTCCAAATAGACATGGACCCCAAGCATACTTCCAAAGTTGTGGCAAAATGGCTTAAGGACAGCAAAGTCAAGGTATTGGAGTGGCCATCACAATCAATCCTATAGAAAATGTGTGGGCAGAACTGAAAAAGTGTCTGCGAGCAATGAGGCCTACAAACCTGACTCAGTTACACCGGCTCAGGAGGAATGGGAAAAAATTCCCCCAACTTATTGCGGGAGGCTTGTGGAAGGCTACCCGAAATGTTTGACCCAAGTTAAACAATTTAAAGGCAATGCTACCAAATACTAATGGGAATGTGATGAAAGAAATGAAAGCTGAAATAAAAAAACTCTACAATTGTTATGACTTTTCACATTAAAATAAAGTGGTGATCCTAACTAACCTAATACAGGCAATTGTTACTAGGATTAAATGTCAGGAATTGTGAAAAACTTGAGTTGAAATGTATTTGGTTAAGGTGCATGTAAACTTCTGACTACAACTGTAAATACTATATTTTATACCATCTTGCCTATGCCACTCAGCCATCGCTCATCCATATATTTATATGTACATATTCTTATTCACCCTTTTAGATGTGTGTGTATTAGGTAGTTGTTTGATATTACTGCACGGTCGGAACGAGAAGCACAAGCATTTCGTTACACTCGCATTAACATCTACTAACCATGTGTATGTGACCAATAACATTTGATTATCTCCCTCTCTCCGTGTCCTGAGCTTCAAAGTATAACCACCATGGTCTGATATCTCAGCTTCACCAGAACAGACCAGTAACCATTTCACTTTCAGTGTTGTTTACAAAGCATGTAACAAATAACATTTGATCGGAGAGGAGGGAGGAGTTCAGTCTCCTCCCCTCCCCATCCCTGGCAAAATCTACCTCCCCAACTCTGATAGATCACACTGGTCTCACATCAACTACAGCTGCCCTGAAAAACCCTGCTAAGTTCTGTTCTGTGTGAGGAAGATCAGAAGACGAAGAAAATAGTATGCTCTTTGAACTCAGCCAGCTAGATATAGCCAGCCATCCAACTATATACAGGCAGCCAGAGCCAACCAGTACAAGAGCAGAGCAGACAGTAAATCACTCAGCCACTTACTGTGTAAAGTCACTTAGCCATACTAGCAACTGAAGTCACAGTGTAAAATAAAGTCAACTCAAGAGTTCTGAAAGTTAAATTCTAATTATGTGGAAAGATACACGTATTAGGAGAGCAGGAGGGAGGGAGGGAGGGAGAGACGAGGAGAGCAGGAGGGAGGGAGGGAGGGGAGCAGGAGGGAGGGAGGGAGGGAGGGAGGGAGGGAGGGAGGGACAAGGAGAGCAGGAGGGACGAGGAGAGCAGGAGGGAGGGAGGAGAGCAGGAGGGAGGGTTTGAGGGAGAGAGGAGGAGAGGAGGAGAGCGGGAGGGAGAGACGAAGAGAGGAGGAGAGCGGGAGGGAGGGAGAGACGAGGAGAGCAGGAGGGAGGGAGGGAGGGAGGGAGGGAGGGAGGGAGGGAGGTAGATATACGGAGGGAGGGTTCCCCTGAGACTCAGTGAGATGTGAAGTGTCGAGGGATGGGGGGAGTTGTCGGCACTCTAAAAGTTCAGTGTTGTCTTTTCCCCTGGAGTGTGAAATTGGGCAGGCGTTCCAGTCTGCACTTCCTGTCCCTATGTGTCCCAGGGCGGTAATAATGGGAGGATATACGGAGGGGAGGAGAGGAGGAGGGGGGACGAAGAGTCGAAACAGAGGAGAGGACAAGAGATTACTCGACCCTGTGTTCCAGTCTGCACTTCCTGTCCCCATCTGTCCTAGGGAGGAGAGAGGAGGTTACTGTACCTTGGGTGCGTCTCCTCTTCATTCATCCATTTATTTGATAAAACAGCTGATTAGTACTCTGACTGCTGGAGACGACTTGACCCAGAACTCTAAACCTTTCCAGACCCCTTCAGATCAGAGGTGGAGACCCTGCAGCACTGTCATCTCCCCCCCCCCCCCCCCCCCCCCTCTCCCCTCCCCCTCCCCCCCGTCTCTCTCCCCTCCCCCCGTCTAATCAGATGTGAGGACTGTAGCAGCATGTGACCAACCATACGTCAGGCTAAACACAGTAGAACTAGCATTACGTAACCACTAAAACCACTAGACTACCGGTCTGTGTTGCTAAACACAGTAGAACTAGCATTACGTAACCACTAGACTACTGGTCTGTGTTGATAAACACAGAACTAGCATTACGTAACCACTAGACTACTGGTCTGTGTTGATAAACACAGTAGAACTAGCATTACGTAACCACTAAAATCACTAGACTACTGGTCTGTGTTGATAAACACAGTAGAACTAGCATTACGTAACCACTAAAACCACTAGACTACTGGTCTGTGTTGATAAACACAGTAGAACTAGCATTACGTAACCACTAAAACCACTAGACTACTGTTCTGTGTTGATAAACACAGTAGAACTAGCATTACGTAACCACTAGACTACTGGTCTGTGTTGATAAACATAGTAGAACTAGCATTACGTAACCACTAAAACCACTAGACCCTCTAGACTACTGTTCTGTGTTGATAAACACAGTAGAACTAGCATTACGTAACCACTAGACTACTGGTCTGTGTTGATAAACACAGTAGAACTAGCATTACGTAACCACTAAAACCACTAGACTACTGATCTGTGTTGATAAACACAGTAGAACTAGCATTACGTAACCACTAAAACCACTAGACTACTGTTCTGTGTTGATAAACACAGTAGAACTAGCATTACGTAACCACTAGACTACTGGTCTGTGTTGATAAACATAGTAGAACTAGCATTACGTAACCACTAAAACCACTAGACCCTCTAGACTACTGGTCTGTGTTGATAAACACAGTAGAACTAGCATTACGCAACCACTAAAACCACTAGACTACTGGTCTGTGTTGATAAACACAGAACTAGCATTACGTAACCACTAGACTACTGGTCTGTGTTGATAAACACAGTAGAACTAGCATTACGTAACCACTAAAATCACTAGACTACTGGTCTGTGTTGATAAACACAGTAGAACTAGCATTACGTAACCACTAGACTACTGGTCTGTGTTGATAAACACAGTAGAACTAGCATTACGTAACCACTAAAACCACTAGACTACTGGTCTGTGTTGATAAACACAGTAGAACTAGCATTACGTAACCACTAAAACCACTAGACTACTGTTCTGTGTTGATAAACACAGTAGAACTAGCATTACGTAACCACTAGACTACTGGTCTGTGTTGATAAACATAGTAGAACTAGCATTACGTAACCACTAAAACCACTAGACCCTCTAGACTACTGGTCTGTGTTGATAAACACAGTAGAACTAGCATTACGTAACCACTAAAACCACTAGACTACCGGTCTGTGCTGATAAACACAGTAGAACTAGCATTACGTAACCACTAAAACCACTAGACTACTGGCCTTTGTTGATAAACACAGTAGAACTAGCATTACGTAACCACTAGACTACTGGTCTGTGTTGATAAACACAGTAGAACTAGCATTACGCAACCACTAAAACCACTAGACTACTGGTCTGTGTTGCTAAACACAGTAGAACTAGCATTACGTAACCACTAGACTACTGGTCTGTGTTGATAAACACAGTAGAACTAGCATTACGCAACCACTAAAACCACTAGACTACTGGTCTGTGTTGATAAACACAGGTGAACAGAAACAGCAACACAGCCAGTGTGTTTAATAATTTTAACCATTCTGTCCAGATGGAAACGGTTGGGGTTATTTACAATGTGGTTGCGGTTGCCCTGTGGTTTGGGTGTGTAGAGCGGTCGTATGGTATGTGGCTGACCGTGATTGTGGCTACAGTACTGGGGTCGTCCCATTTTCTGAATTCAAATCCTTTTTTGACCACAATTACAGTTCTGATTTAAACTAAACGTTCCAGACATTAAGGTCAGAGTTGACACACAGGCATATTCATAAACCACAACATACAGTGGCTTGCGAAAGTATTCGGCCCCCTTTGAACTTTGCGACTTTTGCCACATTTCAGGCTTCAAACATAAAGATATAAAACTGTATTTTTTTGTGAAGAATCAACAACAAGTGGGACACAATCATGAAGTGGAACGACATTTATTGGATATTTCAAACTTTTTTAACAAATCAAAAACTGAAAAATTGGGCGTGCAAAACTATTCAGCCCCTTTACTGTCAGTGCAGCAAACTCTCTCCAGAAGTTCAGTGAGGATCTCTGAATGATCCAATGTTGACCTAAATGACTAATGATGATAAATACACTCCACCTGTGTGTAATCAAGTCTCCGTATAAATGCAACTGCACTGTGATAGTCTCAGAGGTCCGTTAAAAGCGCAGAGAGCATCATGAAGAACAAGGAACACACCAGGCAGGTCCGAGATACTGTTGTGAATAAGTTTTAAGCTGGATTTGGATACAAAAAGATTTCCCAAGCTTTAAACATCCCAAGGAGCACTGTGCAAGCGATAATATTGAAATGGAAGGAGTATCAGACCACTGCAAATCTACCAAGACCTGGCCGTCCCTCTAAACTTTTAGCTCATACAAGGAGAAGACTGATCAGAGATGCAGCCAAGAGGCCCATGATCACTCTGGATGAACTGCAGAGATCTACAGCTGAGGTGGGAGACTCTGTCCATAGGACAACAATCAGTCGTATATTGCACAAATCTGGCCTTTATGGAAGAGTGGCAAGAAGAAAGCCATTTCTTAAAGATATCCATAAAAAGTGTTGTTTAAAGTTTGCCACAAGCCACCTGGGAGACACACCAAACATGTGGAAGAAGGTGCTCTGGTCAGATGAAACCAAAATTGAACTTTCTGGCAACAATGCAAAACGTTATGTTTGGCGTAAAAGCAACACAGCTGAACACACCATCCCCACTGTCAAACATGGTGGTGGCAGCATCATGGTTTGGGCCTGCTTTTCTTCAGCAGGGACAGGGAAGGTGGTTAAAATTGATGGGAAGATGGATGGAGCCAAATACAGGACCATTCTGGAAGAAAACGTGCTACATAAGCAGATGCGTATCAAATGCAAAAAAAACACAAAAAAAACTGTAGCTTACTGACAGATTTAAGTGTATTCTTTATTATTATGCTAATTATGTGATGGTGATGGTGTTTGGGTGCTTTACTGGTGGGGTGCTTTACTGGCTTTACTGGTGACACTGTCTGTGATTAATTTACAATTCAAGGCACACTTAAGCAGCATGACTACCACAGCATTCTGCAGCAATACTCCATCCCATCTGGTTTGGGCTTAGTGGGACTATCATTTGTTATTCAACAGGACAATGACCCAAAACACCTCTAGGCTGTTTAAGGGCTATTTGACCAAGAAGGAGAGTGATGGAGTGCTGCATCAGATGACCTGGCCTCCACAATAACCCGACCTCAGCCCAATTGAGATGGTTTGGGATGAGTTGGACCGCAGATTGAAGGGAAAGCAGCCAACAAGTGCTCAGCATTATGTGGGAACTCCTTCAAGACTGTTGGAAAAGCATTCCCGGTGACCACCTCATGAAGCTGGTTGAGACAATGTCAAGAGTGTGCAAAACTGTCATCAAGACAAAGGGTAGCTACTTTGAAGAATCTCAAATATAAAATTTATTTTTAATTTGTTTAACACGTTTTTGGTTACTATGTGATTCCATATGTGTTATATCATAGTTTTGATGTTTTCACTATTATTCTACAAAGTAGAAAATAGTAAAAATACACTCAGAACATAAAGCACAGCAGCTATATAAATAAGAATAAAGAATATATAATTTATAGATATAAATAAGAATAAAGAATATAGAATATATAGATATAAATAAGAATAAGCTAGAAGCTGCTAGATATAAAAGCAGCAACGTTGAGGGTGGTTTAAGAGTATGGATTTGGCGTAGGTGGGTGGCTGTTTGAGTTCTATAGAAGCTCTTGCCTTAGAGGGCGTTGGCAGTGTGGTGGAGAGAAAGAGAGAGATCCAAAGCGAGAGAGAACCAGAGAGAGAGAGAGAACCAGAGAGAGATGAGGAGAAAGAGCGAGAGAACCGGAAAGAGATTGATTATGGCTTTACGGGGCTCAAGCTGCAGCTCCGATCAAGATTTTTTTTTAAATAAATATTATAAATAAATAATTAATTTTAAATAAAGTTAGATTAGGTGTGGGAGTCCACATGTCCTGTAGCTTGGCAGCCGTTCAGGGTCATTCCCATCAAGAGTAAAACCAAACATATTTATCAAATCAAATGTATTTTATAAAGTCCATTTTACATCAGCAGTTGTAAAACTACTACGGGGAAATATTCACAGACAATAGTAATAACATATTCTAGAATAAATACAGTAGGTTAGACGAGGAGTACTTGGAACAGGATTGGGTCAGGTCAGGACCACCAACCGCCTCCACCTCTCCACACCAACCAGCAGGCATAACAGAGAACCACTCTGCCTCTCCTCTCCTCCACACCAACCAGCAGGCATAACAACAGATAACCACTCTGCCTCTCCTCTCCTCCACACCAACCAGCAGGCATAACAACAGATAACCACTCTGCCTCTCCTCTCCTCCACACCAACCAGCAGGCATAACAACAGATAACCACTGCCTCTCCTCACTAACACACCAACAGGAAGTGGGGGGAAAAAGTACCCAAATGACATACTTGAGTTAAAGTTAAGATACCTTAATAGAAAATTACTCAAGTAAAAGTGAAAGTCACTCAGTAAAATACTACTTGAGTAAAAGTAAGTATCTAAAGTAAAAGTTTAAATCATTTCACATTCCTTATATTAGGCAAACCAGACGGCACCATTTTCTTGTTCTTTTTTTACATTTCCGGATAGCCAGGGGCACACTCCAACACACAGACATCATTTACAGATAGCCAGGGGCACACTCCAACACACAGACATAATTTACAGATAGCCAGGGGCACACTCCAACACACAGACATCATTTACAGATAGCCAGGGGCACACTCCAACACTCAGACATCATTTACAGATAGCCAGGGGCACACTCCAACACTCAGACATCATTTACAGATAGCCAGGGGCACACTCAGACATCATTTACAGATAGCCAGGGGCACACTCCAACACTCAGACATCATTTACAGATAGCCAGGGGCACACTCCAACACTCAGACATCATTTACAGATAGCCAGGGGCACACTCCAACACACAGACATAATTTACAGATAGCCAGGGGCACACTCCAACACACAGACATCATTTACAGATAGCCAGGGGCACACTCCAACACTCAGACATCATTTACAGATAGCCAGGGGCACACTCCAACACTCAGACATCATTTACAGATAGCCAGGGGCACACTCCAACACTCAGACATCATTTACAGATAGCCAGGGGCACACTCCAACACTCAGACATCATTTACAGATAGCCAGGGGCACACTCCAACACTCAGACATCATTTACAGATAGCCAGGGGCACACTCCAACACTCAGACATCATTTACAGATAGCCAGGGGCACACTCCAACACACAGACATCATTTACAGATAGCCAGGGGCACACTCCAACACACCAGACATCATTTACAGATAGCCAGGGGCACACTCCAACACACAGACATCATTTACAGATAGCCAGGGGCACACTCCAACACTCAGACATCATTTACAGATAGCCAGGGGCACACTCCAACACTCAGACATCATTTACAGATAGCCAGGGGCACACTCAGACATCATTTACAGATAGCCAGGGGCACACTCCAACACTCAGACATCATTTACAGATAGCCAGGGGCACACTCCAACACACAGACATCATTTACAGATAGCCAGGGGCACACTCCAACACACAGACATCATTTACAGATAGCCAGGGGCACACTCCAACACACAGACATCATTTACAGATAGCCAGGGGCACACTCCAACACTCAGACATCATTTACAGTAGGGAGGCAGTAGGGATGACCAGGGATGTTCTCTGTTTAGTGAGTCCACCAGATCAGAGGCAGTAGATGACCAGGGATGTTCTCTGTTTAGTGAGTCAACCAGATCAGAGGCAGTAGGGATGACCAGGGATGTTCTCTGTTTAGTGAGTCCTCCAGATCAGAGGCAGTAGGGATGACCAGGGATGTTCTCTGTTTAGTGAGTCCACCAGATCAGAGACAGTAGGGATGACCAGGGTTGTTCTCTGTTTAGTGAGTCCTCCAGATCAGAGGCAGTAGATGACCAGGGATGTTCTCTGTTTAGTGAGTCCTCCAGATCAGAGACAGTAGGGATGACCAGGGATGTTCTCTGTTTAGTGAGTCCTCCAGATCAGAGGCAGTAGGGATGACCAGGGATGTTCTCTGTTTATTGAGTCCTCCAGATCAGAGGCAGTAGGGATGACCAGGGATGTTCTCTGTTTAGTGAGTCCTCCAGATCAGAGGCAGTAGGGATGACCAGGGATGTTCTCATGATAAGAGGGTGAATTGGACCATTTTCCTCTTCTGCTAAGCAGTAGAAATATAAGGAGGAATTTTGGGTGTCAGGGAAAATCTATGGAGTAAAAAGTGCATTATTTTCTTCAGGAATGTAGTGAAGTAAAAGTTGTCAAAAACATAAATAGTAAAATACAGATACACACCCCCCCCCCAAAAAAACTACTTAAGTAGTACTTTAAAGTATTTTCACACCACTAATCTAAGCCAATCACAGACGAACAAGCGATTCGGTGGCATTCTCTCTGAGCCTCTTTACTGTGTCGCCACAATGCTTGATGCTAGGTACAAGGACCGCTACTTCTTTAACAGGCATTCTCTCTGAGCCTCTTTACTGTGTCGCCACAATGCTTGATGCTAGGTACAAGACCCGCTACTTCTTTAACAGGCATTCTCTCTGAGCCTCTTTACTGTGTCGCCACAATGCTTGATGCTAGGTACAAGACCCGCTACTTCTTTAACAGGCATTCTCTCTGAGCCTCTTTACTGTGTCGCCACAATGCTTGATGCTAGGTACAAGACCCACTACTTCTTTAACAGGCATTCTCTCTGAGCCTCTTTACTGTGTCGCCACAATGCTTGATGCTAGGTACAAGACCCGCTACTTCTTTAACAGGCATTCTCTCTGAGCCTCTTTACTGTGTCGCCACAATGCTTGATGCTAGGTACAAGACCCGCTACTTCTTTAACAGGCATTCTCTCTGAGCCTCTTTACTGTGTCGCCACAATGCTTGATGCTAGGTACAAGACCCGCTACTTCTTTAACAGGCATTCTCTCTGAGCCTCTTTACTGTGTCGCCACAATGCTTGATGCTAGGTACAAGACCCGCTACTTCTTTAACAGGCATTCTCTCTGAGCCTCTTTACTGTGTCGCCACAATGCTTGATGCTAGGTACAAGGACCGCTACTTCTTTAACAGGCATTCTCTCTGAGCCTCTTTACTGTGTCGCCACCATGCTTGATGCTAGGTACAAGGGCCGCTACTTCTTTAACAGGCATTCTCTCTGAGCCTCTTTACTGTGTCGCCACCATGCTTGATGCTAGGTACAAGGACCGCTACTTCTTTAACAGGCATTCTCTCTGAGCCTCTTTACTGTGTCGCCACCATGCTTGATGCTAGGTACAAGGACCGCTACTTCTTTAACAGGCATTCTCTCTGAGCCTCTTTACTGTGTCGCCACAATGCTTGATGCTAGGTACAAGACCCGCTACTTCTTTAACAGGCATTCTCTCTGAGCCTCTTTACTGTGTCGCCACAATGCTTGATGCTAGGTACAAGGACCGCTACTTCTTTAACAGGCATTCTCTCTGAGCCTCTTTACTGTGTCGCCACCATGCTTGATGCTAGGTACAAGACCCGCTACTTCTTTAACAGGCATTCTCTCTGAGCCTCTTTACTGTGTCGCCACAATGCTTGATGCTAGGTACAAGGACCGCTACTTCTTTAACAGGCATTCTCTCTGAGCCTCTTTACTGTGTCGCCACAATGCTTGATGCTAGGTACAAGACCCACTACTTCTTTAACAGGCATTCTCTCTGAGCCTCTTTACTGTGTCGCCACAATGCTTGATGCTAGGTACAAGACCCGCTACTTCTTTAACAGGCATTCTCTCTGAGCCTCTTTACTGTGTCGCCACAATGCTTGATGCTAGGTACAAGACCCGCTACTTCTTTAACAGGCATTCTCTCTGAGCCTCTTTACTGTGTCGCCACCATGCTTGATGCTAGGTACAAGACCCGCTACTTCTTTAACAGGCATTCTCTCTGAGCCTCTTTACTGTGTCGCCACAATGCTTGATGCTAGGTACAAGGACCGCTACTTCTTTAACAGGCATTCTCTCTGAGCCTCTTTACTGTGTCGCCACCATGCTTGATGCTAGGTACAAGGGCCGCTACTTCTTTAACAGGCATTCTCTCTGAGCCTCTTTACTGTGTCGCCACCATGCTTGATGCTAGGTACAAGGACCGCTACTTCTTTAACAGGCATTCTCTCTGAGCCTCTTTACTGTGTCGCCACCATGCTTGATGCTAGGTACAAGGACCGCTACTTCTTTAACAGGCATTCTCTCTGAGCCTCTTTACTGTGTCGCCACAATGCTTGATGCTAGGTACAAGGACCGCTACTTCTTTAACAGGCATTCTCTCTGAGCCTCTTTACTGTGTCGCCACCATGCTCGATGCTAGGTACAAGACCCGCTACTTCTTTAACAGGCATTCTCTCTGAGCCTCTTTACTGTGTCGCCACCATGCTCGATGCTAGGTACAAGACCCGCTACTTCTTTAACAGGCATTCTCTCTGAGCCTCTTTACTGTGTCGCCACCATGCTTGATGCTAGGTACAAGGGCCGCTACTTCTTTAACAGGCATTCTCTCTGAGCCTCTTTACTGTGTCGCCACCATGCTTGATGCTAGGTACAAGGACCGCTACTTCTTTAACAGGCATTCTCTCTGAGCCTCTTTACTGTGTCGCCACCATGCTTGATGCTAGGTACAAGGACCGCTACTTCTTTAACAGGCATTCTCTCTGAGCCTCTTTACTGTGTCGCCACAATGCTCGATGCTAGGTACAAGGACCGCTACTTCTTTAACAGGCATTCTCTCTGAGCCTCTTTACTGTGTCGCCACCATGCTCGATGCTAGGTACAAGACCCGCTACTTCTTTAACAGGCATTCTCTCTGAGCCTCTTTACTGTGTCGCCACCATGCTCGATGCTAGGTACAAGACCCGCTACTTCTTTAACAGGCATTCTCTCTGAGCCTCTTTACTGTGTCGCCACCATGCTCGATGCTAGGTACAAGGACCACTACTTCTTTAACAGGCATTCTCTCTGAGCCTCTTTACTGTGTCGCCACCATGCTCGATGCTAGGTACAAGGACCGCTACTTCGACGCAGACAAGAAACAGGGTTTACGTGAAACCGAGGAAGAAGCCACGGACAGACAGAGCTGAAACTTCACTGCTTGACCTGTACGATGAAATCCTGGTTGAGAATGAAACGACTGAACAAATGAACGACGAAACAGCACAGCAAGTAAGTGAAAGAAATAGGTTTTGATGATGTTTTACTGGTAATGGGGACATACGTAAACGCCAACAAAATAACTTTTTCGGTCGGTGTGTGTGTGTGTGCGCACGAGTGTTTCAACTATTTAACTGTACTAGAATGCTTAAAAGGGTCGCTAAAATTTTAAATAACGGTGACCGGTATCGTTTTTTTTTTTTTTTTGCAAGGAGAATATTGGATACCGGTATCGGCCAAAAATGGCGTATAGGTGAATCACTAACTACAGCACATCAACACATCTACTACTGCAGTACAACTCATTACAATGCACATGACTTACACGAACTGAGGGCAAAAAACATTAAGAACACCTTCCTAATATTGAGTTGCACCTCACACTTTTAACCCTCAGAAAAGCCTCAATTCGTCAGGGCATGGACTCTACAAGGTGTCAAAAGTGTTCCACAGGGATGCTGGCCCCGTGTTGACTCCAATGCTTCCCACATTCTCGATACACACGGGAAAACTGTTGAACGTGAAAAACCCAGCCGTGTTGCAGCTCTTGACTGACTCAAACCGGTGCGCCTGGCACGAACTACAATACCGTACCCCGTTCAAAGACGCTTCAATCTTTTGTCTTGCCCCCATTCACCCTCTCAATGGCACACATACAATAGCTCAATTGTCTCAAGGCTTAAAAAAAAATCCTTCTTTCACCTGTTTCCTCTCCTTCATCTACACTAATTGAAGTGGATTTAACAAGTGACATTAATAAAATATCATAGCTTTAACCTGGATTCACCTGGTCAGTCCATGTCATGGAAAGAGCATAATGTCCTCCATGTTGTGTTGCTACCATGTTGTTGTTGTTATGTTGCTACCATGTTTTTATTATGTTGTGTTGCTAACATGTTGTGTTGCTACCATGTTGTTGTTATGTTGTGTTGCTAACATGTTGTGTTGTGTTGCTACCATGTTGTTGTTGTTATGTTGCTACCATGTTGTTATTATGTTGTGTTGCTAACATGTTGTGTTGTGTTGCTACCATGTTGTTGTTATGTTGTGTTGCTACCATGTTATGTTGTGTTGCTACCATGTTGTTATGTTGTGTTGCTACCATGTTGTTTTTATGTTGTGTTGCTACCATGTTATGTTGTGTTGCTACCATGTTATGTTGTGTTGCTACCATGTTGTTGTTATGTTGTGTTGCTACCATGTTATGTTGTGTGCTACCATGTTATGTTGTGTTGCTACCATGTTGTTGTTTTGCTACCATGTTATGTTGTTGTTATGTTGTGTTGCTAACATGTTGTGTTGTTACCATGTTGTTGTTGTTGTTATGTTGCTACCATGTTGTTATTATGTTGTGTTGCTAACATGTTGTGTTGTGTTGCTACCATGTTGTTGTTGTTATGTTGTGTTGCTACCATGTTGTTGTTATGTTGTGTTGCTACCATGTTATGTTGTTGTGTTGCTACCATGTTGTTTTTATGTTGTGTTGCTACCATGTTGTTGTTATGTTGTGTTGCTACCATGTTGTTGTTATGTTGTGTTGCTACCATGTTATGTTGTGTTGCTACCATGTTGTTGTGTTGCTACCATGTTTTTATGTTATGTTGCTACCATGTTATGTTGTGTTGCTACCATGTTGTTGTTATGTTGTGTTGCTACCATGTTGTTTTTATGTTGTGTTGCTACCATGTTGTGTTGCTACCATGTTATGTTGTGTTGCTACCATGTTATGTTGTGTTGCTACCATGTTGTTGTTATGTTGTGTTGCTACCATGTTGTTTTTATGTTGTGTTGCTACCATGTTGTCATGTTGTGTTGCTACCATGTTGTCATGTTGTGTTGCTAACATGTTGTGTTGTTGTGTTGCTAACATGTTGTGTTGTTACCATGTTATGTGTTTCTGCCATGCTGTGTTGTCATCTTAGGTCTCTCTTTATGTAGTGTTGTCTCTCTTGCTGTGATGTGTGTTTTGTCCTATATTTATATTGTATTATTTATTTTTTAAATCCCAGGCCCCCGTCCCCATCCACGGAGGAGGCCTTTTGGTAGGACGTCATTGTAAATAAGAATGTGTCCTTAACTGTGTCCCTTTAATCACTATTTAGAGAAGGAGGGAGAGGGAGAGCAAGAAACAGAAAGAGGGTATAGGAACTATTGCCTTGATCTCCAAAATGGCGTCTATGTGGCTCTGTTTGGCCGTAGTGTGTGATCTACCCTGTATCCGTGCAGCACTGACGGTGCAACTGTGGTGCCACGGAAGTGAAGAGGAGAGGAGTGGGACGGAGAGACTTGAGGAGCAGATTCCTCTCATACCACGTCTGTCTGCGTGTGAATGCATCGTCACGAGGCCTCAGTGTTCGCCTGCGTCACCAAGTGGCACCCTATACAGTACACTACTTTTTACCAGAGCCCTATGGCACCCTATTCCCTACATAGTCCACTACTTTTGACCAGAGCCCTAAGGCACCCTATTCCCTACATAGTACACTACTTTTGACCAGAGCCCTATGGCACCCTATTCCCTACATAGGGCTCTGGTCAAAAGTAGTGTACTATGTAGGGAATAGGGTGCCATAGGGCTCTGGTCAAAAGTAGTGTACCATGGCACCCTATTCCCTACAGGGCCCATAAGGTAGTAGTGCACTATGAAGGGAATAGCTTCCCATTTGGGACTCCTCCTCAGACATCTTTTTGATGACACAGTGATGACAGAAGGTGGTAACTGACTCCAGGGTCTCAAAACATTCCTACGTCATTTGCATCTCTCAAAACGTGTCAACAGACAAACATTCTCACGGTAAAGGGGTTGTGCTCATCTCTCTCTCCCTCTCAATTCAAGGGGCTTTATTAGCATGGGGAAACATGTGTTAACATCGCCATAGCAAGTGAGGTAGATAATATACAAAAGTGAAATAAACAATAAAAATTAATAGTAAATATCACACTCACAGAAGTTACAAAAGAATAAAGACATTACAAATGTCATATTATATATATATATATACAGTGTTGTAACAATGTGCAAATGGTTAAAGTACACAAGGGAAAATAAACATAAATATGGGTTGTCTTTACAATGGTGTTTGTTCTTCACTGGTTGCCCTTTTCTTGTGTCAACAGGTCACACATATTGCTGCTGTGATGGGACATTGTGGTATTTCACCCAGTAGATACGGGAGTTTATCAGAATTGGGTTTGTTTTCATATTCTTTGTGGGTCTGTGTAATCTGAGGGAAATATGTATCTCTAATATGGTCATACATTGGACAGGAGGTTAGGAAGTGCAGCTCAGTTTCCACCTCATTTTGTGGGCAGTGAGCAAATGGCTCTCAAGAGAAGACAGGCTATGTCTGTCTATCGAGGACTCTCTCAATAGCAAGGCTATGCTCACTGAATCTGTACATAGTCAAGGATTTCCTTAAGTTTGGGTCAGTCACAGGGAGGGGGGGGGGGGGGGTCTCTCACCCTGGTGATGGTTGGTCTGTGCCTTAGTCTTTCTGCAGGAGTGAGAAGTCTATTTGTCATGTTGGCTTTAGCCTGTAGCATAGAGCAGTGATTGTCCTGTCAGGGAGAAATCTTTTTCCTTCCTACACCTTTCCCCTCTGTTCTGTCCTGCTGTGCGGAGAGGAAAGGTCGTGTGGTCAGCAATTGACTGTAGGAGCCAGCTGTGCTCTGAGCGGAGGTTGAACTTATGCCAGCCTATGTACAAAATGGCCAATCGACCCAGTTCTATACAAGGCTAAAGTTGTGTATGGTAGCCTCTATTCAGTAGTTAGGCGAGTCTGTATGGTAGCCTCTATTCAGTAGTTATTCGAGTCTGTATGGCAGACTATTCAGTAGTTAGGCGAGTCTGTATGGTAGCCTCTATTCAGTAGTTAGGCGAGTCTGTATGGCAGACTATTCAGTAGTTAGGCGAGTCTGTATGGTAGCCTCTATTCAGTAGTTAGGCGAGTCTGTATGGCAGACTATTCAGTAGTTAGGCGAGTCTGTATGGTAGCCTCTATTCAGTAGTTATTTGAGTCTGTATGGCAGACTCTATTCAGTAGTTATTTGAGTCTGTATGGTAGCCTCTATTCAGTAGTTATTCGAGTCTGTATGGCAGACTATTCAGTAGTTAGGCGAGTCTGTATGGTAGCCTCTATTCAGTAGTTAGGCGAGTCTGTATGGCAGACTATTCAGTAGTTAGGCGAGTCTGTATGGTAGCCTCTATTCAGTAGTTATTCAAGTCTGTATGGTAGGATCTGCTATGTTGAAGCCAGCTGCTCATTTTCTCAATCCTGACCAGGGCCATAGAAATGCAAACTCGGTCAAAAGATGTAACCTAGCTTTTCAAATGTCCACCATATTTGCACCAAAAGTTCCAACTTCCAAGACAACGAAATTCTGTTCAAAATACAGATTAGAATATTTTTGTTCTGGAATGTTTGGAGCCAATATGGAATGAAAGTTTACTAACTCTGTATGAATTATAGAAGAGCTCTGGCTTTGAGGTCGACCAGCCAGTAAAGTCTGGCCAATAGCATCCCTTCCTCTCCTGAGAGCGAGGGGCGGGGTCAGAGTGGGCTAACCCTGTCAGAGCTGTCAACACCGGACAGGAAACACACACCTCTGGTTCCCTTCCTGTATCCTCTTCCAGGTTAAGGAAGTTTGAAAAGGGCCAGGTTGTTCAGAACAGACAGAGGGCCAACCTCTGTGGGGTGGGTTTTCAAACACAACAGAAATGGGATTTGTAAAGGCTGATATGCACAATAAAAGAGATGCAAAGTCTTTGGTCACTTTTCAAGAGCATCTTATGGTAGATCATTTACTAGAATAAGGTCAAGCTGAGGTCTACTGCTTTCAGTTAATATATTTAGGTTACTGCCCAAGGCCTCCAGCCGTGGCAGCCCAAGGCCTCCAGCCGTGGCAGCCCAAGGCCTCCAGCCGTGGCAGCCCAAGGCCTCCAGCCGTGGCAGCCCAAGGCCTCCAGCCGTGGCAGCCCAAGGCCTCCAGCCGTGGCAGCCCAAGGCCTCCAGCCGTGGCAGCCCAAGGCCTCCAGCCGTGGCAGCCCAAGGCCTCCAGAGCAGATGGAAATTAGTAGGGGTGTCGGGTGCTGGGTGAAAACTAATGTGTCCACAGAGAGATTGGTACAGATTGTGAGTGAAGAGAAAGTGTGAGAGAGAGCGAAAGAGAGAGAGAGAGAAAGAGAGACAGAGTGGTAGAGAGGGAGAGTGGCAGAGAGGGAGGGGGTGCACAGAGTAATGACTCTTCACTCCATGTGAAAGTGTGTGGGAGTGGAAGGAGCGCAGATAGGGAGGTAGAGCGAGCGAGAGAGAGATATACAGGAAGATAGAGAGGTTTGCAATAGAGAAAAATACACAGAGATATTGAGAGAGAGAGAGCGAGAGAACGAGAGCGAGAGAGAGTCAGTCAGCATAGCTAGGGGTCAGTCAACAGTGACCTCTCGTCTCATCTGGGAGGAATGAGAAAGGACACCGACATTTAGAGTCCTCAGGCACATTCGCACTACACAACAACTACAATACACTCAGAACACTGAATCAAGACCTGAACATCATGGAGAAGCACAATACACTCCTCCTGTAACACTGTATCAAGACTACAGAACCCATAATACACTCCTCCTGTAACACTGTATCAAGACTACAGAAAACCATGATACACTCCTCCTGTAACACTGTATCAAGACTACAGAAAACCATGATACACTCCTCCTGTAACACTGTATCAGGACTACAGAAAACCATGATACACTCCTCCTGTAACACTGTATCAAGACTACAGAAAACCATGATACACTCCTCCTGTAACAGTGTATCAAGACTACAGAAAACCATAATACACTCCTCCTGTAACAGTGTATCAAGACTACAGAAAACCATGATACACTCCTCCTGTAACTGTATCAAGACTACAGAAAACCATGATACACTCCTCCTGTAACACTGTATCAGGACTACAGAAAACCATGATACACTCCTCCTGTAACACTATCAAGACTACAGAAAACCATAATACACTCCTCCTGTAACAGTGTATCAAGACTACAGAAAACCATGATACCCTCCTCCTGTAACACTGTATCAAGACTACAGAAAACCATAATACACTCCTCCTGTAACAGTGTATCAAGACTACAGAAAACCATAATACACTCCTCCTGTAACACTGTATCAAGACTACAGAAAACCATGATACACTCTTCCTGTAACAGTGTATCAAGACTACAGAAAACCATGATACACTCCTCCTGTAACACTGTATCAGGACTACAGAAAACCATGATACACTCTTCCTGTAACACTGTATCAAGACTACAGAAAACCATAATACACTCCTCCTGTAACAGTGTATCAAGACTACAGAAAACCATGATACACTCCTCCTGTAACAGTGTATCAAGACTACAGAAAACCATGATACACTCCTCCTGTAACACTGTATCAAGACTACAGAAAACCATGATACACTCCTCCTGTAACAGTGTATCAAGACTACAGAAAACCATGATACACTCCTCCTGTAACAGTGTATCAAGACTACAGAAAACCATAATACACTCCTCCTGTAACAGTGTATCAAGACTACAGAAAACCATAATACACTCCTCCTGTAACAGTGTATCAAGACTACAGAAAACCATGATACACTCCTCCTGTAACAGTGTATCAAGACTACAGAAAACCATGATACACTCCTCCTGTAACACTGTATCAAGACTACAGAAAACCATGATACACTCCTCCTGTAACACTGTATCAAGACTACAGAAAACCATAATACACTCCTCCTGTAACACTGTATCAAGACAACAGAACCCATAATAAACTCCTCCTGTAACACTGTATCAAGGCAACAGAACCCATAATAAACTCCTCCTGTAACACTGTATCAAGACTACAGAAAACCATGATACACTCCTCCTGTAACAGTGTATCAAGACTACAGAACCCATAATAAACTCCTCCTGTAACACTGTATCAAGGCTACAGAAAACCATAATAAACTCCTCCTGTAACACTGTATCAAGACAACAGAACCCATAATAAACTCCTCCTGTAACACTGTATCAAGGCCAGAATAAAAAGGGAAGCTCTTCACTGCAGACCAGACTGGAGAACTACAAACTTTCCTAGAACTACAATACACTCGTAACAACAGATCACGTCTGAACTAGGGTACATTACACTGCTATGACCTTGCATCAGCCATGTGGACAAATACCTGGACCATATGCTGCCATGACAGTCTTTATCTGAAGTGTGACTACAGGATGGCTAGTAGGATCACTGACTGGCTTCCCACTGACTGGCTTCCCACTGACTGGCTTCCCACTGACTGGCATCCCACTGACTGGCTTCCCACTGACTGGCTTCCCACTGACTGGCTTCCCACTGACTGGCTTCCCACTGACTGGCATCCCACTGACTGGCATCCCACTGACTGGCATCCCACTGACTGGCATCCCACTGACTGGCATCCCACTGACTGGCATCCCACTGACTGGCTTCCCACTGACTGGCTTCCCACTGACTGGCATCCCACTGACTGGCATCCCACTGACTGGCATCCCACTGACTGGCATCCCACTGACTGGCATCCCACTGACTGGCATCCCACTGACTGGCATCCCACACGAGTCTATACAATTCCAAATCAAACTTTATTAATCACATGGGCCGAATACAACAAGTGTAGAAATTACAGTGAAATCCTTACTGACAAGCCCTTAACCAGCAGTGCAGTTCAAGAAGAGTTAAGAAAATATTTAACAAATAAACTCAAGAAATTTAAAAAATAATAATAAAAAGTAACATAACAATAACGAGGCTATATACAGGGTATTACGGTACAGAGTCAATGTGGAGGCTATATACAGGGGGTACCGGTACAGAGTCAATGTGGAGGCTATATACAGGGTGTTACGGTACAGAGTCAATGTGGAGGCTATATACAGGGTATTACGGTACAGAGTCAATGTGGAGGCTATATACAGGGGGTACCGGTACAGAGTCAATGTGGAGGCTATATACAGGGTGTTACGGTACAGAGTCAATGTGGAGGCTATATACAGGGTGTTACGGTACAGAGTCAATGTGGAGGCTATATACAGGGTGTTACGGTACAGAGTCAATGTGGAGGCTATATACAGGGTGTTACGGTACAGAGTCAATGTGGAGGCTATATACAGGGTGTTACGGTACAGAGTCAATGTGGAGGCTATATACAGGGTGTTACGGTACAGAGTCAATGTGGAGGCTATATACAGGGTATTACGGTACAGAGTCAATGTGGAGGCTATATACAGGGTGTACCGGTACAGAGTCAATATGAAGGCTATATACAGGGTATTACGGTACAGAGTCAATGTGGAGGTTATATTCAGGGGGTACTGGTACAGAGTCAATGTGGAGGCTATATACAGGGGGTACTGGTACAGAGTCAATGTGGAGACTATATACAGGGTATTACGGTACAGAGTCAATGTGGAGGCTATATACAGGGTGTTACGGTACAGAGTCAATGTGGAGGCTATATACAGGGTGTTACGGTACAGAGTCAATGTGGAGGCTATATACAGGGTGTTACGGTACAGAGTCAATGTGGAGGCTATATACAGGGTGTTACGGTACAGAGTCAATGTGGAGGCTATATACAGGGTGTTACGGTACAGAGTCAATGTGGAGGCTATATACAGGGTATTACGGTACAGAGTCAATGTGGAGGCTATATACAGGGTGTACCGGTACAGAGTCAATATGGAGGCTATATACAGGGTATTACGGTACAGAGTCAATGTGGAGGTTATATTCAGGGGGTACTGGTACAGAGTCAATGTGGAGGCTATATACAGGGGGTACTGGTACAGAGTCAATGTGGAGACTATATACAGGGTATTACGGTACAGAGTCAATGTGGAGGCTATATACAGGGTGTTACGGTACAGAGTCAATGTGGATGCTATATACAGGGTATTACGGTACAGAGTCAATGTGGAGGCTATATGCAGGGTATTACGGTACAGAGTCAATGTGGAGGCTATATACAGGGGGTTACGGTACAGAGTCAATGTGGAGGTTATATACAGAATATTACGGTACAGAGTCAATGTGGAGGCTATATACAGGGTATTACGGTACAGAGTCAATGTGGAGGCTATATACAGGGTATTACGGTACAGAGTCAATGTGGAGGCTATATACAGGGTATTACGGTACAGAGTCAATGTGGAGGCTATATACAGGGTATTACGGTACAGAGTCAATGTGGAGGCTATATACAGGGTGTTACGGTACAGAGTCAATGTGGAGGCTATATACAGGGTATTACGGTACAGAGTCAATGTGGAGGCTATATACAGGGTATTACGGTACAGAGTCAATGTGGAGGCTATATACAGGGTATTACGGTACAGAGTCAATGTGGAGGCTATATACAGGGTGTTACGGTACAGAGTCAATGTGGAGGCTATATACAGGGTGTTACGGTACAGAGTCAATGTGGAGGCTATATACAGGGTATTACGGTACAGAGTCAATATGGAGGCTATATACAGGGTATTACGGTACAGAGTCAATGTGGAGGTTATATTCAGGGGGTACTGGTACAGAGTCAATGTGGAGGCTATATACAGGGGGTACTGGTACAGAGTCAATGTGGAGACTATATACAGGGTATTACGGTACAGAGTCAATGTGGAGGCTATATACAGGGTGTTACGGTACAGAGTCAATGTGGAGGCTATATACAGGGTATTACGGTACAGAGTCAATGTGGAGGCTATATGCAGGGTATTACGGTACAGAGTCAATGTGGAGGCTATATACAGGGGGTTACGGTACAGAGTCAATGTGGAGGTTATATACAGAATATTACGGTACAGAGTCAATGTGGAGGCTATATACAGGGTATTACGGTACAGAGTCAATGTGGAGGCTATATACAGGGTATTACGGTACAGAGTCAATGTGGAGGCTATATACAGGGTATTACGGTACAGAGTCAATGTGGAGGCTATATACAGGGTATTACGGTACAGAGTCAATGTGGAGGCTATATACAGGGTATTACGGTACAGAGTCAATGTGGAGGCTATATACAGGGTGTTACGGTACAGAGTCAATGTGGAGGCTATATACAGGGTATTACGGTACAGAGTCAATGTGGAGGCTATATACAGGGTATTACGGTACAGAGTCAATGTGGAGGCTATATACAGGGTGTTACGGTACAGAGTCAATGTGGAGGCTATATACAGGGTATTACGGTACAGAGTCAATGTGGAGGCTATATACAGGGTATTACGGTACAGAGTCAATGTGGAGGCTATATACAGGGGGTTACGGTACAGAGTCAATGTGGAGACTATATACAGGGTATTACGGTACAGAGTCAATGTGGAGGCTATATACAGGGTATTACGGTACAGAGTCAATGTGGAGACTATATACAGGGTATTACGGTACAGAGTCAATGTAGAGGCTATATACAGGGTATTACGGTACAGAGTCAATGTGGAGGCTATATACAGGGGGTACTGGTACAGAGTCAATGTGGAGGCTATATACAGGGGGTACCGGTACAGAGTCAATGTGGAGGCTATATACAGGGTATTACGGTACAGAGTCAATGTGGAGGCTATATACAGGGTATTACGGTACAGAGTCAATGTGGAGGCTATATACAGGGTATTACGGTACAGAGTCAATGTGGAGGATATATACAGGGGGTACCGGTACTGAGTCAGTGTGGAGGCTATATACTGGGTATTACGGTACAGAGTCAAAGTGGAGGCTATATACAGGGTGTACCGGTACTGAGTCAGTGTGGAGGCTAGATACAGGGTGTACCGGTACTGAGTCAGTGTGGAGCCTAGATACAGGGTGTAACGGTACTGAGTCAGTGTGGAGGCTAGATACAGGGTGTACCGGTACTGAGTCAGTGTGGAGGCTAGATACAGGGTGTACCGGTACTGAGTCGGTGTGGAGGCTATATACAGGGTATTACGGTACTGAGTCAGTGTGGAGGCTAGATACAGGGTATTACGGTACTGAGTCAGTGTGGAGGCTAGATACAGGGTGTACCGGTACTGAGTCAGTGTGGAGGCTAGATACAGGGTGTACCGGTACTGAGTCAGTGTGCGGTACAGGTTAGTTGAGGTTTGTACATGCAGGTAGGGTAAAGTGATTATGCATAGATAATAAACAGTGAGTAGCAGCTGTGTTAAAACCAGGGGGACAGGGTCAATGTAAATAGTCCAGGTGGTTAATTGTTCATCAGTCTTGTGGTTTGCGGGTAGAAGCTGTTATTAAGGAGCCTTTTGGACCTAGACTTGGCACTCCGGTACCGGCTTACTGTGCGGTAGAGAGAAAACAGTCTACGACTTCGGTGAATGGAGGCCTATACAGTACCACTGACGGGTATAGGCCTATACAATACTACACTACTGATGGGTGTAGGCCTATACAGTACTACTGACGGTGTAGGCCTATACAGTACTACTGATGGGTGTAGGCCTATACAGTACTACTGATGGGTGTAGGCCTATACAGTACTACTGACGGTGTACTACCGACGGTGTAGGCCTATACAGTACTACTGATGGGTGTAGGCCTATACAATACCACTGACGGTGTACTACTGACGGTGTAGGCCTATACAATACTACTGATGGGTGTAGGCCTATACAGTACTACTGATGGGTGTAGGCCTATACAGTACTACTGACAGTGTACTACTGACGGTGTAAGCCTATACAATACTACTGATGGGTGTAGGCCTATACAGTACTACTGATGGGTGTAGGCCTATACAATACAACTGACAGTGAACTATTGACGGTGTAGGCCTATACAGTACTACTGACGGTGTACTACTGACGGTGTAGACCTATACAATACTACTGACGGGTGTAGACCTATACAATACTACTGATGGGTGTAGGCCTATACAATACTACTGAGGGTGTACTACTGACAGTGTAGGCCTAGAGGGTTCTCTCGTGTCATGCGTGGAGCAACTGCCTTTTATTTATCGTCCTAATAATGTTGTGTCTTTTTATTGGACTAAATGCAGTTTGTTAGTGCTGCCCTGCCCTGCCCTGCCCTGCCCTGCCCTGCCCTGCCCTGCCCTGATCAAATAACGGACAGTGCGTTTCCCTCAAACTGTAGGCAGTGCATTCAGCATTTGTTTTTAGGCTAGGAGACTGTCAATGTCTGTAGTCCATTAGGGCCCTGTAAAATCACTTCAACGGTTTGCCTGATTGCGCTGTTAAGGAGCCTTTTGGTCCTAGACTTGGCACTCCGGTACCGGCTTACGGTGCGGTAGAGAGAAAACAGTCTACGACTTCGGTGAATGGAGTCTCTGACAATTTTATGACGTTGCCTTTTATATAGGTCCTGGATGGCAGGAAGCTTGGCCCCAGTGATGTACTGGGCCGTTCGCACTACCCTCTGTAGCGCCTTGCAGTCGGAGGCTGAGCAGTTGCCATACCAGGCGGTGATGCAACCGGTCAGGATGCTCTCGATGGTGCAGCTGTAGAACCTTTTGAGGATCTGAGGACTCATGCCAAATCTTTTCAGTCTCCTGAGGGGGAAAAGTTTTTGTCGTGCCCTCTTCACGACTGTCTTGGTGTGTTTTTGGACCATGAAAGTTTGTTGGTGATGTGGACACAAAGGAACTTAAAACTCTCGACCCGCTCCACTACAGCCCCGGCGATGTTAATGAGGGCGTGTTCAGCCCGCTTTTTGGTGTAGTCCACAATCAGCTCCTTTGCCTCGCTCACATTGAGGGAGGGGTTGTTGTCCTGGCACCACACTGCCAGTTCTCTGACCTCCTTCCTATAGGCTGTCTCATTGTTGTCGGTGTTGTGACGCCAGCTAACTTAATGCTATTGGAGTCGTTGTTTGGCCATGCAGTCGTGGGTGAACAGGGAGTACAGGAGGGGACTAAGTACACACCCCTGAGGGTCCCCAGTGTGGCAAACGTGTCGTTGCCTACCCTTACCACCTGGGGGCGGCCTGTCAGCAAGTCCAGGATCCAGCTGTAGGGGGAGGTGTTTAGTCCCAGGGTCCTTAGCTTAATGATGAGCTTTGTGGGCACTATGGTGTTGAACACTGAGCTGTAGTCAATGAATAGCATTCTCACATAAGTGTTCCTTTTGTCCAAGTGGGAAAGAGCAGTGTAGAGTGCGATTGAGATTGCATCATCTATGGATCTGTTGGGGCAGTATGCGAATTGGAGTGGGTCTTGGGTTTCTGGGATAATGGTGTTGATGTGAGCCATGAGCAGCCTTTCAAAGCACTTAATGGCTACAGACGTGAGTGCTACAGGGCGGTAATCATTTAGGCAGTTTACCTTCGCTTCCTTGGGCACGCAGTACACGTCCTGGTAATCCATCTGGCCCAGCGGCTTTGTGAATGTTGACCGTCGGCTATCACACAGTCATCCAGAACAAGCTGGTGCACCTGCCTATACAATACTACTGACGGTGTACTACTGACGGTGTAATATTGACAGGTGTAGGCCTATACAATACTACACTACTGACGGTGTACTACTGACGGGTGTAGGTCTATACAGCACTACTGACGGTGTACTACTGATGGGTGTAGGCCAACGTGTTTTCAGGTCTATACAGTACTACTGATGGGTATAGGCCAACGTGTTTTCAGCACTTTTATTACCCTGATTACCCTGATCAAAACTCACTTTCTCATCTGCTGAGAAATAATGTCTGGAACATCAAAAAAATCTCAATAAAATTTCAGTATCGAAACGTGAGAATCGCCAATACATATCGTTTCCTCACCCAAGTATCGTGATAACATTGTGAGGTCCCTGGCAATTCCCAGCCCGTTTCACCTGCTCTCTCCCTCTCCACTTTACAGTACAACTGTTTGTGTGAATGTGGGAGGGTGTGTAGGAGGAGAAAGACAGCAGATTTCCCAGAACGCACTGCCAGCGACGAGGAGAGGAAAAGGGGAGAATGAAAGCGTTTTCTAGAACACTATGTGCTATTCTACCCTGAGAGAAAATGAGGGTCGCCTACTCACTACTTTCCTCCCGTAACAAAACTAATGTTATTGAAAGAAAAGAAAAAAAGGCCCATGAGTCTGAAGGTATAGGTAATGAGCTCTGCTGAAGTGGTTGAGGGAGGGAGAAAGAGGACATCTGACTGACACAGCCTTTTAAAAAGGAGACAGAAAATTATCTCAATAGCTGTACTATATTTTGTACAGTTATCAGTGGATTTGATGGAATCCACAGACACATTTGACCCTTATCTAAGCCCCGCCCCAGATATTTTTTGGCAATCAATCGCAGGGCTCCAATGGACAGCAACTGTCGTAGAGTCCGACAACGCGAATCACGTTTAAAATCGCATAAAGGCCAGTGAGGGATAAAAGTATCTATTTTCTTTAGCCACCTAAGGTCGATGTCCACGCCTCCGCGGAAATCTAATTAGTGTACCCCTTAAATTCTGTCAGTTTTAAGCAATGAGATGCGGCTCAATCCGCCTATCTACCGCTTCCACAAACCAATCAAATTTTATCTGTCACATGCGCCGAAATACAACAGGTGCTCCAATGGACAGCAACTGTCGTCGAGTTCACCTTACAGTGAAAGGCTTACTTGAAAATACACACAAAAAAAAGTCAAAAGATAAGAAAAACAAATAATTCAAGGGGGCAGCAGTTTAAATAACAACAGTGGGGCTGTATACAGGGGGGTACCGGCTCAGAGTCAATGTGTCATGTGCGGGGGCACATGTGTTGAGGTAATTGAGGTAATTATGTACATGCAGGTAGGTTTATTGAAGTGGCTATGCATAGATAATAACAGAGTAGCAGCAGTGTAGGGGGGGGGGGGGGGTGCAAATAGTCTGGGTAGCCATTTAATTAGCTGTTCAGAAGTCTTATGGCTTGGGGGTAGAAGCTGTTGAGAAGCCTCTTGGACCTAGACTTGGGGCTCCGGTACCGCTTGCCGTGCGGTAGCAGAGAGAACAGTCTATGACTAGGGTCACTGGAGTCTTTGACAATTTCTAGGGCCTTCCTCTGACACCGCCTGGTATAGAGGTCCTGGATGGCAGGAAGCTTGGCCCCAGTGATGTACTTGGCCGTACGCACTACCCTCTGTAGTGCTTTGCGGTCGGAGGCCGAGCAATTGCCATACCAGGCAGTGATGCAACCAGGATGCTCTCGATGGTGCAGCCATAGAACCCTTTGAGGATCTGAGGACCCATAACAAATCTTTTCAGTCTCCTGAGACGGAATAGGTTTTGTCGTGCCCTCCTAACGAATATCTTGATGTGCATGGACCATGTTAGTTTGTTGGTGATGTAGAAGCCAAAAGAACTTGAAGCTCTCAACCTCCTCCACTACAGCCCCATCGATGAGAACCATGGCTTCTGGTTGGGGTATGTACGTACAGTCACTGTAGGGACGACGTCCTTGATGCACTTCTGGATGAAGCCAGTGACTGATGTGGTGTACTACTCAATGCCGTGCTAGCAAAACAGTCCTGTAGCTTAGCATCTGCTTTATCTGACCACTTTTTTTATTGATCGAGTCACTGCTTTAATTTTGCTTGTAAGCAGGAATCAGGAGGATAGAATTATGGTCAGATTTACAGTAAGTAGTCTAGGATTGTTTCCCCTCTGGTTGCACGTTTAACATGCTGATAGTTATTTGGGAAAACTGATTTAAGTTTCCCTGCATTAAAGGCCTCGGCCACTAGGAGCGCTTCATCTAGATGAGCGTTTTCCTGTTTGCTTATGGTGGTATACAGCTCATTGAGTGCAGTCTTAGTGCCAGCATCAGCCTGTGGTGTTATGTAGACAGCTACGAAAAATATAGATGAAAACTCTCTAGGTAGATTGTGGTCACAGCTTACCTACCTCAGATGAGCAAAACCTCGAGACTTCCTTAGCTATCGTGCTATCTGTTGTTTACATAAATGCATAGGCCCCCACCCCGTGTGTTACCAGAGGCTGCTGTTCTGTCTTGCCGATAGTGTATAACAGTGTTAAAGGGGAACATAAGTGTTAAACATAAGATACTACCGTTGTTAATGTCTCGTTGGTAGGATATACGTGCTTTCAGTTGGTCCCATTTATTTTCCAGCAATTGAACATTAGTTAGCAGAACGGAAGGCAAGAGCAGATTAGCCACTAGTCACCTGATCCTTGCAAGGCACCCGGATCTTTTGCCTCGAAATCTCAGATTCCATCTCCAGTGAATCACGGAGATCGGGGCCTGGTTGGGTGTCTGCAATATATCCCTCGTGTCCGACTCATTGAAGAACTCCTCGTCAAATTGTTTTTTTTTTTTAATGGCTAAATAATTTAACAGATCGGCAGGGTAGCCTAGTGGTTAGAGCGTTGGACTAGTAACCGGAAGGTTGCAAGTTCAAACCCCCGAGCTGACAAGGTACAAATCTGTCGTTCTGCTCCTGAACAGGCAGTTAACCCACTGTTCCTAGGCCGTCATTGAAAATAAGAATTTGTTCTTAACTGACTTGCCTGGTTAAATAAAGGTAAAATAAAAAAAATTCAACCAGGGGTACTTGCTACTTTGGTTAATGAAATACAGAGCCCATTGGAGCTTTTTTTAAATCCCAAATTATACTTTTGTTACTTTGTTTTCTAGCTCAGCTGGTTAGCTAGTTCTCAGTCTCACTGACCACCAAACACTGCTAACTAGCTAGTCACGTAATATAACTTGTTTTCTCACAATGTAAGTTAGCAATGTTATGAATACAACTCCCATCTGCTGTCGACCTCAGGATACTAGTTGAGAGCACTAGTTAGCTCCAAAAGTGGTTATAGGTTACATGCTGACAGTGAATTCAGAGACATTCAGTGGCTTGCTACACTACAACCATAATTTGACCAGGTTCCCGAGATTGTAATTGTAATGACAGTCCACCACAACATACCCAATAGTTTCCTGATTAGCAAGGAGTAGTCTGTGTTAAATTGCATTGTGTATTAGAAACACAGTTTGAGATCATTGTGAGGGGATTTCTCAAACGGTTGGTATGGGGAAATTAGCTTCACGGGTTAATGTTGTCTGAGGTTACCAGGTGGGGGTAGGGGTTGGCAAAGGGTCAAGTTTCTAATAAAAAAAAACTAAATTTACTTCACATAACATCCCACTGGTCTAAGATAAGAATAGAAGCTCTTTTCATCTACACCGCTAGAAAAGAACAGCAGTATCCTTGACAACCAACCCAGTGCTAAAAGTCAAAAGTGAATTTGAAAACACTGCAGAGAGCACAGTTTATTAATAACAGTCAGTGAAAAAAAAGTACACTTAAAGCAACGTTAAGGCAACGTTTGTCTACTCACAGGCTCCTGTCCTGTCCTGTGTGTCAGTCTCAGGATAATCTGAAAGGGGAAAAAAAAAGGAGGAACATTTTTGGACCAAAACAGGAACTATAAGAATATAATCATGGGAACGTCACAGCACCCCTTTGAGAGTAAACTTGGCTGACAGGGCAGAAATAAAAGAGATTCATGAAATAACACATCCCAAAATAATAGAGGCTGACTGATATGGGATTCTTGGGTCTGATAGCGATTTTAGGGAGGCAAGTCACCAATATATGTGCCAATATGTGGTATTTTAGAGGTGAAATGATAAACAGACCATTTCATTCACATTTTGTGCTCCAAAGGATTAACAGATACTATGCTGTAAATTGATTCCTAAATATTAAAATGAACATTGTTTGATAACCACCAAAAAGCAACTATATCCACTATAAATACAAAATACTTGTTCTTAGGTACATTCTTTAAGTAAATGTAAATCTGAAACTGCACTTTTCAAAACTATACACTGAAATCAGTGGTGTGAAGTAAAAAATACTTTAAAGTATCTGTACTTCAGCATTTATATTTTTGACAACTTCGACTTCACTACATTCCTAAAGAAAATAAATGTACTTTCTACTCCATACATTTGACGGAATGAATGCGACTGTTTTTAATATTTGCTGTTTTAACATTTAAAATTTTAAAAAAAAATTATATATAAAAAAATATATAATAAACATTACAATAGACTCTGGTACCCTTAAAATTAATGTAGTGTTGTTTACATTGTTCCAAACGTTCAGAACAATTATACTGTAACCTAACAGCACCTGTTTGACATACATAATATACACACAGCATTTGCTCGTTACCTTCTTTTTCTTGATCCAGTATTTGACTTCCCATTTACCTCCTGAGCAACCAGTAAACATTCCCCCATTTTGAGTTTATTATAGCCAGCTAACTTTAACCAAGTGACAAGGACAGGGCTGCGTTGACTTTGGCACCAGTCCAGTGTTTAAACATATGTGGGACAGCCGGCTAGCTAGCTAGGCTAACTGCTTTGCTGGCTCGATAAAGCCCAACTACATTACTATTACTGGTTAACCAGCCAGCAAACGTTAACCAGCCAGCAAACGTTAACCAGCCAGCAAACGTTAACCAGCCAGCAAACGTTAACCAGCCAGCAAACGTTAACCAGCCAGCAAACGTTAACCAGCCAGCAAACGTTAACCAGCCAGCAAACGTTAACCAGCCAGCAAACGTTAACCAGCCAGCAAACGTTAACCAGCCAGCAAACGTTAACCAGCCAGCAAACGTTAACCAGCCAGCTAACGTTAACCAGCCAGCTAACGTTAACCAAGTGATGAGGACAGGGCTGCTTGCTTAGTGTACTTTTGATGATTTACTTATTCAAATACGCTGACGAGCTACTCCCTGTCAAACCACCATGCCCACTCTGATGTCGCGACTTCGGGATGAATGACGTTCAACATACAGCTCATAGAGCGCCCTCTTCAGGTGACCGCAAATGACCGCACTTATTTTTTCATTCTACGTATATAATATCGGTGGATTATTATTTCTGAGAAAGGCTAATATCGTCCCGATAATGTTGGTCAAACGACTCGTTGACGACTTGGGGGGGGGGGGGGGGGGGGGTCGAGGTGAACGTTGCTAACATAACAAAATATGGTCGATCTGGCAAGAAGTCGTGCAGCCACATGGATAATATCAAAACACCCCCGGTGTCTCCCCTGTGCACCAGGCCTGTGTGATGAGTCTTTCAACTCCCCCGGACTCCCCACACGGTTTTCAGGAGAATCCATTTGCCTCTGGAAACAGATATTGTTTTGTGTGAGATGGAGAATAGGATCTCACACACACACACACACACACCTTCAGAGCCTCTGACAACTAGAGATCCAGACAGCAGGGGATGTTGGGATGGTGATTGTTTTAAGACCGGAGAGAGGTCTTAAAATAAAGACAGGCCGCAATGGCCTGCGCAAGCCTCCTCACCGTGTGTGTGTCCACTCTTACTACTTAAAAACACCTTACATTTTTTTTTACAAAATCGGTGGTCTGTGAGAGCTTGACCAATAGAAACACAGGGGAAGCAGGTTCCAAATACATTCAATCATCCTGTCAAATTTCTCGCCTCATTTCACAGTATGCTTGGTTTGACTGTGGACAGTCCCGTAGGACATTCAGGGCTGTGCTTTCTAACGGCCTTGAGGATTTTAATGCTCATTTCAACGTCACTACAATACCAGTTAATGTACTTTTTCTGAGGGTAAAACATAAACGAAAACATGCAAGAACATGTAGTTTGAGACATTAAATAGTTTGAGACTTTAATACCAGGTTAGCCAAGCTGGTGGTCCAAAAGAACGATGGATTGGTAAGTAGGCCAAACTGGTTGATAATTAGTACTGACACAGAGTTAACGCTGCAATAGTGCTCTCAGCCAGGGGGTCACCATAACAACACTTTGATGAGGATATTAGTGTTATAGTAGTCCAGTAACCATGGTGATTTAATCATTTAGAATGAGAGCTTTGAGGACGATGATTAAGGAAAATGCTGATTCTGATACACCTTTAGGCTTACATAGACATAGCCCTAACATAGCCCTAACATAGACCTAGACCTAACATAGACCTAGACCTAACATAGACCTAGACCTAACATAGACCTAGACCTAACATAGACCTAGACCTAACATAGACCTAACATAGACATAGACCTAACATAGACATAGACCTAACATAGACATAGACCTAACATAGACATAGACCTAACATAGACATAGACCTAACATAGACATAGACCTGACATAGACATAACATAGACATAGACATAACATAGACATAGACCTGACATAGATATAACATAGACATAGACCTAACATAGACATAGACCTAACATAGACATATACCTAACATAGACATAACATAGACATAGACCTAGACCTAACATAGACATAACATAGACATAGACCTAACATAGACCTAACATAGACATATACCTAACATAGACATATACCTAACATAGACCTAACATAGACCTGACATAGACATAGACCTGACATAGACATAGACCTAACATAGACATATACCTAACATAGACATATACCTAACATAGACCTAGACCTAACATAGACCTAACATAGACATAGACCTGACATAGACATAGACCTAACATAGACCTAACATAGACCTAACATAGACCTAACATAGACCTAACATAGACCTAACATAGACCTAACATAGACATATACCTAACATAGACCTAGACCTAACATAGACCTGACATAGACATAGACCTGACATAGACATAGACCTAACATAGACATAGACCTGACATAGACATATACCTGACATAGACATATACCTAACATAGACCTAGACCTAACATAGACCTGACATAGACATAGACCTGACATAGACATATACCTAACATAGACCTGACATAGACATAGACCTGACATAGACATAACATAGACCTAGACCTAACATAGACATAGACCTAACATAGACATAGACCTAACATAGACATAGACCTGACATAGACATAGACCTAACATAGACATAGACCTAACATAGACATAGACCTAACATAGACATAGACCTAACATAGACACAGACCTGACACAGACCTGACACAGACCTGACACAGACCTGACACAGACCTGACACAGACCTGACACAGACCTGACACAGACCTGACATAGACCTGACATAGACCTGACACAGACCTGACACAGACCTGACACAGACCTGACACAGACCTGACATAGACCTGACACTAATAAAAATGAATCAAAACTATTTCAAAGGACATTGAAAGGATGTTTCTCCTCGTGTGAGTTAACCAAGGCTGTTTCTCCTCGTGTGAGTTAACCAAGTCTGTTTCTCCTCGTGTGAGTTAACCAAGTCTGTTTCTCCTTGTGTGAGTTAACCAAGTCTGTTTCTCCTCGTGTGAGTTAACCAAGTCTGTTTCTCCTTGGGCTGCAGCCTAAGCCTATTCAGGCTACCTAAAGTCTATCAGCATATTGACAGCACGACACACAAGGCTAAAACTCTCGACCACCGCTCCTCTAACTTCCGCGATGCATACAAAGCCCTCCCCCCGCCCTCCTTACAGAAAAATTAGACCAAGACGAAATCTTGCTCGTTCTGTCTTATAGGCAGAAACTCAAACAGGATGTACCAGTGATGAGAACCATTCAACGCTGGTCTGACCAATCGGAAGCCACGCTTCAAGATTGTTTTGATCACGCGGACTGGAATTATGTTCCAGTCAGCCTCAGAACAACACGCTGACTCGCATTGAAGATGTTGTACCCACTGTGACTATTGAAACCTACCCCAAACAGAAACCGTGGGGACGGATGGCGGCATTCAGGCTAAACTGAAAGCGCGATCAACCGCATTTAACCATAGAAAAAGGTCTGGGAATATGGTTAAATACAAACAGTGTAGTTATTCCCTCCACCAAGGCAATCAAACAAGCGAAACGTCGGTACAGGGACATGGTGTAGTCGCAATTCAACGGCTCAGACACGAAACGTATGTGGCAGGGTCTTCAGGAAATAACGGACTACAAAAACAAAAACAGCCACGTCACGGACGTCACGCCTCCAGACAAACTAAACACCTTCTTTGCCCGCTTTGAGGGTAATACAGTGCCACCGTCACGGCTCACTAACGAAAACTGCGCGCCCCCCCCCCCCCCCCTCCTCCTCCTCCTCCGTGGCTGACGTGAGTAAGACATTTAAACTTGTTAACCCTCACAAGGTTGCTGGCCAAGACGGTATCCCTAGCCGCGTCCTCAGAGCATGCGCAGGCCAGCTGGCTGGTGTGTTACGGAAATATTCAATCTCTCCCTATCCTAGTCTGCTGTCCCCACATGCTTCAATATGGCCACCATTGTCCCTGTACCATTGTCCCTGTACCTGTCGGAATTAGAAGCACAAGCATATCGTTACACTCGCATTAACATCTGCTAACCATGTGTATGTGACCAATACAATTTTGATTTGATTCATTGTCTTCTGTGTGTTAACCAAGTCTGTTTCTCCTTGGGCTGTATCCTAGGCCTATTCATTGTCTTAACACAATTGACCTGCTACAAAACATACAACACTGCCAGGTTTTCAATTTCTCATGAGTGGTGAAGCAGATGTTTCAAAGTGTGTGACAATCAACGGCCTATACAATCTCACCTAAACTTCTGTCTTTTGCTTGAAAACCACCAACGGGTTCGTGCTCAGAGCATCAGCCTTCACTACTGGAAAGCATTAGGCTTATATTCTGAGCTCTCTGGGTTGGCCCTCTCCTCTCTCTGGGGGGTTGACTGCTGGGTTGGCCCTCCCCTCTCCGGGGGGTTGACTGCTGGGTTGGCCCTCTCCTCTCCTCTCCTCTCTCTGGGGGGGTTGACTGCTGGGTTGGCCCTCTCCTCTCTTCTCTCTGGGGGCTTGACTACTGGGTTGGCCCTCTCCTCTCCTCTCTCTGGGGGGTTGACCCTCTCCTCTCCTCTCTCTGGGGGGTTGACTGCTGGGTTGGCCCTCTCCTCTCCTCTCTCTGGGGGGTTGACCCTCTCCTCTCCTCTCTCTGGGGGGTTGACTGCTGGGTTGGCCCTCTCCTCTCCTCTCTCTGGGGGGTTGACTGCTGGGTTGGCCCTCTCCTCTCCTCTCTCTGGGGGGTTGACTGCTGGGTTGGCCCTCTCCTCTCCTCTCTCTGGGGGGTTGACTGCTGGGTTGGCCCTCTCCTCTCCTCTCTCTGGGGGGTTGACTGCTGGGTTGGCCCTCTCCTCTCCTCTCTCTGGGGGGTTGACTGCTGGGTTGGCCCTCTCCTCTCCTCTCTCTGGGGGGTTGACTGCTGGGTTGGCCCTCTCCTCTCCTCTCTCTGGGGGGGGTTGACTGCTGGGTTGGCCCTCTCCTCTCCTCTCTCTGGGGGGGTTGACTGCTGGGTTGGCCCTCTCCTCTCCTCTCTCTGGGGGGTTGACTGCTGGGTTGGCCCTCTCCTCTCCAGTGACACAGCCATTGTACCATTGGCCCAAAAGGCCACATTCAGTCACTATGAAGAACAAAACATGGATGGTGTGTGTGTGTGTGTGTGTGAGAATGGAAATACCCCTCCACAATGAGACACTTTCTCCTCTTCTGGTGTAATTCCAGCTCGTCTGATGAAAGCCTCTGTCTGTACCCAGTCAGACAACAGCTCATTATTACTGGCAGGGCTGGTATACAGAGACCACTATAATAATACCCCAAATCTTTCTGACTGAATCACTGTGCTAAAGCTTTACCAGGCTGTTAGAAGACTCATCTCAACACACGGAACACACACCCACACGGAACACACACACCCACACGGAACACACACACCCACACACCCACACGGAACACACACACCCACACGGAACACACACACCCACACGGAACACACACACCCACACGGAACACACACCCCCACACGGAACACACACCCCCACACGGAACACACACCCCCACACGGAACACACACCCCCACACGGAACACACACCCCCACAAGGAACACACACACACCCACACGGAACACACACACACCCACACGGAACACACACACACCCACACGGAACACACACCCACACCAACACGGAACACACACCAACACGGAACACACACACACGGAACACACACACACCCACACGGAACACACACACACCCACACGGAACACACACACACCCACACGGAACACACACACCCACACGGAACACAAACACACAACAAAAAAAGGAACTCTGCAAACTGAAGCCATTTAATTGAAATGAGAACAGCAGCACCACGTCTTACATTTCTCCGTTCCCTTGGTGTGAGGTAATCCTGAACCGGAGTGCTTCATTAACACCTTTAAATACTTCTATTACATCTCCCCTCCACGGTCAGCCCTCCACGTCCTTTCAGCAGACTCCTGTCAAGACTTAAGGACTGCATTCAATTTCTAACAGGAAGTCCACAACTCAGAGTAGAGTTAGAGGAAGTTACAGAACCATAAAGACACAAGATATTTCAACCATAACCAGAAGAAAATGAATAAATAAATACATAGAGAGAGAGACCGAGACCCCGAGAGAGAGACCCCGAAAGAGACCGAGACCCCGAGAGAGAGACCCCGAAAGAGACCGAGACCCCGAGAGAGAGAGAGCGAGAGAGAGCGAGAGAGAGCGCGAGACACCGAAAGAGAGAGAGAGAGAGAGAGTTAGAGAGCGAGAGAGAGAGCGAGAGAGAGAGCGAGAGAGAGAGCGAGAGAGAGAGCGAGAGAGAGAGCGAGAGAGAGAGCGAGAGAGAGAGCGAGAGAGAGAGCGAGAGAGAGAGCGAGAGAGAGAGCGAGAGAGAGAGCGAGAGAGAGAGCGAGAGAGAGAGCGAGAGAGAGAGCGAGAGAGAGCGAGAGAGAGCGAGAGAGAGCGAGAGAGAGCGAGAGAGAGCGAGAGAGAGCGAGAGAGAGCGAGAGAGAGCGAGAGAGAGCGAGAGAGAGCGAGAGAGAGCGAGAGAGAGCGAGAGAGAGCGAGAGAGAGAGAGAGAGAGAGAGAGCGAGAGAGAGAGCGAGAGAGAGAGCGAGAGAGAGCGAGAGAGAGTAATGCTCAACATGAGCTCCTGATATATTTCATATTTCTTTGTTTTTAGAATGAGATAAACACTCCAATCTAAAAAGAATTCCAGACAAGAAGTGATGAACAACAACTCTATTCATTCAGAATAGAAAAAAAGTAACTTTGCGCCTCAAGTGAAATAGTTTTGACTCTAGCTAGCTACACAACAAAGACCTAGCCGACTAACAAGCTAGCCAGAAGAAACGACCTAGAACAAACCTAGCAAGGGGAGTTCATACAACTACATCAAACGACCAAACTGAGTGAGTCAAACAAAAAGGAGCACGCACTCTAACTTTAAAACATATCTTCTGTTTTTGTGTGTGAGGATGTCACTCTTTTAGCTGTTTGGCACAGGGAGACAGTCCCCACCATCTCTATGACCATGTTCACCTGTACAGGGAGACAGTCCCCACCATCCCTATGACCATGTTCACCTGTACAGGGAGACAGTCCCCACCATCTCTATGACCATGTTCACCTGTACAGGGAGACAGTCCCCACCATCTCTATGACCATGTTCACCTGTACAGGGAGAGAGTCCCCACCATCTCTATGACCATGTTCACCTGTACAGGGAGACAGTCCCCACCATCTCTATGACCATGTTCACCTGTACAGGGAGACAGTCCCCACCATCCCTATGACCATGTTCACCTGTACAGGGAGACAGTCCCCACCATCCCTATGACCATGTTCACCTGTACAGGGAGACAGTCCCCACCATCCCTATGACCATGTTCACCTGTACAGGGAGACAGTCCCCACCATCCCTATGACCATGTTCACCTGTACAGGGAGACAGTCCCCACCATCCCTATGACCATGTTCACCTGTACAGGGAGACAGTCCCCACCATCCCTATGAGCATGTTCACCTGTACAGGGAGACAGTCCCCACCATCTCTATGACCATGTTCACCTGTACAGGGAGACAGTCCCCACCATCTCTATGACCATGTTCACCTGTACAGGGAGACAGTCCCCACCATCTCTATGACCATGTTCACCTGTACAGGGAGACAGTCCCCACCATCTCTATGACCATGTTCACCTGTACAGGGAGACAGTCCCCACCATCCCACCGTCTCTATGACCATGTTCACCTGTACAGGGAGACAGTCCCCACCCTCGATCTGGACCGTCTCTATGACCATGTTCACCTGTACAGGGAGACAGTCCCCACCCTCGATCTGGACCGTCTCTATGACCATGTTCACCTGTACAGGGAGACAGTCCCCACCCTCGATCTGGACCGTCTCTATGACCATGTTCACCTGTACAGGGAGACAGTCCCCACCCTCGATCTGGACTGTCTCTATGACCATGTTCACCTGTACTGGGAGACAGTCCCCACCGTCCCACCCTCGATCTGGACTGTCTCTATGACCATGTTCACCTGTACAGGGAGACAGTCCCCACCATCCCACCCTCGATCTGGACCGTCTCTATGACCATGTTCACCTGTACAGGGAGACAGTCCCCACCCTCGATCTGGACTGTCTCTATGACCATGTTCACCTGTACTGGGAGACAGTCCCCACCATCCCACCCTCGATCTGGACTGTCTCTATGACCATGTTCACCTGTACAGGGAGACAGTCCCCACCATCCCACCCTCGATCTGGACTGTCTCTATGACCATGTTCACCTGTACAGGGAGACAGTCCCCACCATCCCACCCTCGATCTGGACTGTCTCTATGACCATGTTCACCTGTACAGGGAGACAGTCCCCACCATCCCACCCTCGATCTGGACTGTCTCTATGACCATGTTCACCTGTACAGGGAGACATTCCCCACCATCCCACCCTCGATCTGGACCGTCTCCATGACCATGTTCACCTGTACAGGGAGACAGTCCCCACCATCCCACCCTCGATCTGGACTGTCTCTATGACCATGTTCACCTGTACAGGGAGACAGTCCCCACCATCCTACCCTCGATCTAGACTGTCTCTATGACCATGTTCACCTGTACAGGGAGACAGTCCCCACCCTCGATCTGGACCGTCTCTATGACCATGTTCACCTGTACAGGGAGACAGTCCCCACCCTCGATCTGGACTGTCTCTATGACCATGTTCACCTGTACAGGGAGACAGTCCCCACCATCCCACCCTCGATCTGGACTGTCTCTATGACCATGTTCACCTGTACAGGGAGACAGTCCCCATCATCCCACCCTCGATCTGGACTGTCTCTATGACCATGTTCACCTGTACAGGGAGACAGTCCCCACCATCCCACCCTCGATCTGGACTGTCTCTATGACCATGTTCACCTGTACAGGGAGACAGTCCCCACCATCCCACCGTCTCTATGACCATGTTCACCTGTACAGGGAAACAGTCCCCACCCTCGATCTGGACCGTCTCTATGACCATGTTCACCTGTACAGGGAGACAGTCCCCACCCTCGATCTGGACCGTCTCTATGACCATGTTCACCTGTACAGGGAGACAGTCCCCATCATCCCACCCTCGATCTGGACTGTCTCTATGACCATGTTCACCTGTACATGGAGACAGTCCCCACCATCCCACCCTCCATCTGGACCGTCTCTATGACCATGTTCACCTGTACAGGGAGACATTCCCCACCATCCCACCCTCGATCTGGACCGTCTCTATGACCATGTTCACCTGTACAGGGAGACAGTCCCCACCATCCCACCCTCGATCTGGACCGTCTCCATGACCATGTTCACCTGTACAGGGAGACAGTCCCCACCATCCCACCCTCGATCTGGACCGTCTCCATGACCATGTTCACCTGTACAGGGAAACAGTCCCCACCATCCCACCCTCGATCTGGACTGTCTCTATGACCATGTTCACCTGTACAGGGAGACAGTCCCCACCCTCGATCTGGACCGTCTCTATGACCATGTTCACCTGTACAGGGAGACAGTCCCCACCCTCGATCTGGACTGTCTCTATGACCATGTTCACCTGTACAGGGAGACAGTCCCCACCATCCCACCCTCGATCTGGACTGTCTCTATGACCATGTTCACCTGTACAGGGAGACAGTCCCCACCATCCCACCCTCGATCTGGACTGTCTCTATGACCATGTTCACCTGTACAGGGAGACAGTCCCCACCATCCCACCCTCGATCTGGACTGTCTCTATGACCATGTTCACCTGTACAGGGAGACATTCCCCACCATCCCACCGTCTCTATGACCATGTTCACCTGTACAGGGAGACAGTCCCCACCTTCGATCTGGACCGTCTCTATGACCATGTTCACCTGTACAGGGAGACAGTCCCCACCCTCGATCTGGACTGTCTCTATGACCATGTTCACCTGTACAGGGAGACAGTCCCCACCATCCCACCCTCGATCTGGACTGTCTCTATGACCATGTTCACCTGTACAGGGAGACATTCCCCACCATCCCACCCTCGATCTGGACCGTCTCCATGACCATGTTCACCTGTACAGGGAGACAGTCCCCACCATCCCACCCTCGATCTGGACTGTCTCTATGACCATGTTCACCTGTACAGGGAGACAGTCCCCACCATCCTACCCTCGATCTAGACTGTCTCTATGACCATGTTCACCTGTACAGGGAGACAGTCCCCACCCTCGATCTGGACCGTCTCTATGACCATGTTCACCTGTACAGGGAGACAGTCCCCACCCTCGATCTGGACTGTCTCTATGACCATGTTCACCTGTACAGGGAGACAGTCCCCACCATCCCACCCTCGATCTGGACTGTCTCTATGACCATGTTCACCTGTACAGGGAGACAGTCCCCATCATCCCACCCTCGATCTGGACTGTCTCTATGACCATGTTCACCTGTACAGGGAGACAGTCCCCACCATCCCACCCTCGATCTGGACTGTCTCTATGACCATGTTCACCTGTACAGGGAGACAGTCCCCACCATCCCACCGTCTCTATGACCATGTTCACCTGTACAGGGAAACAGTCCCCACCCTCGATCTGGACCGTCTCTATGACCATGTTCACCTGTACAGGGAGACAGTCCCCACCCTCGATCTGGACCGTCTCTATGACCATGTTCACCTGTACAGGGAGACAGTCCCCATCATCCCACCCTCGATCTGGACTGTCTCTATGACCATGTTCACCTGTACATGGAGACAGTCCCCACCATCCCACCCTCCATCTGGACCGTCTCTATGACCATGTTCACCTGTACAGGGAGACATTCCCCACCATCCCACCCTCGATCTGGACCGTCTCTATGACCATGTTCACCTGTACAGGGAGACAGTCCCCACCATCCCACCCTCGATCTGGACCGTCTCCATGACCATGTTCACCTGTACAGGGAGACAGTCCCCACCATCCCACCCTCGATCTGGACCGTCTCCATGACCATGTTCACCTGTACAGGGAAACAGTCCCCACCATCCCACCCTCGATCTGGACTGTCTCTATGACCATGTTCACCTGTACAGGGAGACAGTCCCCACCCTCGATCTGGACCGTCTCTATGACCATGTTCACCTGTACAGGGAGACAGTCCCCACCCTCGATCTGGACTGTCTCTATGACCATGTTCACCTGTACAGGGAGACAGTCCCCACCATCCCACCCTCGATCTGGACTGTCTCTATGACCATGTTCACCTGTACAGGGAGACAGTCCCCACCATCCCACCCTCGATCTGGACTGTCTCTATGACCATGTTCACCTGTACAGGGAGACAGTCCCCACCATCCCACCCTCGATCTGGACTGTCTCTATGACCATGTTCACCTGTACAGGGAGACATTCCCCACCATCCCACCGTCTCTATGACCATGTTCACCTGTACAGGGAGACAGTCCCCACCTTCGATCTGGACCGTCTCTATGACCATGTTCACCTGTACAGGGAGACAGTCCCCACCCTCGATCTGGACCGTCTCTATGACCATGTTCACCTGTACAGGGAGACAGTCCCCACCATCCCACCCTCGATCTGGACTGTCTCTATGACCATGTTCACCTGTACAGGGAGACAGTCCCCACCATCCCACCCTCGATCTGGACTGTCTCTATGACCATGTTCACCTGTACAGGGAGACAGTCCCCACCATCCCACCCTCCATCTGGACCGTCTCTATGACCATGTTCACCTGTACAGGGAGACAGTCCCCACCATCCCACCCTCGATCTGGACCGTCTCCATGACCATGTTCACCTGTACAGGGAGACAGTCCCCACCATCCCACCCTCGATCTGGACCGTCTCCATGACCATGTTCACCTGTACAGGGAGACAGTCCCCACCATCCCACCCTCGATCTGGACCGTCTCCATGACCATGTTCACCTGTACAGGGAGACATTCCCCACCATCCCACCCTCGATCTGGACTGTCTCTATGACCATGTTCACCTGTACAGGGAGACCGTCCCCACCATCCCACCCTCGATCTGGACCGTCTCCATGACCATGTTCACCTGTACAGGGAGACATTCCCCACCATCCCACCCTCGATCTGGACCGTCTCCATGACCATGTTCACCTGTACAGGGAGACAGTCCCCATCTTTGCCAAGACTCTCAAGGACGTAGCTTTAAACCGCAGTCCGACCTCTCCACCCAGGAACAGCGGAGCAATCTCCACCCCGCCAAGATCACCAACACTCCGGACCAGCACCCTGGAACCCCCAGCCACGACCACAGCACCACCAACCTCAATGCCCACCACAGCCAGCGCAGCACAGACCACCCCAGCCCAGCAGAGCTACGCACAGACTGTGAGAGGAGCAACTGGCCCAGCCCCCACCAACCAAATGAGTGACATTAAACAAATGCTGAGTCTACTATGCTCACATGTGATAGGCCGAGGGTCATGGATGCTCACACGTGATAGGCCGAGGGTCATGGATGCTCACACGTGATAGGCCGAGGGTCATGGATGCTCACACGTGATAGGCCGAGGGTCATGGATGCTCACACGTGATAGGCCGAGGGTCATGGATGCTCACACGTGATAGGCCGAGGGTCATGGATGCTCACACGTGATAGGCCGAGGGTCATGGTAAGATGAGCAGAAGAACTCCACCATCCTCACACTACACCCACCCAAGTAGCATGACACAAATTATATCTTAAATGATAAACATATCACATTTGCATAATAAGAGTTCACTTTAATTGAAAAATCCTATTTTAATAGTTCTTGTTGGATTGTAAGTTTTTGTCTCATTTTGAAGGTAAAGAAAAAAAGTATAATTATGAAATCTTTTTACGTTGCATGTTGGAATTTACAAGGATTGAAGTCCTCTGCTTTTGGACTAAAGAGCAGAAACACAGACTTCCTGAAATAAATTGATGATGTTGATATTGTAGTACTACAGGAAACATGGTGCAGAGGTGATGTTTCCACTGGCTGTCCACTAGGTCATAGGGAGATAATCATACCATCCACCAAATGAAAAGGAATCAAACAGGGCAGAGACTCAGGGGGAATGCTAATATGGTATAAATATGAACTAATTAATTCAAAGCGAATTGATCAAAACAGGATAATTCTTTATCTGGTTAAAAATCAACAAGGAGACTATCTTGACAGATAAAAACATCTTCCTCTGTGCCACATACATTCCCCCCTCAGAGTCACCCTACTTCAATGAAGAGAGTTTCTCCATTCTAGAGGGGGAAATTAGTCACTTTCAGGCCCAAGGCAACGTACTGGTCTGTGGAGACCTGAATGCTAGAACAGCAGAAGAACAAAACACTATTAACAGTCAGAGAGATAAACAAGTACCAGGAAGCAACAACCTTTCCCTCCCCACATACCCCCACAGAAACAACTATGACAAAGTGAAAAACAAAAACGGAGTACAGCTCCTGAAGCTCTGTGGAACACTGGGTCTGTACATAGTCAATGGTAGGCTGAGAGGGGACTCTTTTGGTAGGTACACCTACAGCTCTGTGGAACACTGGGTCTGTACATAGTCAATGGTAGGCTGAGAGGGGACTCTTTTGGTAGGTACACCTACAGCTCTGTGGAACACTGGGTCTGTACATAGTCAATGGTAGGCTGAGAGGGGACTCTTTTGGTAGGTACACCTACAGCTCTGTGGAACACTGGGTCTGTACATAGTCAATGGTAGGCTGAGAGGGGACTCTTTTGGTAGGTACACCTACAGCTCTGTGGAACACTGGGTCTGTACATAGTCAATGGTAGGCTGAGAGGGGACTCTTTTGGTAGGTACACCTACAGCTCTGTGGAACACTGGGTCAGTACATAGTCAATGGTAGACTGAGAGGGGACTCTTTTGGTAGGTACACCTACAGCTCTGTCGAACACTGGGTCTGTACATAGTCAATGGTAGGCTGAGAGGGGACTCTTTTGGTAGGTACACCTACAGCTCTGTGGAACACTGGGTCTGTACATAGTCAATGGTAGGCTGAGAGGGGACTCTTTTGGTAGGTACACCTACAGCTCTGTGGAACACTGGGTCTGTACATAGTCAATGGTAGGCTGAGAGGGGACTCTTTAGGTAGGTACACCTACAGCTCTGTGGAACACTGGGTCTGTACATAGTCAATGGTAGGCTGAGAGGGGACTCTTTTGGTAGGTACACCTACAGCTCATCCCTTGGCAGCAGCACTGTAGACTACTTCCTCCCCGACCTAAACCCAGAGTCTCTCAGAGCCTTCACACTCAGCCCACTAACACCTCTCTCAGACCACAGTAAAATCACAGTATATCTGAGAAGAGAAGAACCCAACCTTGAAGCTTCACGGCCCAATACATTACAAGGTACAAAACAGGCCTATAGATGGAGTGCAAACAGTACAGGCATCTACCAAAAAGCAACTAGTAGCCAAAAACAATCTCTCCTGGACAACTTTTTAGCCTTAACATTCTCCATCAGCAATGAAGGTGTAAATTTGGCCGTTTGGAACATAAACCTTATATATGACAAATTAGCCTCATTGGCTAATTTAAAGAAGCATAAGAGCAAACCAGAAATAACAGATCATGAAAAATGGTTTGATAATGATGGCAAAAATCTAAGAAAGTCATTGAGAAATATATCTAATCAAAAACACAGAGAACCAGACAACAACAATATAGGCCTTCAATATGGGGAAACACTGAAGCAATACAAACACACCCTAAGAACAAAGGAACAGCACATTAGAAATCAGCTGGATGGAATTGAGGAATACATAGAATCAAACCACTTCTGGGAGAGTTTGAATACATTAAACACACCTCATCATGAGGAATTGGCTCTCCAAAATGGGGATATGTGGAGAAATCACTTTGCAAACCTCTACAGCGATATAACAAAGAGCCCAGAACAAAAAGATATACAAGAAAAATGACAAATCCTTGAATCAGCAGTCAGACTATCAGAATCCCATGGATACCCCAATTACAGAAGAATACTTATTGGAAAAACGATGCCCTCTCCAAACCAAAAAGGCCTGTGGTGCTGATGGTATTTTAAATGAAATGATCAAATATACAGACCACAAATTCAAATTGGCTATAAGGATTGATCACACCAATCTATAAAAATGGGGACAAATTTGACCCAAAGAGGAATTTGCGTTAACAGCAACTTGGGGAAAATTCTCTGCAGTATTATAAATATCAGACTACATCATTTCCTTGACGAACACAACGTCCTGAGCAGAAGCCAGATTGGATTTCTAAAAAATGATCGTACAACAGACCACATTTACACCCTCCACACTCTAATTGATAAACAAGTAAAACCAAAACAAAGGCAAAATCTACTCGTGTTTTGTAGATTTCAAGAAAGCATTTGATTCAATTTGGCCCGAAGGTCTTTTTTATAAACTAACAGAAAGGGGTATTGGAGGGAAAATATATGATTTTATTAAATCAATGTACACTAAAAACAAATGTGCGGTTAAAATTGGCAACAAGAAAACAGACTTCTTCTCTCAGGGAGTTGGAGTGAAACAGGGCTGCCCAATAAGTCCAACACTATTTAACATCTACATTAATGAATTAACAACAAGCCAACAGACTTCTTCTCTCAGGGACGGGGAGTGAAACAGGGCTGCCCAATAAGTCCAACACTATTTAACATCTACATTAATGAATTAACAACAAGCCAACAGACTTCTTCTCTCAGGGACGGGGAGTGAAACAGGGCTGCCCAATAAGTCCAACACTATTTAACATCTACATTAATGAATTAACAACAAGCAAACAGATGACTTCTCTCAGGGACGGGGAATGAAACAGGGCTGCCCAATAAGTCCAACACTATTTAACATCTACATTAATCAATTGGCAAAAACATTAGAAGCATTGGCAGCACCTGGTATCACCCTACACAAAACTGAAATCAAGTGTCTGCTGTACGCAGATGACGTGATGCTGCTGTCTCCCACGAAAGAGGGGTTACAGCAGCACCTAGATCGTCTTCACAGGTTCTGTCAGACCTGGGCTCTGACCGTTAACCACAGGTTCTGTCAGACCTGGGCTCTGACCGTTAACCACAGGTTCTGTCAGACCTGGGCTCTGACCGTTAACCACAGGTTCTGTCAGACCTGGGCTCTGACCGTTAACCACAGGTTCTGTCAGACCTGGGCTCTGACCGTTAACCACAGGTTCTGTCAGACCTGGGCTCTGACCGTTAACCACAGGTTCTGTCAGACCTGGGCTCTGACCGTTAACCACAGGTTCTGTCAGACCTGGGCTCTGACCGTTGATCTAAAAAAAACAAATAATGATATTCCAAAAAAAGGTCCGGAAATAAGGATGACAAATATATATTCTATTTGGACACAGTTCTCTTAGAACACACCAAAAACTGCACATATCTAGGACTAAATATCAGCAACACAGGTAGCTCTCACATGGCTGTGAATGAGCTGAGAGAGCTGAGAGACAAAGCAAGAAGAGCCATTAAAAGGAACATCAAAATTGAAATTCCAATTAGAATCTGGCTCAAAATTTTTCCATCAGTTATAGAACCAATTGCTCTATATGGCAGTGAAGTATGGGGTCCAATCTCTAATAATGAATTTACCAAATGGGACAAACATCCAATCGAAATACTGCATGCAGAGTTTTGCAAGACAATATTGCAAGTGCAAAGAAAAACTCAAAATAAGGCATGTAGATCAGAATTGAGCCAATACCCCCTCCTCTATCGAATAGAAAAAAGATTTTACAACCATCTAAAAACAAATGACCCCAAAACATTCCATCACACAGCTCCACAATGTCAAGAGATGAAACAAGAGAAGAGTCTCCTCAGCAAGCTGGTTCTGAGGCTCAGTTCACCGACCCAAACCAACCCCATAGAGCCTCAGGACAGCACTCAGCCAGCTGGTTCTGAGGCTCAGTTCACCAACCCAAACCAACCCCATAGAGCCTCAGGACAGGACTCAGCCAGCTGGTTCTGAGGCTCAGTTCACCAACCCAAACCAACCCCATAGAGCCTCAGGACAGGACTCAACCAGCTGGTTCTGAGGCTCAGTTCACCAACCCAAACCAACCCCATAGAGCCTCAGGACAGCACTCAGCCAGCTGGTTCTGAGGCTCAGTTCACCAACCCAAACCAACCCCATAGAGCCTCAGGACAACACTCAGCCAGCTGGTTCTGAGGCTCAGTTCACCAACCCAAACCAACCCCATAGAGCCTCAGGACAACACTCAGCCAGCTGGTTCTGAGGCTCAGTTCACCAACCCAAACCAACCCCATAGAGCCTCAGGACAACACTCAGCCAGCTGGTTCTGAGGCTCAGTTCACTAACCCAAACCAACCCCATAGAGCCTCAGGACAACACTCAGCCAGCTGGTTCTGAGGCTCAGTTCACCAACCCAAACCAACCCCATAGAGCCTCAGGACAACACTCAGCCAGCTGGTTCTGAGGCTCAGTTCACTAACCCAAACCAACCCCATAGAGCCTCAGGACAACACTCAGCCAGCTGGTTCTGAGGCTCAGTTCACTAACCCAAACCAACCCCATAGAGCCTCAGGACAGCACTCAGAAAATCTGGCCCAACCAAATCACCACAAAACAAAAATAAAAATATATCACCTATTGGAAAGACACCACATAAAATCAAAGTAAACTTCAATGCTATTTGGCTCTAAACAGACAGTACATGGTGGCAGACTATCTGACCACTGTGACTGATAGAAAACACTGACTAGGTACAGACTCAGTGAGAACAGTCTGGCTATAGAAACCGGTCGTCACAGACAAACCTGGCTGGCCAGAGAGGACAGGCTGTGCTCACTCTGCTCCAGGAGAGAGATAGAGATAGAGATAGAGAGAGAGAGAGAGAGAGAGATGCTTAGTGGATTCTCCTTCTCCAATTCAGCCCAAGCCTGCATAAGCAGCTTCAGTACCGTCACTGTCTTTCTGTTGCTCTCACTAACTCAACTCTGTCTCTCCACCTTTCTTCAATCCCCAGCTTTTTAAACTCAAACAGCGTCCCAGGAAGGAAGGAACATACGCCTCCCGTCTTTAGACTCCCACACGCTGAAATCTCTTCTGTCGTTGTCTCATCAGTCTTCTCATCTCTTCTGTTGACATCAGCGGTCCTCCCATGAGGGTGTTCGAGGTAGCGCCCCAATTGTGATTGGCCAATTACAAGTGGGGCGCCGCCCCTAATGGAGGGACCCCCGCTGATGACCACAACAGAAGAGATGGGGAGAGAGAGAGAGGTGTACTATAAAACGAATGGATTATGTTTTAAAATGACCACAACAGAAGAGATGGGGAGAGAGAGAGGGAGAGAGAGAGAGGTGTACTATAAAACGAATGGATTATGTTTTTAAAATGACCACAACAGAAGAGATGGGGAGAGAGAGAGGGAGAGAGAGAGAGGTGTACTATAAAACGAATGGATTATGTTTTTAAAATGACCACAACAGAAGAGATGGGGAGAGAGAGAGAGAGAGAGGTGTACTATAAAACGAATGGATTATGTTTTTAAAATGCTCCGAAAAGCGTGGCAAAATGTGTACATTCTAAAATACATGGTTGAAAACAAGCTGTTCAGTTAAATACTACACCGCCCTCAGTGACTGACAGCAGCAGCGCCGCCTCAGTGGGCACACAGACCGTGCCAACACTGCTTGGATTGTTTTGCCAGCTATTTGCTATGAGGGGGAACTGCCCCCAATGAAATCACAGGATGTCAGTATAAAGTGGTAGAGCACAAAGCCCTTGAATACAACCTACACACAATCCCCCATAATGTCAAAGTGGTATTATGTCATTAATGTATAAAAAGCTGAAATGTCTTTAGTCAATAGGTATTCATCCCCTTTGTCATGGCAAGATAATTAGGTTTAGGATTAAAAGAAAGTTGCTTAAAAAGGTCACACTACTAATGCACACAGAGTTGAGTCCATGCAACTTATTGTGTTTAACATGATTTGTTTACGACTACCTCATCTCTGTACCGCACACATACAGATAAATTGTAAGGTCTCTCCGTCGAGCAGTGAATTTCAAAACACAGATTCAACCACAAAGACCAGGGAGGTTTTCCAGTGCCTCGCAAAGTAGGGCACCTATTAATAAGTAAAATGTTTTTAAAAAGCAGACATGGAATTTGAGCAGGGTCAAGTTATTAATGACACTTTGGATGGTGTATCAATACACCCAGTCACTACAAAGGTACAGGCGTCCTTCCTAACTCAGTTGCCAAAGAGGAAGGAAACAGCTCAGGGATTTAACCATGAGGCAAATGGTGACATTAAAACAGTTAAGAGTTTAATGACTGATTACAAAGCATTATGTTTGGGGCAAATCCAACACGTCACTGAGTATCCCTCTTCATATTTTCAACCATGGTCGTGGCTGCATCATGCTATGGGTATTCCTGTCATCAGCAAGAACGAGGAAGATTTTTAGGATAAACATGAACTCAATAGAGCTGAGCACAGGAAAAATCCTAAACCTGGTTCACTCTGCTTTCCACCAGACACAGAGACGAATTCCCCTTTCAGCAGGACAATAATAACGTGCAAATATTGTACAATTCCAGGTGTGCAAAGCTCTTAGAGACTTACCCAGAAGTCACAGCTGTAATCACTGCCAAAGATGATTCTAATTTATTGACTCAGGGGCGTGAACACTTACTAAATATTTATGTATTTCATGTTTAAAAAATTAGCAAAAGTTTTTTTTTGTCAAGATGGATATTGTGTGCCGATAACAGAAAAAAAGTTTCATCCATTTTGAATTCAGGCTGTAAGAACAACAAAATGTGGAAAAGGTCGAGGGGTATCAGTTCTTTCTGAAGGCACTGTGAATGGACAGTCCTGGGGGGGGGCGTCCGTACAGTCAGAACCTCTTGGTCTGCTTGTATCCTCCCAATGAGTGTCTCTCGCTCCAGCCAGGCGGCTTCCTTACTCACGCATGCGAGACTCGTGACATAAGGCTCATGTCAATGGTAGTGGACAATATAAGGAACAGGTTGTTCTTTTGGGACGCCCTCTCTCCTTCTCGCATACTGCTTTTGTTATAAAGTGCTTCACATTCAGGTACATTTTCCAGGAGCAAACCGGGCCAGCGCCAACCCAAATGTACTGGCCCGAATGAAAAGAAATCTGTCCCAGTCCAAGAGCCTCACAGAACCGCCGTTTCTGCATTATTATTTCAATAGCGTCTGGTTTTATCTTCCATTCGCGGGCTGAGCAAGGAGCCAATAGCCTAAACTATCCTCCCTATATAAATAATGACCTTTTAACTGTACATGTTAACATTGATTGTGAAAAATAAAAAAAAACAAATAAAATAATAATACCCAGAAGTCTCAGCTGTAATAAAATAATAATTGTGCAATCTCAAAAAGAGGTATGAAGGGCCGTATAAAATCTGTTTAATTTTTGACCAAAGTCTGTTGTTTTCACGGCATTGTTTTTAGTTCTCTTTTGGTTTTCACTCTCAAAAATATACTTTATTAAAATCATTTGATGTTCTGAAGTCCACAACAAAAACTTCAACCACATCAGGACAAAAAAAGGTCTGAAGAAAATACAATTAATAATAATAAATAATAGTTAATAGTTCTTAAAGTTGCACTTTAATTCAGTTACGCACCTAGCAAGAAGACGTTGGCTAGCGGTGTTTCTGGCAGAGGAGGCTGGTGGGAGGATGTGTTTGTTACCCTTCCGTCGATTCCATTACAGTCATTAGAATGAGCACTTCCTCCTAAAAAAAGCTCCTCTCACCAGCCGCCTGGGTGTTTCTGTAACGTTACAGTGTTATGTACACCGTCTACACCAGGTGGTGTCAAGGAAGACCGGAAAAATTGCCAAAGACTCCAGCCACCCTAACGGTACCGGAGCATGAGACTAGTAGTTCTCTAAATCACCATGTGGGATGTACTCCCTATTAGACTAGTAGTTCTCTGTAGCCACCATGTGGGATATATTCCCTGACTATTCCACTAGTAGTAGAGTAGTACAGGAACACCTGTCTGGTCTGTTGGTCATGACATTGGGTTGCACCCTAAGATAACAACCTACTCCTTATTATCGTGCTCTGCTTCTGACAAGAGCCTTATGGGCTCTGGTCAACAGTAGTGCATTAAAATAGGGACTAGGGTGCCATTTGGGACTCAGAGAGACAGCCACGGCTTTAACCACTGTTCCATAAATCAGACAGGGAGAGTGAGGTTGTCTTCAGCCAGGTGTACACACACACACACACACACACACACACACACACACACACGGCTGAGGAAATGAGCAGGCCTGCTGCCTGGGTTGGTTACGCTGTGAGCCTGGGAACAGTATCACACACACAGTGTGTGTGTGTGTGTGTGTGTCAGGGCCAAAAGCGTGACGGGGCCAACAGAGGATAAATCAGTCTACTGGCCCGACACTACGGAACTCCTCAGGCCTGGAACATACTACAGAGAGAGAGGGAGAGCGAGAAAGAAAAGGAGAAAGAGAGCGGGAGTTTTTTGTTTTCATCTCAAGGTCTCAAGCATAACAAAAAGGGCCTCATCCCCTACCATCCTACGAGAGGACCTCATCCCCTACCATCCTACGAGAGGGCCTCATCCCCTACAATCCTACGAGAGGGCCTCATTCTCCTACAATCCTACGAGAGGGCCTCATTCTCCTACAATCCTACGAGAGGGCCTCATTCTCCTACAATCCTACGAGAGGGCCTCATTCTCCTACAATCCTACGAGAGGGCCTCATTCTCCTACAATCCTACGAGAGGGCCTCATTCTCCTACAATCCTACGAGAGGGCCTCATTCTCCTACAATCCTACGAGAGGGCCTCATTCTCCTACAATCCTACGAGAGGGCCTCATTCTCCTACAATCCTACGAGAGGGCCTCATTCTCCTACCATCCTACGAGAGGGCCTCATTCTCCTACCATCCTACGAGAGGGCCTCATCTCCCCACCATCCTACGAGAGGGCCTCATCTCCCCACCATCCTACGAGAGGGCCTCATCTCCCCACAATCCCACAAGAGGGCCTCATCTCCCCACAATCCCACAAGAGGGCCTCTTTTCCTACAATCCTACGAGAGGGCTGGTAAGGTTTTGTCTCGCGCACCTGCCAATGCCGCACGAGCCCAGACACTTCCAACCTTCCCCGATCCTCAACTTGGGTGATGTCATCTATAAAATAGCCTCCAACACTCTACTCAGCAAATTGGATGCAGTCAATCACAGTGCCACCGGTTATGTCACCAAAGCCCCATATACTGCCCACCATTGCGACCTGTATGCTCTCGTTGGTTGGCCCTCGCTTCATACTCATCGCCAAACCCACTGGCTACAGGTCATCTACAAGTCTCTGCTCGGTAAAGCCCCGCCTTATCTCAGCTCACTGGTCACCATAGCAGCACCCACCTGTAGCACGCGCTCCTGCAGGTATATCTCACTGGTCACCCCCAAAGCCAATTCCTCCTTTGGTTACCTTTCCTTCCAGTTCTCTGCCGCCAATGACTGGAACGAACTGCAAAAATCACTGAAGCTGGAGACTCATATCTCCCTCACTAGCTTTAAGCACCAGCTGTCAGAGCAGCTCACAGATCACTGCACCTGTACACAGCCCATCTGTAAACAGCCCATCCAACTACCTCATCCCCATATTGTATTTATTTTGCTCCTTTGCACCCCAGTATCTCTACTTGCACATTCATCTTCTGCACATCTACCATTCCAGTGTTTAATTGCTATATTGTAATTACTTCGCCACCATGGCCTATTGTGAGACCCATTAGATCATTTATTTAGCAGCCAATAGATCACAAGGAGTTCCATTAGATCATTTATTTAGCAGCCAATGGATAACAAGGAGATCCATTAGATCATTTATTTAGCAGCCAATAGATCACAAGGAGTTCCATTAGATCATTTATTTAGCAGCCAATGGATCACGGTGTATCAATGTGTCCATATGGCAGAGGATGATGATCTCGCATTAGTTTAATTTTTTACTTTAAGATGCATTTAAATTAACATATAGAACAATTAAGCATGATGATCAAATGTATTTACAATCGATTGGCATTTACATCAATAAATAAAAGGCATTATTTAGCAAAGGGATTTTTTTTTTTTGGACACCAACAGTTTGATTTATCAACTTTTCATACCAAAAAAAATTAATAAATATTGGCCCCAACAGAAACCCTGACACACACACAGCTCCAGGCCGACAGCTCGTAAAACCTCAGGCTTCATAGCCAGCCCTCCAACACAATAAACAACGGAAGCTGCAGGGTTGGCTATAGAACGTCCCCAGTCAACACAAATACCTTCTCACACACACCCACACACACAAACATCCCCAGGGGTTTCATCAGACAACACAAAGACAGAAGGCCCTTCTGTCCCCAAAACACACCGAAGTTTACAATGAGAAGTACTTATCAAAAGGGTCACCTCCTGTGAGGTTGAACAAACCAGAGCTATGTAGGGAATAGGAACATCTCCCTGCTAAACACAGAAGAGAGGAATGGAGAAAGAGAGTTGGCAAACACCAGAAACAAAAGTGTAAACCCTCCCAAAAACAGACCACCACCACCACCACCACCACCATCACCATCACTACTACTACTACTACTACTACTACTACAGACAGTTGATGTTAAGAAACAACAGCTGACAAAAGTTCTGTGGGCTAAGAAATGTTAGCCTTCTACCTTCGAGTTGTTTTCAATTGTCTACTACTTTCCAGTCAAAACACTTTCGATAAGACCTTTGTTTACACACACACGCGCACACACACACACAATATTTGACAACCTAAAAGTTCTGTTCACATCAAACCTCAAGGAAAACACTGGGGGAGTTTTCACTACTGTCAAGTTTAAACCCCTTAAAACAAAAATGGATGCTAATATGGATGATAGATCCACATTCAAATTCATGGAGATTCCACTGATTGATTGATTGGTTTGACTCATTCACAGGGCATTCTATTCTAGCAATTACATAACAGGCCTAATCTTTTTAAAAAAAGGTTAAGTGTCCACTCGTGCATCATAGCAAATGGAGACATTCGTCATGACAACAGGGTAACTGTCATGGCAACAGGAGAGAGACTGACTTCATGTTAAAATGGCTGTGAAAACCCAAGCGCCGAGGACTCTGGGTAATCCTGGATTCTAAGAGGGGTGGGGGTGAGAGGGGGCAGAGGGCGCAGGCCTTGTGACACTGACACCTATGCCTCCGTAAATGGAACAGTGGAATGGAAACGTGAGTGTGTTTCTTCTGAATGAAAGACGTGCCTGGGTGCTAAGTCCATCTCTGGTATGCCCTCAGCCCTGACCCTCCAGTCACGCACCTAACCCAGTCTAACCTAACCCAGTCTAACCCAACCCAACCTAACCCAACCCAACCCAGTCTAACCTAACCAACCCAGTCTAACCTAACCAACCCAGTCTAACCTAACCAAACCAGTCTAACCCAGTCTAACCAAACCAGTCTAACCCAGTCTAACCAAACCAGTCTAACCCAGTCTAACCAAACCAGTCTAACCCAGTCTAACCTAACCAAACCAGTCTAACCCAGTCTAACCTAACCAAACCAGTCTAACCCAGTCTAACCAAACCAAACCAGTCTAACCAAACCAAACCAGTCTAACCCAGTCTAACCAAACCAGTCTAACCCAGTCTAACCAAACCAAGTCTAACCAAACCAAACCCAGTCTAACCAAACCAAACCAAACCCAGTCTAACCAAACCAAACCAAACCCAGTCTAACCAAACCAAACCCAGTCTAACCAAACCAAACCAAACCCAGTCTAACCAAACCTAACCCAGTCTAACCAAACCTAACCCAGTCTAACCAAACCTAACCCAGTCTAACCAAACCTAACCCAGTCTAACCAAACCTAACCCAGTCTAACCAAACCTAACCCAGTCTAACCAAACCTAACCCAGTCTAACCTAACCTAACCCAGTCTAACCTAACCTAACCCAGTCTAACCTAACCTAACCCAGTCTAACCTAACCTAACCCAGTCTAACCTAACCTAACCCAGTCTAACCTAACCTAACCCAGTCTAACCTAACCTAACCCAGTCTAACCTAACCCAGTCTAACCTAACCCAGTCTAACCTAACCCAGTCTAACCTAACCCAGTCTAACCTAACCCAGTCTAACCTAACCCAGTCTAACCTAACCCAGTCTAACCTAACCCAGTCTAACCTAACCTAGTCTAACCTAACCCAGTCTAACCTAACCCAGTCTAACCTAACCCAACCCAGTCTAACCTAACCTAACCCAGTCTAACCTAACCCAGTCTAACCAAACCCAGTCTAACCAAACCCAGTCTAACCAAACCCAGTCTAACCTAACCTAACCCAGACTAAAGGGTAAATCTGTTGCCTGACTACAGACATCTGGGGCCACTCTGCTCTGTCCTGTGCTTCCCCCCCTGTCTGCTTCAACCCTCTATGTTTCTGGGTCAACCTTCTTTTCTCTCTTTCCTCCTCGTTTCTCTGCTCTAGGCACAGACAGTCCAGGGCCACAAGGCAAGGGAGGAGAGGAAGGAGGGAACAAGGGAGGGCAGAAGGCAGCCCCACAGGAAATAGCTGGATACCTGAGTGTCTCCATCATAGTCCCTGTATATCTGTCTGACAGAGAAAAGTTAAAAACAGCAGGAAGTGAGGCGAAAAGAGGAATTCCTGTTGAGTGTTTTCAGACAGAGCTCCAGATTGTTGTTACATGGTTTCATCTATCTGTCATCCCTGGACTGGACCACCTATGTGGTCTCCCCCCCGTAGTAATGGTCCCATCCTCTCTGACCAACGCACACACAATGGTCTGCAGCCCCCCCAGCGCTCGTGTGACTTTTCAGTTTTGCTTGCTTCCACACAAGACAAATAACGGACGATTAGATGTGCGTGCGACTGAACGGGATGTGTGTGTGTGTGTGTGTGTGTGAGGAAGCAGGGAGTTTTTCCAAGCCACCGCGCTTCTACACCTTCATTGCTTGCTGTTTTGGGGGTTTTAGGCTGGGTTTCTGTACAGCACTGAGATATCAGCAGACGTAAGGAGGGCTTTATGAATATATTTGATTGAATGCGTGTTCAGCTTCATTCTCACCTGGTACTTGTCCCGCCCTCTCTCCAGATGGAGGGTAGACCATCACACCAGACGTGGTAAAAATAGTCACCGACCAAAATGGCACCCTATTCCCTGCATAGCACTGACTTTGGGCCAGGGCCCATGGTGTTGTATCATGGGGGATCTCGCTCACAAAATATTCCGAATTACATTAAGATAAATGTTTGTTAGACGTAAAATTGTTGACTAAATCACCAACAAAAGGGGAGTAGACTTCGGCTTCTGAACTTCTGCTTCGAGAGAAATAAAAGAAAAAGTGTTGTGTGAAAACAAACAGCTGAAACTAAATGTCATCATGATATATAACACAAAAAAAACTGTTTCAAATGGTTTTGGACCGGAAGAATGCGGACGCCTTAAGAGAGCAACCCTGTAGAGATCGACTCCGATAATTACCTCAACATGTCTGCCGCACAACCTCATGAAAGAGAGGGAGAACAAATTACTTCATCGGCCGGGTGATTGTAACATATTTTTCTGATTTTTTGTATAACAACATATTTTAGGATATCAGAGCGGCGGAAAATGTCACGACGTAGCTCTCTTTAGGTATAGCAAGCACCATCCCCCGCTCTCTCTCTCCTGAGTCCTGTCTCTTCCCCCTACACCCAGGCTCTGTTATCGCAGGTCATAAATTCCTAGAGGAGTCGCTCTCCTCATGGCCAGGCAGTATAGAGAGAAGGTTTCACAGGAGAACAAATGAACCTCTTCTCCATCATATAACTTGAGAACTGAACAATGTCCATGTTTTGGAGAATGTGTACACGGGTCGGGGATGAATCCAGCCATGACCAGTCCATTTCGTGTAATGTTTGAGAAACTCATGAGACAATACAACCACATTACCATAACTCTGTTTATACAAGAGTCTCAGTTGTGAGGCTTGCATCTAATTGTTGTATAAAATGAAATAGTAAATATTAAACTATTTATGAAATTATGTAAATGTGATTTTAAACTGTTTAATGAAAGGAAACTCCAATTCCCTTTGGAGTTTAACTAAGTCATAGGCCCGGCCCTTGAGCACAGACATTGATCTGGCGTCATGGGACAGCCCTTTCCTACTGTTCTGGATATAATCCCCACCTTGGGAATTTCCTAGCAGACCAAGCTTACCGAGAGAGCTAAGGTTTGAGTAGAGACCATGCATTCCCCGTTGCTGAAATCGTAACCATACCACGTGGTTCAAATCTGAGACTATCGATACCGACAGAAAAATAGCAAATCTTTGATACTAATTACTAGTCTGCAGCTAGGAATTGTGTACCATTGAATGCGATGGCCGACAACCGCCGAAACATCTATCCTATAAGAACATTTCTGAATGGGACTCCGGAGTATCCATTCTAACCATGAAATATGGGTGGTTGAAATTCCAACAGAAAGAAGGATGATTCCAACAGAGATCCCGACTACACACTGAGCGTAAATATATATATATATATATATATATATATATATATGATTGCAACTATTCCCGAATGAGCGTTCATGTGCAAAGGATTAGCATTTCAATTGTGATAATTATCAACTTTGTAGTGTCTTTTGTCTTTTGCACCCTTCTCAGTACCTTTGTCTACCAAGCCGTCAAATCGGTTTAGCCCACTAGGGCACATCCCCCTACCATTTCCAGGTAACCATATCTACTGTTTGTTTGTTTTGCATTTCTGTGATTATTTAGTTAGTTAATAAAGGATGACTGGGTTCGTGCAGACAATTTACAACGTTTGGAATAAGACTACGTGAGGTAAAGAATAATTCATTAATCAGAAGACTAATTGATCAGATATCAAAATATCTGAAAGTTATATTAGGAAAATAATAACTTTAATCTGAATATTTTCCTTGGTGCCCCAACTTCCTAGTTAATTACATTTACATGATTAGTTTAATCACAAAATAATAATTACAGAGAATTTATTTGATAAAATAACAGTCTTCACTTTAATGATGCCAAAGACACGACATAAATCACCAGCATTATAACCAGGAATACGAATTTCCCGAATTGGATCCTTTGGTCGTACCCCCCAAAAGGCAATTGAGCTCCAAAACAACGCCAGCGGAGAAAAGGTATTGGGAGTGGACTTCAAGTCTGATTTACGAGGCGTGCAGACCATCCAACGCTTCAGAGTATATTACTCTCTAATGTTCAGTCTCTGGACAATAAAGTAGACGAGCTCAGGGCGAGGATCTCCTTCCAGAGAGACATCAGGGAACAGGAAGTACCCGCGCTAAGGTCCATTCAACGCTTGTCTGACCAATCAGAATCCACCTCTCCCACACTAACTTAACAAAATTCAAACTTGCACTGCTTTTCTTTCATTTTTTAAAAATGTTTTGCATGAATATAACTGCTCACTGTTTGTCATGGGCATTTCCTGCCTAAGTTTGCCCACTTTGCCAATGAAATAATAATTAAAATAATTGGCAACATCAAATGGTTTTGTGATGAATAAGCCATCAGATTCGATGAAAGATGGGAGTTGAATTTTGTCTTTCTGCCCATAATTTCATTTAAAGCACTCCAATGTTTTTTTCCAATCACTCTTTTATATCATTGTTCTTGGCTTCATAAAGTGTATTTTTTGAGTTTAGTCACAATTTCTCAATTTGCAGTAAGCCAGCCAATCAGATGTACATCCAGACTTATTAGCCACTCCTTTTGCCCCATCTCTTTCAACCATACAGTTTATCAATTCCTCATCAATCCATGGAGCCTTAACAGTTCTAACAGTCAGTTTCTTAACAGGTGCATGTTTATCAATAATTGGAAGAAGCAATTTCATAAATTCATCAAGTGCAGCGTCTGGATGCTCCTCATTAATCACATCAGACCAACAAATCTTTTGTATGATCCCTTATATAATATTTCAGGCCCAGCTGATTGAAGTGTGGTTTTCCTGAACATAGCCACTATATTGTGATCACTGCCTCCAATAGGTACAGATATAAATATAGAACAAAGTTCTACAATATTAGTAAACATGTGATCAATACATGTGGATGATCTTGTTCCTGTAGTGTTTGTAAACACCCTGTTAGGTTGATTAATAACCTGAACCGGGTTACAGACGCTGGTTACAGTAAGAAGCTTCCTCTTGAGCGGACAGCTTGATGAAAACCAGTCAATATTCAGGTCCCCAAGAAAGTAGACCTCTCTGCTTACATCACGTACATAAAAATATAACACTTGACATAAGATCTTCTCTAAGCATTACAGGGATATGGCTCTGAATATATACAGCAATTCCTCCCCCATAAGCATCCCTGTCTCTTCTATAGATGTTATATCCTTGTATCACTACTGATGTATCATCAAATGAATTATCTAAAGTGAGTCTCAGAAATGGCTAATATATGAATGTAATCTGACGTTAGCAAGTTATTGATTTCCTGAACCTTATTTCTAAGGTCACATATATTAATGTGGGCTATTTTCAGCCCTTTCCTGGGTAGCTTATCAGAGATGGACATAATATTGAAAAGAGCAGACAAGGCAAGAGAAAAAAATATATACATTCAGCAGTCCATTAACTTCTTCGGGATAGGGGGCAGCATTTTCACTTTTGGATAAATAGCGTGCCCAAATTCAACTTCCTGCTACTCATCCCCAGAATATAAGATATGCATATATTAGTAGATTTGGATAGAAAACACTGAAGTTTCTAAAACCGTTTGAATCGTGTCTGTGAGTATAACAGAACTTATATAGCAGGCAAAACCCCGAGGACAAACCATTCAGATTATACATTTTTTTGAAGTCACTGTCTATTCAAAGAGTTTTCATTGGGAAACTAGATTTCTAAGGGACTTGTTTGCAGTTCCTACCGCTTCCACTGGATGTCACCAGTGTTTAGAAATGGGTTGAGGTTATTCCTTTGTGTAATGAAGAAGTGCAGCCATCTTGTATGAGTGTCACATGTGTACTGCAAACTGCAGTAGAATCCATGAGTATTTGAACAAAACATTTGAAACTATTTTCTTGTAACAACTTCTTATACGTCTCCTTTTGTAACTAGGGGGCAGTATTTTCATTTTTGGATAAAAAAACGTTGGTTTTAAAACGGGATATTTTGTCACGACAAGATGCTCAACTATGCATAAAATTGACAGCTTTGGATAGAAAACACTGACGTTTCCAAAACTGCAAAGATATTGTCTGTGAGTGCAACAGAACTGATGTTACAGGCGAAACCCAGATAAACATCCAACCAGGAAGTGCCCCATATTTTGAAAGCCCTGCATGCCAATGACTCCTTATATGGCTGTGAATGCGCTACGAATGAGCTTACGCTTTCTACGTATTCCCCAAGGTGTCTACAGCATTGTGACATCTTTTTACGCATTTATGTTGAAGAATAGCCTTAAGGGACCACATTGAGCAAGTGGTGACATGATGGCTCCCGCAGAAAATCTTGCGTAAAGTACACAAGTAGCCATTTTTCCAATCGCTTCTTATGAGAAACCAATTGTCCCGGTGGATATTTTATCGAATGATGTGAAAAACACCTTGAGGATTGATTCTAAACAACGTTTGCCATGTTTGTCGATATTATGGAGCTAATTTGGGAAAAAAAAGTTTGGCGTTGTAGTGACTTTTCAATGGATTAAATGGCAGTTCTTAGTTTTTGCCACAAGGGGCATTATGTCAATGTCTAATGTGCTTTTGGCACCCACACTGTTTCACAGGCAAGATTAGTAACAGTTGTGAACTGTTAGCAGTCTCTTACTGGCGGTAAGAATGGACTATTGCCATCATTTTTCTAGTTTCATCACTCAGTGCCTTCAGAAAGTATTCAAAACCATTGACTTGTTCCATATTTTGTTGTTTTACAGCCTGAATTTATAATGGATTATATTTAGATGTTGTGTCACTGGCCTACACACAATACCCCATAATGTCAAACCGGAATGATGCTTTTAGAAACGTTAACCAATTAAAAATCTGAAATGTCTTGAGTCAATAAGTATTTGTCCCATTTGTTATGGCAAGCCTAAATAAATTAGGGAGTAAATATTTGCTTAAAGTCACAAAATAAAGTTGCTTGGACTCACTCTGTGTGCAATAATAGTGCCAAACATGGCTTTTGAATGACTACCTCATCTCTGTACCCCACACATACAAATAATTGTAAGGTCCCTTAGGTCGAGCAGTGAATTTCAAACACAGATTCAACCACAAAGACCAGGGATGTTTTCCAATTCCTCGCAAAGGGCCCCCCTTTGGTAGATGAGTAAAAATTTGGCTTGGGCGACATCCAAATTAACTCCACAGCCTGTGTAATCCAAAAGTTAGCAATGCTAACAAGTACATATAAAATCCCATAGAGAATGCTAAGTAAATGTTAACGAGCGCATTGCAAACATTTTTATTTTTTACAGTCTCTAACCTAAAGTATTTCCAGGAGAGACATCCCAGCTCATACATTTATACAAGTATCTCAAAAATGCTACTTACAGTTTGCTGCACGCACAAAACAAATATTAAAAACAGCAAGGAGACTCTGACCCTACCAAGCTAAGTTTGATTTTGGAAGAAGCTCACCACATAGCTAAATAGCTAACAAGTTACTAAATTAGCCAAACAAAATGCACAACTGCAGAGCATTTAGCACATTTTAGACAGTTAACAGTTATAAAGATATCTTGACCACAAACATTTAGTTGTGAATTCCACACTGTAACTCAAATCAGCTGGTGCGTGCTGCACTACAGTGAGTGACTCACAAGGCCGCCGGTCTATTGTCTGTGTGCTTATAAACAAATAGCGTGACTGGGGACTACCAGTAAGATCCATAATGCAAAATTATGTGACAGGTGAAATTAAGGTGAAATTCAATCTTCTTTATCTCCTAACGTATTGCACATATTGGACTGCAGGTATTTACTTAAAAAGTAGCAACAAATATTCACATTTAGAAAAAACAGTTTCAACGGTATTGAAAAACCCATGGCCATTTCCAGATACCCCAGTATATGGTGTATGCTGTATACCGACCAAGCCTACTAATGCCTCGCAGAGAAAGGCACCTATTGGTAGATGAGTAGAAATACAAAAAGCAGTCATTGAATATCCCTCTGAGCATGATAAAGTTATTAAATACACTTTGGATGGTAAATCAATACACCCAGTCACTACAAAGATACAGGTGTCTTCCCTAACTCAGTTGCCGGAGAGGAAGGAAACCACTCAGGGAATTCACCACAAGGCCAATGGTGACATTAAAACAGTTAAGCGTTTAATGGCTGTGACAGGAGAAAACTGAGGATGGATCAACAACATTGTAGTTACTCCACAATACTAACCTGATTGACAGAGTGAAAAGGAAGCCTGTAAAGAATACAAATATTCCAAAATATGAATCCTGTTTGCAATTATGCAGTGAAGGAAAACTGCAAAAACATGTGGGAAATAAATAACTATGTCCTGAATACAAAGCGCTGTTTGAGGCCAATACAACACAACACTGAGTACCACTCTTCATATTTTCAAGAGAGGTGGTGGCGGCATCATGTTATGGGTATGCTTGTCATTGGCAAGGAGTAGGGAGTTTTTTAGGATAAAAAGAAACGGAATAGAGATAAGCACAGGAAAGATCCAGTCTGCTTTCCGACAGACACTGGGAGACAAATTCACCTTTCAGCAGGACAATAATCTAAAACACAAGGCCAAATATACACTGGAGTTGCTTACCAAGATGACATTGAATGTTCCTGAGTGGTCTAGTTAAAGTTTTGACTTAAATATGCTTGACAATCTATGGCAAGACTTAGAAATGGCTGACTAGCAATGATCAACAACCAACATGACAGAGCTTGAATCATTTTATAAAGAATACTGTACAAATATTGTACAATCCAGGTGTGCCAAGCTCTTGGAGACTTACCCAGAAAGACTCACAGCTGTAATGTCTGCCAAACGGGATTCTAACATGTATTGACTCATGGAAGTGAATTCTTATGTAAATTAGAAAACTGCATTTCAATAAATTTGCACAAAAATCTAAAATCATGTTTTCACTTAGTCATTCTGGGGTATTGAGTGTACAAAAAAAAAAATATATATATATTTAACCCATTTTAAATTAAGGCTGTAACACAACAAAATGTGGAATAAGTCATGGATACATTGAATGTATATTACATTAAACAAACCAAACATTGAAATACCGTTACGTAAGGTAGAGTAAAACTTCAAACTGGACTCTGCATAAATACCGCTATATAGTCAAAATGCAGTTTACAGCCAGCCCAATTACCAACCCATCAGCTGCTTCACACAACCTCGTGAAAGAGAGAAGGAGTAACAATTACCTCGATACGTCTGCTGTTTCGCACATCATCATGAAAAGGAGGAGAAATGTCTTTGTACAGAGGAGTTCGTTATGTCAGTTTAAAAAAATACAAGTATATAAAAGACAATTGCTTCTAGAGCACAAATCTATGTTAAATAGTCATCCCTTCTTGGCATATTCCTATTGAAATGTGGAGGGATGTAGCTCACACACACACACACACAGCAGAGGAGGGAAATGGTTGTTAATTGCGGTCTTACGAACACTATCATTACACAGCCAGGACTCTGACACCACAACAACCACGCTACCATGGCAACATCGTCGGTAGTCAATGACAACCAGATAGAACGGCTAACGTTCTTATTGCACCTGCTACAGGGGGTGGGCAAATCTCCTTTAAAAGAGAGTTAACCAATCAGAGGGCTAAGAGGACCAGAGGTCAAACTGACTCTACAGCAAGTTATACAAATAAATATTTGAGGATAATTTGTCAGAGTCTATTCTCAACTGAAAAGTTTGTATGTATTACATCTGTGTAAAGGACTTCACGGGTCCAGCCGAACCTGAATACATGAGACCCAGGTCCAAAACTCTAACTTTTCCCATATGGTCCTGTTTGATTGTCATCGGGTCTATGTAACTACAGCTGATAGACCAGAGTGCTCCCCAATGCTGGAAAGGGGGCCTGAATGAAAACGTTTGGGAAGCCCTATAGCATATTTATTTGACGCTAATAAAAGGTGCATTTATTGACCTAGCCAACATATAAAGACCAATTTGTTAACCAGAAGATTTGTCACTCTGGTCGGGTCTCGACCTGGACCAGTCAAGGTACGGGTCGGGTCTCGACCTGGACCAGTCAAGGTACGGGTCTGGTCTCGACCTGGACCAGTCAAGGTACGGGTCGGGTCTCGACCTGGACCAGTCAAGGTACGGGTCGGGTCTCGACCTGGACCAGTCAAGGTACGGGTCGGGTCTCGACCGGGACCAGTCAAGGTACGGGTCGGGTCTCGACCTGGACCAGTCAAGGTACGGGTCGGGTCTCGACCTGGACCAGTCAAGGTACGGGTCGGGTCTCAACCTGGACCAGTCAAGGTACGGGGCGGGTCGAGTTGTCGTCAGGTTTGGGTCTGTTTGGTCTGTCTTTTTTATTATCGGGTCCGGGTCTGATTGTCCTCAAGTCCGTTTGGGTCTTAGTTCAACATTTTGGAGCCAAGAAGACTTCTACCTCTGAGCCAACAAGGGACGATGCAGACAAATCTTCACTATTTGACAGAGCGCAAGCACGTCAACATGATGTTAATTCATTTTTAAAAAATTAAGTATTCATCTTAAATTTGTTCACTCAGGCAGCACCCTCAGGCAGCGCTCTATGACAGCTCTAGCCCCAACACACAGCCAGGGACAAGGACAGATATACACTTGTTAGATATCCAGTACCAGTCAAAAAGTTTGGACACATCTACTCATTCAAGGGGCTTTCCTTTATTTTCTACATTGTAGTGAAGACATCAAAGCTAGGAAATAACACATATAGAATCATGTAGTAACCCCAAATATTTTATATTTGAGATTCTTCATATAGAATCATGTAGTAACCCCCCCCCCCCCCAAAAAAAGGGGTTTAAAAAAAAAAAATTGAAATATATTTTATATTTGAGATTCTTCAAAATAACTTTTAAGGTTTCTTCAAGTGCGGTCGCAAAAACCATCAAGCGCTATGGTGAAACTGGCTCTCACGAGGACCGCCATGAAGCTGGATTCAACAGTGCTCTCATCTGCATTAAAACCAAATATGGATCCAGGTTGGATGTGACAGCAGAGATGGGGTGTGGACTGTTGACCACACCCCCTGACTTTCACCATCTCCTCAGTGGTGATGAGACATTACGTCAGACTAATTTGCAAATTACTGTCATAGCGCCGCCCCCCCACAGAAAAAAAAAATAAACATGGGCTGTTAATTACATGTTTTCTTTAACATGGTTGGGGTCATGGACGAAAAATATGGGAACCCTTGCCCTAAAGACCATGTTTCTCAATATTTTCCAGACACACACACGAAAAATGGTTCTCTCCTACAGACAGTGAGTCACGTTGCTGTGTCTTGCTATATAAAGCAGGCAGACAGGCATCAAGTCATTCAGTTACTGTTCTGTTGAGCGTTATAAAAACGAGTGACCAAAGCGACTTTGAGAATGCTGTGACTGTCGGCGCCAGGCATGCCGGGTTCCAGTAGCTCAGAAAACATCCGTGTCTCCTGGGCTTTTCGCGCCCAGCAATGTCTTGGATTTACAGTGAAACGGTGCAACAAACAACAAACATCCAGTCAGCGGCTGTCCTGTGGGTGTAAACAGTCTGTTGATGAGAGAGGTCGAAGGAGAATGGCAAGAATCGTGCGAGCTAACAGGTGGGAAACAAGCAGGCAAATAACGGCGCAGTACAACAGTGGTGTGCAGAATGGCATCTCGGAACGTACAACTCGTCGGTCCTGGTCACGGATTGGCTATTACAGCAGGCGACCACAACGGCCTCCTAGCAACTAAAAACAAGAAGAAGAAGCGGCTCCAGTGGCCACGCGATCACCAACACTGGACAAATGAAGAGTGGACAGACGTCGCCTGGTCTGATGAATCCCGATTCCTGTTGCGTCAGGATTTGGAGTAAGAAGCATGAGTCCCTGACCACATCCTGGCTGGTGTCAAAGGTACGGGCTGGTGTCAACAGTACGGGCTGGTGTCAACGGTGTGAGGAATGTTTTCCTGGCACACATTAAGTCCCTTGATACCAAATGAGCAATGTTTCCATGCCCCGAAGAATTCAGGCCATTTATAGGCAAAGGGGGGGAGGGGGGGTCCGACCCGGTACTAGATTGGTGTACCTAATAAACTGGCCACCGAGTATTTGTTGACAACTCAAAAGGCGTGCCACCAGTTTTGACAGTAGCGTCCCGGGAAAAGTAAGCAAATCAAACAGCCAGTCACAGCATCATAACTCAGAGCTGTCATTTATTGGCCAATAAAACAGTTCCAAGAGAGAGAAGCTGCATCTCAATTCGCACCCTAACCCTTATGAAGTGCCTACTTTTGACCAGAGTCCCCTATGGGGGAGCCTAAAGTAGTGCACTATATAGGAAGTAGGGTGCCATTTAAGATACAGGCATGAGAGATGACCGACTGCTGAGCACTTAACTGTTAGTTACTGAAAACATAAATACAGTAGAGGTATAGAGGGAACCGCTCCTGATTTCACTGAGGAAATACCCCTAACCCACAGCTAGCTGGTATAGAGAGGCTTCCACTGCTGTTCCTCCTACCCCACAGCTAGCTGGTATAGAGAGGCTTCCACTGCTGTTCCTCCTACCCCACAGCTAGCTGGTATAGAGAGGCTTCCACTGCTGTTCCTCCTACCCCACAGCTAGCTGGTATAGAGAGGCTTCCACTGCTGTTCCTCCTACCCCACAACTAGCTGGTATAGAGAGGCTTCCACTGCTGTTCCTCCTACCCCACAACTAGCTGGTATAGAGAGGCTTCCACTGCTGTTCCTCCTACCCCACAGCTAGCTGGTATAGAGAGGCTTCCACTGCTGTTCCTCCTACCCCACAGCTAGCTGGTATAGAGAGGCTTCCACTGCTGTTCCTCCTACCCCACAGCTAGCTGGTATAGAGAGGCTTCCACTGCTGTTCCTCCTACCCCACAACTAGCTGGTATAGAGAGGCTTCCACTGCTGTTCATCATACCCCACAGCTAGCTGGTATAGAGAGGCTTCCACTGCTGTTCCTCCTACCCCACAGCTAGCTGGTATAGAGAGGCTTCCACTGCTGTTCCTCCTACCCCACAACTAGCTGGTATAGAGAGGCTTCCACTGCTGTTCCTCCTACCCCACAGCTAGCTGGTATAGAGAGGCTTCCACTGCTGTTCCTCCTACCCCACAACTAGCTGGTATAGAGAGGCTTCCACTGCTGTTCCTCCTACCCCACAACTAGCTGGTATAGAGAGGCTTCCACTGCTGTTCCTCCTACCCCACAACTAGCTGGTATAGAGAGGCTTCCACTGCTGTTCCTCCTACCCCACAACTAGCTGGTATAGAGAGGCTTCCACTGCTGTTCCTCCTACCCCACAGCTAGCTGGTATAGAGAGGCTTCCACTGCTGTTCCTCCTACCCCACAGCTAGCTGGTATAGAGAGGCTTCCACTGCTGTTCCTCCTACCCCACAGCTAGCTGGTATAGAGAGGCTTCCACTGCTGTTCCTCCTACCCCACAGCTAGCTGGTATAGAGAGGCTTCCACTGTTGTTCCTCCCCCACAGCTAGCTGGTATAGAGAGGCTTCCACTGCTGTTCCTCCTACCCCACAGCTAGCTGTTATAGAGAGCCTTCCACTGCTGTTCCTCCTACCCCACAGCTAGCTGGTATAGAGAGGCTTCCACTGCTGTTCATCATACCCCACAGCTAGCTGGTATAGAGAGGCTTCCACTGCTGTTCCTCCTACCCCACAGCCAGCTGGTATAGAGAGGCTTCCACTGTTGTTCCTCCCCCACAGCTAGCTGGTATAGAGAGGATTCCACTGCTGTTCCTCCTACCCCACAGCTAGCTGGTATAGAGAGGCTTCCACTGCTGTTCCTCCTACCCAACAGCTAGCTGGTATAGAGAGGCTTCCACTGCTGTTCCTCCTACCCCACAGCCAGCTGGTATAGAGAGGCTTCCACTGTTGTTCCTCCCCCACAGCTAGCTGGTATAGAGAGGCTTCCACTGTTGTTCCTCCCCCACAGCTAGCTGGTATAGAGGGGCTTCCACTGCTGTTCCTCCTACCCCACAGCTAGCTGGTATAGAGGAGGTTTCCACTGCTGTTCCTCCTACCCCACAGCTAGCTGGTATAGAGAGGCTTCCACTGCTGTTCCTCCTACCCAACAGCTAGCTGGTATAGAGAGGTATAGAGCGGCTCCCAGGCAGGGGGTCCCTTCCAGTCTGTGGCTCCATCCCTTCATTAAAACAACTCTGCCCTCTCATCATCAAAGGGACTAGTGCTAAACTGGGCTCTGAGATTTTCATTAGAAAGTAACATAACATTGGGAGGGGGGAGGGGGGGGGGGGGGGGCGCAGAGGAGGGACATTCTTCTAACCTCTCCTTCCTCTCTGTGTTTTAATGACAAACAGCAGCTTAGATGGGGATGTAACATCTTGAATCTATAAAACCTCCCAGCAGCTTTCAGGATGTGTGTGTGTGTGTGTGTGTGTGTGTGTGTGTTCCAGGCCTAAATGGTGTTGCGCTGGGGTTGTTGCCAAGACACTACCGGTGGAGATCAACGCAGGGGCTCAGGGAGAATGGCCTTCGATAGGCCGTTTAAGCACTTGAGAGGGATCGAAAAGAGGCTGAGTGATTGGGTGACGAGGCAAAGAACTACAGCAGGAGTGGTGGGGGGGGGGGGGGGGGGGGGGGGGCATTGGTTATGCACACACACACACACACACACACCTTCAATCCTGTCTGTTCAAATATGAATTAACCCGTTCAGGCCCACTGTACATGTTTGTCCAAGAGTCTCTGTAATCTGGGAGGCACACACAGACACATGATGGCTCTGCAATGGTAAACAGACGTTTTACGGGCTACTGACCAACTGCTCTATTGTGTTTATCGCACCGATCTTAAACTTTTTTGTACAGTACATAATGTTTCCACCATCGTTTCCTATGAATGAAAAGAGCTTCTGGGATATCAGAAGAGCAATCAATAACCTCAATTTGGATGAAGATTTCTACTTCAACTCGTCAAGAGGCGCAGGACATACTGCTCACCCCAGACAAAGCCCTAATTCCCCCGAGGCCGAAAAAGAAGGGTAGGAAACCACGTCGGAGAGCACATGAACCACCTCTACACTCTGTTCTATTGGTACAGTCACTGGAGAACAAACTGGACGAGCACAACTCAATCCCATCAACGTTGACCAGAAAGACCTGTAATATCACGGTGTTTCTCAGGGTCGTGGCTGTACATGGACAACATACAAAGCAAGCTGTTTTCTTTCTATGCATTGACAGGACAGAACAAATATATTGAATATATTTATATATATTTTGGTAAATAGTGTGGTCTACTGCTTATCATGAGGTATTCTCAGGTGAGCAGAGTCTTCCTTTAACATTAGAGAGACACACTCACACCTTTAACATTAGAGACATCTATCTCAAGGCAAGCAACACCGAACCATGAATTAGAGAACAAGCTGTTTGGGATGGCTTGACCACGAGACACTTCCGTTCAGTCTGCTAATTGCTAGTTAGCCGGCGGTACGGACTCAAGAGAAAATGTACCATTGACGGTGTTTGCCTAAATCAGCATGTTGTTTGTGCAACAGTATATTCTAAATCAAAGAGGAATAGGCAAAGCATGAATGTTAGCTACATGATTTAGCTAAGAGAAAACATTTAATGTAGCCAAAGATTACAGGGTCTGCTGGGAAACACTGACCAACACTTTGGTTCCTACCCTGTCATAATAACTCCTCCCTGGCATTTTCATTTGCTGTCATGTCAAACACTGAATTCAAAGTGCCACTATAATCTTCTAATTATAGAATTAGAATAATCATTATCCCAACAGTTTAACCAAGTGTTTTGACCTAATCGCAGGTCTAATCTCAATTGCAACATTTGGTTAAAAATAAGGTCTAGATTTTCTGCCGATATCATGCAGCCCATTGTGGCAGTGTGGAAATAATATCAAATGAGTGCAGAAATTGCTGAAAATGATTTTGGGTTGAAATTTAAATTGAACAATATAAAACAAATCAGAATGGAAAGACCCATTGAAATCACTTAGAATCTATGTGTTTCAATCCTAGGGTCATGGGGTTCTCATTAATCAAATATAGAACTTCATTATTCAAAAATATAAAATATAGTAAAATACAGTCATACCGTGAACATTCTGAAAAATACTGTGATATGATATTTTGTCCATATCGCTCAGCCCTGTCCATAACTGGAGCAGGGCTCCCTGCCATCCAGGACCTCTCTGCCAGGCAGTGTCAGAGGAAGGCCCTTAAAATTGTCAAAAGACTCCAGCCACCCAATTTAGACTGTTCTCTCCGCAACCGCACGGCAAGCGGTATCGATGCACCAAGTCTGGAACCAACAGGACCCTGAACAGCTTCTACCCCCCCAAGCTATAAGACTACTAAATAGTTAGTTAAATAATTACCAAAATAACTACCCGGATTATCTGCGTTGACCCTTTTTTTTTTTTTTACACTAATTTACGACTTAACACATACACTGCTGCTACTGTTTGTCATCTGTCACTTAATCCTAGATATATATCTATCTACACATCTACCTTAACTACCTCGTATCCCTGCACATGGACTAGGTACTGGTACCTGGTATACAGCCACGTTGTTGTTGTTGTTGGTGTTACTCACTGTGTATACAGCCACGTTGTTGTTGTTGGTGTTACTCACTGTGTATACAGCCACGTTGTTGTTGTTGTTGTTGTTACTCACTGTGTATACAGCCACGTTGTTGTTGTTGTTGGTGTTACTCACTGTGTATACAGCCACGTTGTTGTTGGTGTTACTCACTGTGTATACAGCCACGTTGTTGTTGTTGGTGTTACTCACTGTGTATACAGCCACGTTGTTGTTGTTGTTGTTGTTACTCACTGTGTATACAGCCACGTTGTTGTTGTTGTTGTTACTCACTGTGTATACAACCACGTTATTGTAACTCACTGTGTATATAACCAAGTTATTGTTACTCACTGTGTAAATAGCCAAGTTATTACATCTTAAAGTGAATAATTGGAGTCTCTGTGTCAATGTCATGATGGAATTGCCCCAAGGCATCTCCCGCCTACCACCGTCTGCTGCAGTTAGACACCTGCAAGACAGAGGTCAGAGCACAGACCATTTTCCCGGGATCAGAAACATTTATACCTGCCTTAAAAGCTGGGATTTCAAATCTTACAAGCTTGAGTAGTCAAATGTTCTCGCGTACACACAGGCATCTCTTGGGACACCCATACACTGTCCTAGCATGCTGAAAGTTGAATCACATTAACAAAGTTCATTCAAAAACACACCAGCATAGCGCAAAGTCAACCCTCTCTCACCCAGGACCATCGTGGAGTGATAGAAGTGAGGAATTCATCAACGTCAGCGTTTTCTTCTCTGGCCCTGTGTCAGCTTCCCAAACGACACCCTATTCCCTATATTGTACACTATAAAACATATAGGCCACGGTGGTCAAAAGTAGTGTACAACATAGGGAATAGGGTGTCATTTAGGACAACGCCACTGAGTGGATGTGGAGCAGGAAGAGTGTCGAGGAGGTCAGCCAAGAGCTTCTGCTGCTATCAGTAAAATGGCTAAAACAAGAATCAAAAACGGCAGGCGGGTTTACAGAGCAACCATGACTTGGCAGAGACTGGGAACTGACTTGGAAAGCCCTGATAAATGTGAACTGGTTCTGATTAAAAAGGCATTCTGGTGGAGATTATTCTCACACGGACTTGCAGGAATGGTGTTAAAACAGCAATAAACCTCTTGACAAGGCAGAAAATCGACTCTTGACCTCAAAATGTCCCACAGGGCCTCACGAAGCCCGAGTCCAGTGTTTCCACTGCATTCATTTAGCCGCGGCGCAAAATCACTTACGTCACTGCAACAAAACAAATATATATATATACAGTACCAGTCAAAAGCTTGGACACGCCTACTCAATCAAGGGTTTGTTTATTTTTTTATTGTTTTCTACATTGTAGAATAATAGTGAAGACATCCCAACTATGAAATAACACATGGAATCATGTAGTAAGCAAAAAAAAAATATATATATATATATATATATAAAATATTCTTTATATATGATATTCTTCAAAGTAGCCACCCTTCGACCTTGATGACAGCTATGCACACTTGGCATTCTCTCAACCAGCTTCACCTGGAATGTTTTTCCAACAGTCTTGAAGGAGTTCCCACAGAATGCTGAGCACTTGTTGGCTGCTTTTCCTTCACTCTGCGGTCCAACTCATCCCAAACCATCTCAATTGGGTTGAGGTCAGGTGATTGTGGAGGCCAGGTCATCTTATGAAGCACTCCATCGCTCTCCTTCTTGGTCAAATAGCCCTTACACAGCTTGGAGGTGTGTTGGGTCATTGTCCTGTTGAAAAACAAATGATAGTGGGACTAAGCCCAAACCAGACGGGATGGCGAGTCGCTGCAGGATGCTGTGGTAGCCATGCTGGTTAAGTGTGCCTTGAATTCTAAATAAATCACTAACAGTGTCACCAGCAAAGCACCCTCAAACCATCACACCTCCTCCTCCATGCTTCACAGTGGGAACCACACATGCAGAGATCATGCGTTCACCTACTCTGTGTCTCACAAAGACACTGCAATCTCGAATTTGGACTCATTGAAACGAAGGACAGATTTCCACCAGTCCAACGTCCATTGCTCGTGTTTCTTGGCCCATGCAAGTCTCTTCTTCTTATTGGTGTCCTTGAGTAGTTGTTTCTTTGACCATGAAGGCCTGATTCACGCAGTCTCCTCTGAACTGTTGATGTTGAGATGTGTCTGTTACATGAACTCTGAAGCATTTGTTTGGGCTGCAATTTCTGAGGCTGGTAACTAATGAACTTATCCTCTGCAGCAGAAGTAACTCTGGGTCTTCCTTTCCTGTGGCGGTCCTCATGAGAGCCAGTTTAATCATAGGTCTTGAAAAGTTAAAAGGTCTTGACATTTTCCAGATTGATTGACCTTCGTGTCTTATAGAAATGATGGACTGTCGTTTCTCTTTGCTTATTTGAGCTGTTCTTGCCATAATATGGACTTGGTCTTTCACCAAATAGGGCCCTCTTCTGTATACCAACCCTACCTTGTCACGACAACTGATTGGCTCAAACACACTAAGGAAAGAAATTCCAGAAATTAAATTCTAAATAGACACAGCTGTTAATTGAAATGCATTCCAGGTGACTACCTCATGAAGCTGGTTGAGAGAATGCCAAGTGTGCAAAGATGTAATCATGGCAAAGGGTGGCTACTCTGAAGAATCTCAAATATAAAATAACACTTGGCATTTTACACTTTTTTGGTTACTACATGATTCAATAGGTGTTATTTCATGTCTTCACTACAATGTGGAAAATAGTTAAAGAAAAACCCTGGAATGAGTAGGTGTGTCCAAACTTGACTGGTACTGTATGTATTGTGGCAGACGGCAGGGAGAGGTGAGGGGAGTGGTAATTGAGAGATATCTTGGAGGTAGCTGGCTACACTCCACAGGCCTTATATAGACTTCCTGCCCCAACGAGGAACGGCTGAGGTTCGTTAAGCCAGGGAGTGCTTGGGGATAAAGGAGGAAGCAGCACAACGGGGCAGAGGAGGTGAGAGACAAGAGACCGGATTGGCTGAGGACCCGAGTGGACTGTGAGGTGATTGGTGAATTCTCCCATCTTTCCCTGTGTACAGAAATCCCTAATAAACTTCCCCTTTGCATTCTATTTGTGCCTGTTTTGTTATTGAACTAGGTGATGTGGATCTTGTATGTATGCATGTATTTTTTTATTTTACATCAAAGTATTTCTACCAAATATATACTTTCAATAAAGCATTCACTTTTCCTCAGTAAATAGATCATCTGTCCAGGAACAACACCATTATTTATCTCTTTGTGCCACTGTGGCAGCCAAGACATCCTGCTAGTCAACTGTACAGAATACATACAGGAACTAGGAGGTCGACCGATTATGGTTTTTCAACGCCGATACCGATTATTGGCAGACCAGAAAAAGCCGATACCGATTTAAATCGGCCAATATTTTATTTATTTATTTGTAAAAATGACATTTACAACTTTATTGAATGAACACTTATTTTGACTTAATATAATACATCAATAAAATCAAATTTAGCCTCAATTAAATAATGAAACATGTTCAATTTGGCTTAAATAATGCAAAAACAAAGTGTTGGAGAAGAAAGTAAAAGTGCAATATGTGCTATGTAAGAAAGCTAACGTTTCAGTTCCTTGCTCAGAACATGTGAACATGTGAAAGCTGGTGGTTCCTTTTAACATGAGTCTTCAATATTCCCAGGTAAGAAGTTTTAGGTTGTAGTTATTATAGGAATTAAGACTATTTCTCTATACCATTTGTATTTCATTAGCCTTTGACTATTGGATGTTCTTATAGGCACTTTAGTATTGCCAGTTTAACAGTATAGCTTTCGTCCCTCTCCTCGCTCCTCCCTGGGCTCGAAGCAGCGTTACCCATGCAGAGCAAGGGGAACAACCACTCCAAGTCTCAGAGCAAGTGACGTTTGAAACGCTATTAGCGCGCACCCCGCTAACTAGCTAGCCATTTCACATCGCCTAATCTCGGGAGTTGACAGGCTTGAAGTCATAAACAGCTGCTGGCAAACGCACAAAAATGCTGTTTGAATGAATACTTACGAGCCTGCTGCTGCCTACCATCGCTTAAATCATAGACTTAGTTATTACATGATAACGCACAGAAATACGAGCCTTAGGTCATTAATATGGTCAAATCCAGAAACTATAATCTCGAAAACAAGATGTTTATTCTTTCAGTGAAATACGGAACCGTTCTGTATTTTATCTAACGGGTGGCATTCAGTCTAAACATCCCTGTTACATTGCACAACCTTCAATGTTATGTCATAATTACATACAATTCTGGCAAATTAGGCGGTCCAAACTGTTGCATATACCCTGACTCTGCGTGCAATGAACGCAAGAGAAAAGTGACACAATTTCACCTGGTTAATATTGCCTGTTAACCTGGATTTTTTTTAGCTAAATATGCAGGTTTAAAAATATATTCTTCTGTGTATTGATTTTAAGAAAGGCATTGATATGTAGGTACACATTGGAGCAACGATACGCACTGCATCGATTATATGCAACGCAGGACACGCAATATAAACTAGTAATATCAACCATGTGAAGTTAACTAGTGATTATGATTAATTGATTGATTGTTTTTTATAAGATAAGTTTAATGCTAGCTAGCAACTTACCTTGGCTTACTGCATTCGGTTAACAGGCAGGCTCCTCGTGGACTGCAATGTATTCAGATGGTTAGAGCGTTGGACTAGTTAACTGTAAGGTTGCAAGATTGAATCTGCGAGCTGACAAGGTAAAAATCTGTCGTTCTGCCCCCTGAACAAGGCAGTTAACCCACCGTTCCTAGGCCGTCATTGAAAATAAGAATGTGTTATTAACTGACTTGCCTAGTTAAATAAAGGATAAATGGGTGTAAATATATATATTTTTATTTATTTATTTTTATCAAATCGGCCAAATCGGTGTCCAAAAATACCGATTTCCGATTGTTATGAAAACTTGAAAATCGGCCCTAATTAAAATCGGTCAACCTCTAATAGGAACTTCATCATTCCTCAGACTTCAACCCTCTCCTAGTCAAGAACTCAACCATGCGCTAGTCAAGTCTTACGGCACCATATTCCTGCTGTGAAAACAGTGGTATATTGGGTGGCAGGAAGTCTTGCATGAAATGTGTTGTTTAATGGCAGTCTACTGTCTAACTTAGCAGGAATATGGTAAGGTTCTGACAAAAGTTGGATTCTGGTGCTTATTTGATATCGAGCAACACATTTCACTTTACGTCTGGTAAGTCCAGGTCCTAGAGATTATACTTTTATTGACAGGAAAACATTTTGGGGGGTGAAATCAGCTATTGTGGTATGGTTACTTTCCATCGTCAAACACTACAATGGAGCACAATACACAGACTCACTATGTTGTGTCTCAAAGCTAGCTACGCCACACGTTCCGCCATGAGCTAGCTACGCCACACGTTCCGCCATGAGCTAGCTACGCCACACGTTCCGCCATGAGCTAGCTACGCCACACATTCCGCCATGAGCTAGCTACACCACACGTTCTCTGAGAAAACGTTGCAGTTTTAAAGCTAATATACAGTCATTCTAAACATTTTGGCTTATGACACGTTCATATGCTATTTGGGGTCGGGGGAGGGGAAATATCAGATGACCTTGCAGATAGCCGAATAACAGAGGTAGGATAATAAAACCTTCCCGACAAATAAATTACTGACATGGAAGAGTCGGACAGGACTAAAATTACAAATGTGATGATTTGTGCTCATGTACATAATTAGATTACCTGAGCACCCCCCGGGTAAAAACGTATCCCTTCTGAATAGGACTTTAGTCGTGTAATGTTACATCTAACTAAGATGTTTGGTGCATTATTTCTCAAGATAAAAAAAAACGTGCATGAAAACTAGTCATCTGTCATTGAATGACAAACACTTCATTGAGGAATGCCTACTGTTGACCAATCACTGACGAAGGGGCCGTGATGCAGAGAGAACGTGGACGAAATCTCGGAATCCAGACATTAAAACGGAACTCAACACTATAAATGAAATGTATTGAAAATGTATTACTTTATCATAAAGACATGAACAGAATGCATCAGTGATTCGTATTTCCTGCAATTTTCTGAAGAGGCAACGAGAATTCCCTGTCTCACTTTAGTAGCGGTTAGCGATGACTTTAGGTCATTCTTTCAAATGTATCCTCAGCTGTGCCTCACAATTAATACAAGAACTGATCTGTTATTGGTGTGATCATACAGAGTACCTCAAATTAAATAAAACAATTAAAAGTTTTAAAAATGGTCTGAAAAACAATGCTTTGACAGGCAATTCAAGAAAAGCCAAAAAGCAGAGATAATGGATTGTGCAGTAGGCTGTAGACCCAAACGTCATTGCTACATTACTCTTGATAAATTAAGTTAGTGTTACACAGGCTTAAAGCTTTTTTATTTTTTTATTTTTTAATCTGAGCGCTAGATCTCGGCTTGAATTTTGATTTATAAAGTGATCTTAACTCAAATGCGTGGTGACACCTGACCCAAACGTAATAACAAAACATCACAACTTTATTATTACTTCATTACCCTTTGTTATAATAAACGGTTTTGATTGGGAATCATACGGTAAGCTTAACCCGACACAAAACGGGTTTCCTGTTGATCAAAGACTGAGGCCTACTTTGTCCTTCCACCGTGGAGTGCAGAACAATGTCCAGCACAGGTCTTTCTCTAATTCCATCTCGGTTTCCTGTTGCTTGTGTAAACTTTGGGCGTACAGGGGGGTTTCAGATGGGGCCCATGTCTCTGATGTTCGGGTTCTCTTGATGGATTGTACACCAATAACAAGAAAGCATAACTTTAGCTCTATTTTGCATGGGACGAGTATTACTAGGGAACGTTGGCTATGCAATTATTACCCCCAGAATGTCCATTATTCCAGAGGACGATTCAGACGGGATTCGTTTCCCCCCATACTAATTATTTTATTTTTTCCATTCTTTATTTGTTTCATTAAATTGACCGTTATGACGGAAGCCTGGAGGTTTTCTAGGCGAAGATATTTCAACATGTCCAGGTGATAACAGGCCTACTGTCACGCCCTGGTCTTAGTATTTTGTGTTTTCTTTATTAATTTGGTCAGGCCAGGGTGTGACATGGGTTTATTTATGTGGGGTGTTTTGTCTAGGGGTTTTTCGTAGGTTTTGGGATTGTGGCTTAGTGGGGTTTTCTAGCATAGTCTATGGTCTATGGGTGTCTGAATTGGTTCTCAATCAGAGGCAGGTGATTATCGTTGTCTCTGATTGGGAACCATATTTAGGCAGCCATATTCTTTGAGTGTTTCGTGGGTGATTGTTCCGGTCTCTGTGTTTGCACCAGATAGGACTGTTTAGGTTTTCACATTTCATTATTTTGTAGTTTATTCATGTATAGTTTTTCCTTTATTAAACAAACATGAATCACCACAACGCTGCATTTTGGTCCGACTCTCCTTCACCTAAAGAAAACCGTAACACCTACACTGATATCTCCAGCTTGGCTCCCAAGTTTCTAAACCATACCAAATCACGTTCGGGACGGCGTCGCCAAAATATCGGAATTGAGGAAGTGTGATCACGATTATTTTTTTTAGCGATCTGCAGTACACCCATAAGCCTGCAGATGTGAGCTAAACAGCACGTCTCAGGATGATAAAGTGGACGGAATTTCCTCCGTTGGAATGCTGTTTTGATTTACCTATTAACAAGGGTTGCATTAAAATGACAACGAAAGTTGGCACAAAACGTATTTTTTTTTAAGTTGAGATATATATACATATATACACACACAGTGCCTTGCGAAAGTATTCGGCCCCCTTGAACTTTGCAACCTTTTGCCACATTTCAGGCTTCAAACAAAGATATAAAACTGTATTTTTTTGTGAAGAATCAACAACAAGTGGGACACAATCATGAAGTGGAACGACATTTATTGGATATTTCAAACAGTTTTTGATTTGTTAAAAAAGTTTGAAATATCCAATAAATGTCGTTCCACTTCATGATTGTGTCCCACTTGTTGTTGATTCTTCACAAAAAAAATACAGTTTTATATCTTTATGTTTGAAGCCTGAAATGTGGCATAAGGTCGCAAAGTTCAAGGGGGCCGAATACTTTCGCAATGCACTGTATGTACATGTAGGTATAGTTAAAGTGACTATGCATAGATAATAACAGAGTAGCAGCAGCGTAAAAGAGAGGTCTGAGTAGCCCTTTAAATTAGATGTTCAGGAGTCTTACGGCTTGGGGGAAGAAACTGTTTTAGAAGCCTCTTGGACCTAGACTTGGCCTCCGGTACCGCTTGCCGTGCGGTAGCAGAGAGAACAGTCTATGACTAGGGTGGCTTTAGTCCGAACATTTTTAGGGCCTTCCTCTGACACCCCGCCAACAACAACATCTGTTTATACGGCCTTCTTGCTCCAAACCGCGAGCAATCTCAGATATTTCTCCCAAAACAGAGATGGCGATTCGCACAGGACTAGTATTTTCAGAGGACGATGAAGTTGTTTTTTTAAAAACTGACTTTTTCCATCTGCCATTAATGCTCTCCTGCCATGTAAAAAAATAACACGGCGGATTTGGACGAGACTTTAAAATTACAGATATGCTGATTTGTGCTCGTGCACATATTTACATTACCCCATCTCCCCCAGTAAAACGAATCCTGTGCGAATAGGGATTTTGATTAATTCATTAATTCTTCTTCATAAATCACCGTGTTAGGATCACATTTTTCCAGACATCGTCAGTGTCACTCGGTCACTGACAGTCAAGGTGTTGCCTGACGTCGGACTGGTGCATCATCGTTATCATCATCACATGACGTCCTGATGCCTTCACTGTGGAAAGTCAAGTGGGTTCAGAAATAGACCCGGTGGTGCTGGTTTCTGAATGTTCTCCACTCTGAGTGTACCTACCGACCACGCACTGTCACTCTAGGAGCACAGAGCTCAGTGAATCACTGCCGATGACAATGGCCCGAGCAGAGTGACTCAACGGATTGCACATCTCAATCAATGGCCGTTTTAGAATTGGATAGGATACAGATCATTGGGATATTGTGATGGCAGTGGGAGGAAAATCCTCTATAAGCCTGTTAAATGTTATTTATAAAGTGTTGGGAGGGAGACATCTTTTGAAAATTGAAAAGAAAGCAATAATCAAGAGCTGTATGAGACATCATGAGGCTCAGGAAATTACTTGTGTGAGTTTTAAAAATCAACTCATCCTGACACCTACGTAGCAGCCTGCCCGGAGAAGGGCTATGTGAGCAATATCCGATTAAGATTTAACAACAAAAATGTCGTAACGACATGTGGGGAGGGCTGCGCGCACCCAAGGTGTGTCCCTCTCTCACCAGACAGACAGTGTGTCTGCTACAACTTGTATCACTCATCTTAAAAATCACTGTGCCTTTACACAACACTCTTATGACAGAGTGTCTGACTGTGAAATGACTAAACAGCCAGCCTGGTAACAACAAACCGGATAATAACGGCATGATTGACCATGACACTTTTGTGGTTATGGTTAGTAACATGTCCAAGATATTTGAGAAGGTGATAAAGGCCTTATAATATACAAGAAAATGGAGGCTTTCTAACAACTATGTAGCCTAGGCTACCAGTAGCAGCTGGAGCGAAACCGCAACAGAAGAGTAAAAATATATATATATATATATATATATATATATATATATATATATATATATATATATAGTGCCAGTCAAAAGATTAGTTGTGTCCAGTCATTCATGGGTTTTTCTTTATTTTTGACTATTTTCTACATTGTAGAATAATAGTGAAGACATCAACACTAGGAAATAACACATATGGAATCATGTAGTAACCAAAAAAAGGGTTAAACAAATCAAAATATATTTTATATTTGAGATTCTTCAAAGTAGCCACCCTTCGTCTTGATGACAGCTTTTCCACACTCTTGGCATCCTCTCAACCAGCTTCATGAAGAATGCTTTTCAAACAGTATTGAAGTAGTTCCCACAGAATGCTGAGCACTTGTTGGCTGCTTTTCTTTCACTCTGTAGTCCAACTCATCCCAAACCATCTCAATTGGGTTGAGGTTGGGTTATTGTGGAGGCCAGGTCATCTGATGCAGCACTCCATCATTCTCCTTCTTGGTCAAATAGCCCTTACACAGCCTGGATGTGTGTTGGGTCATTGTCCTGTTGAAAAACAAATGATAGTGGGACTAAGCCCAAACCAGACGGGATGGCGAGTCGCTGCAGAATGCTGTGGTAGCTATGCTGGTTAAGTGTGCCTTGAATCCTAAATAAAATCAGTGTCAGCAGCAAAGCACCCTCAAACCATCACACCTCCTCCTCCATGCTTCACGGTGGGAACCACACATACAGAGATCATCCGTTCACCTACTTTGTATCTCACAAAGACACTGCGGTTGGAATCAAAAATCTCAAATTTGGACTCATTAGACCAAAGGATAGATTTCCACCTGTCTAATGTCCATTGCTCATGTTTCTTGGCCCAAGCAAGTCTCTTCTTATTATTGGTGTGCTTGAGTAGTTGTTTCTTTGACCATGAAGGCCTGATACACGCAGTCTCCTCTGAACAGTTGATGTTGAGATGTGCCTATTACTTGAAATCTGTGAATCATTTATTTGGGCTGCAATTTTTGAGGCTGGTAACTAATGAACTTATCCTCTGCAGCAGAGGAAACTCTGGGTCTTCCTTTCCTGTAGCGGTCCTCATGAGAGCCAGTTTCATCATAACGCTTGATGTTTTTTTCAACGGCAGTTGAAGAAACTTTCCAAGTTCTTGAAATGTCCCAGATTGTCATTACTTTAAGACATGAAGGTCAGTCAGACTGTCGTTTCACTTCAGTTATTTGAGCTGTTCTTGCCATAATTTGGACTTGGTCTTTTATCAAATAGGGCCATCTTCTGTATACCACCCCTACCTTGTCACAACACAACTGATTGGCTCAAACGCATTAGGAAGGTAAGAACTTCTACAAATTAACTTTAACAATGCACACCTGTTAATTGAAATGCATTCCAGGTGACTACCTCATGAAGCTGGTTGACAGAATGCCAAGAGTGTGAAAGTAGTCATCAATGCAAAGGGTGGCAACTTTGAAGAATCTGAAATGGATTGATTTGTTTAAAACTTTGGTTACTACATAAACTATGAAATAACACATATGGAATTGTGTCTTCAATATTATTCTACAATGTAGAAAATAATAAAAACAAAAGAAAAACCCTGGAATGAGTAGGAGTGTCCAAGCTTTTGACTTGTATGTATGTATGTATGTATGTATGTATGTATGTATGTATGTATGTATGTATGTATGTATGTATGTATGTATGTATGTATGTATGTATGTATGTATGTATGTATGCATGTATGTATGTACTGTATGTATGTATGTATGCATGTATGTATGCATGTATGTGCAATTGAAGTCGGAAGTTTACATACACCTTAGCCAAATGCATATAAACTCAGTTTCACAATTCCTGACATTTAATCCCAGTAAAAATTCCCTGTTTTAGGTCAGTTAGGATCACCACTTTATTTCAAGAATGTGAAATGTCAGAATAATAGTAGAGCGAATGAATTATTTCAGCTTTCATTTCTTTCATCACATTCCCAGTGGGTCAGAAGTTTACATAGTGTTGGTCTCATGGTGTTTATACTTGCATACGTTTGTTTGTACAGATTAACATGGTACCTTCAGGCGTTTGGAAATTGCTCCCAAGGATGAACCAGACTTCTGGAGGTCTGCAGTTGTTTTCTGAGGTCTTGGCTGATTTCTTTAGATTTTCCCATGATGTCAAGCAAAGAGGCACTGTTTGAAGGTAGGCCTTGAAATACATCCACAGGTACACCTCCAATTGACTCAAATGATGTCAATTAGCCTATCAGAAGCTTCTAAAGCCATGACATAATTGTCAATTTAATGTTTGTAAACTTCTGACCCACTGGAATTGTGATACAGTGAATTATAAGTGAAATAATCTGTCTGTAAACAACTATTGGAAAAATTACTTGTGTCATGCACAAAGTAGATGTCCTAACCGACTTGCCAAAACTATAGTTTGTTAACAAGACATTTGTGGAGTGGTTGAAAAACAGGTTTTAATGACTCCAACCTAAATTTATGTAAACCTCCGACATCAACTATCTATCTATCTATCTGTATGTGTATGTGTATGTGTATGTGTATGTGTATGTGTATGTGTATGTGTATGTGTGTGTGTGTGTGTGTGTGTGTGTATTTATGTTAGAAAATGAGTTAGGAAAACTACAGGGTTGCTGATATAAACAGCTGGCTGGCTGAGGCAATCCGACAAGGTCAAATCTCGGGTTCCCAGATAAGTGATTTCTCTTACTAACATGCTGACCATCACGAGCACGTTGATTTTGTCCACCCACACAAGACGCGATCAGGACACGCAGGTTGAAATATCAAAAAGAACCAACAATATTAAAATTTGGGGACAGGTCGAAAAGCATTAAATGTTTATGGCAATTTAGCTAGCTAGCTTTCTGTTGTCCTCTAAGCCAACAAGTCCACAGATAACTAGAAACCCTTTTATCTCTCCACCTTCCTTCTTCTTCGAACTTTATATGGCCGTTGGCAACCAACTTAGGTACATTACCACCACCAACTGGAGTGTAGACCTCAGTTCCTCTTTCAAATCACCCACGTGGGTATATGCTCCTAAAAACCAATGAGGAGATGGGAGAGGCGGGACTTGCAGCGCGTCAAGCTTCCCAAATTGAACTAAGTTGTCATTTTTTGTTGCAGGCCTGGCTACACAGACGATCGTTGACGCACGTGAGCAGTGATTGAATAACATGTACGTGTATATTTATTTTGCAGCGCACGTGGACGCGAGCGGTGTGGTCAGCAGGTCATGCCTTTTTGCATTGGATTCCAGGGCAGCAGGCTGCAGCTCTCTCTGCTCGACTCCCCTCACGCTCACGCTTTCCCAAAATGGCTTCTCAGTTGCAGGCGGACAGGGAGACAAAGGTCTGCAATTACTAAGTCCACCGGTCAGTCAGGAAAACAATAATATTACAAATGAAGAAGCCAGATGAAATCAAGCACCACCCAACACCCTCTTAGACAGCTAATGGAGGAACAAACCTCTCAATAGGCTCCTTCCCAAATGGCACCATATAACTAGTGCACTATATAGGGAATAGGGTGCCAGTCTAAAGTAGTGCATTATATAGGGAATAGGGTGCCAGTCTAAAGTAGTGCATATAGGGAATAGGGTGCTACTCCTAGCCATGGCTACTGGAACACAGAATCCAGAACAATTAGCTTGGTGTTTTGGCAGTGTTTAGTAGCTTGCTGGCACACAGTTAATTTCAGTTAGTGTGAGGCTCATTTCAGTTAGTGTGCGGCTCATTTCAGTTAGTGTGCGGCTCATTTCAGTTCTCATTATTTACTATCAGGCACAGTGTTCCATCTGTTTATTTCAGCCTGGATTAGCTCCCTATTGATTCAGACGTTTTTATAGATTTCCTGCTGCTAACCTGTCACATCTGTGTGTTTGTTTTTATATGAATCCACCCTGCTCCGTTCATGTGCCGTAATCCTCTTCCATTACTCATTAAGTTATTACTTAAATCAAACAGAAGGAGAGAGAAAGAGAGAGCGGGTGGCAGGTAGCCTAGCGGTTAAGAGCGTTGGGCCAGTAACCAAAAGTTTGCTGGTTGGAATCCCGAGCTGACTAGGTGAAAATCTGTCGATGTGCCTTTGAGCAAGGCACTTAAAATATTGTATTTCAATAGTAAGTGGTCTATTGAGAGACAGCGATGGAATGTGTAGGTGGACTAGGTTTGGCCGGTATCCAAATTGTCAAACCTTCCTACCGACTTTGTGCCATACAGGGATATTCAGTTATACCGGCACTGAACAGAAAAGGTGCAAACCCCACTAATCCTTTGCAATCGGAAAGTTAGCAACGTAACATGTACATGTAAAATCCCATAGAGAATGCTAGCTAAATGCTAATGAGTCCATTGCGAGAATTTCATACAGTCTTTGACCTAAACTATTTTTCAGGACAGAGATCCCTGTTCAAAATTACACAACTAACTCAAAAATTCTACTCAGTTTGCTGAAAAACAAATATCAGACAGCTAAGCTCTTGATCCGCGAGGAGGTTCTCTGCTGTTACCGGCAAGCGAAGCTTGATTTTGGAAGAAGCTAATCACTTAGCTAACTAGCTACTAAATAAACATCTGCTAAGTATGTCTGTGTCGACCAATATACATTTATTTAATTAGCAAACTAAATTAACAACTGCAGAGCATTTATCACATTAATTTAAACAGTTAACTTAACAGTTACAAGATATCTTGACAACAAACATTTAGTTGTGAATTCCACACTGTAACTAGATCAGCTGGCGAGTGCTGCACTACAGTGAGTGACTCACAAGGCCGCCGGTCTATTGTCTTTGTGTGCTTGTAAATAAACACCACCACGTGACTGGATACTACCGGTAAGCTTCATAATGACAAATTGTGACAGGTGAAATGAAGAACTCTATCTTCTTCATCTCCTAACATACACGAGACGACTGCAGTTATTTACTGAAACATGTACTACAAATGTATTTTTTTTTAAATAAAAACTTCAAAAGACATACAATACTCGTCAAAAGTTTTTAAAAAAAACACCTTCTCATTCAAGGGTTTTTCTTTATTTTTACTCTATTCTACATTGTAGAAGAAGCTAACCGGAAGCTAACCAGAAGCTAGCCAGTTTACTGGCAACCGTTAGTATCCAGCGAACCACGGTTTGTGGTCAACAGCTATCCTTTTAGCTCGAAAAGCTAATCGCCGGTTTTGTACAACTCGTCTCAGACCAGAACATACCAGACCTACTCCATATCACCGGATTTCAACTGCAAGCTCTGGACATTTACACCTGGATCTCGCAGCTAACGAGTGACTATTGGCTTTACGTCGATCCCAGAGCAAACATCGATTATTCCGGAGCTAGCCAGCTGAAGAGTTCCATCAGCCACTCCTGGGCTACAATCACCTATCAGGACCCGTTTTACTGCCGATGCGGAGCCCCACCGGGCATTCACGACTGGACTACCGACGTTATCTGCCCGAGGGAGTTATCCAACTGGCCCCTCCGTTGCGACATTACCTGAACGCCTATCTGCGGCCCGCTATTCGTTAGCGGTCTTATCGGCTGCTATCTGAATAGGTCTATCGGTCACTATAATTATATCTATTTTGCCAATTGGATTGATACCCTCTACCACACGAAACCCCACTAATCTACCGACGGAAACGCACGAGGTGGCTAAAAACAGACCTCCATCCTATGCTAGCTTGCTACCAATGGCCCGGCTAGCTGTCTGAATCGCCGTGACCCCAACCAACCTCACTACTCACTGGACCCTTATGATCACTCGGCTAAGCATGCCTCTCCTTAATGTCAATATGCCTTGTCCTTTGCTGTTCTGGTTAGTGTTTAATTGGCTTATTTCACTGTAGAGCCTCTAGTCCTGCTCACTATACCTTATCCAACCTTTCAGTTCCACCACCCACACGTGATGACATCACCTGGTTTCAATTAGGTTTATAAAGACAATATCTCTCTCATCATCCTTCAATGCCTAGGTTTACCTCCACTGTATTCACATCCTACCATACCTTTGTCTGTACATTATACCTTGAAACTATTTTATCGCCCCCAGAAACCTCCTTTTACTCTGTTTCAGACGACCAATTCTCATAGCTTTTAGCCGTACCCTTATCCTACTCCTCCTCTGGTGATGTAGAGGTGAATCCAGGCCCTGCAGTGCCTTGTTCCACTCCTATTCCGTAACCGCCTTGGTTTCATGCATGTTAACATTAGAAGCCGCCTCCTCAAGTTTGTTTTATTCACTGCTTTAGCATACTCTGCCAACCTGGAGTATGAATCTAACATTTTTTTCAGAATGGCACAAATTCCCCGATATCAGGGTACTCATGTCAACATGTTTGAAATTCTGAAAATTTCATCCACAACTACAACATTTTCAGACAAGATAGAACAGCCAAAGGGGGCGGTGTTGCAATCTACCTCAAAGATAGCCTGCAGAGTTCTATCCTACTATCCAGGTCTGTACCCAAACAATTTGAACTTCGACTTTTAAAAATCCAGAACTGGTCATGGGTTCCCCTCAGCCACGCTCAAGGTCCTAAACGATATCTTAACCGCCATCGATCAGAAACAATATCATGCAGCCGTATTCATTGACCTGGCCAAGGCTTTCGACTCTGTCAATCACCACATCCTCATCGGCAAACTCGATAGCCTTGGTTTCTCAAATGATTGCCTTGCCTGGTTCACCAACTACTTCTCAGATCGATTTGACACACTGAACTCTGAGGGCCTGTTGTCCGGGCCTCTGGCAATCTCTATGGGGGTGCCACAGGGTTCAATTCTCGGGCCTACTCTCTTCTCTGTATACATCAATGAGGTCGCTCTTGCTGCTGGTGAGTCTCTGATCCACCTCTACGCAGACGACACCATTGTGTATACTTCTGGCCCTTCTTTGGACACTGTGTTAACAACCCTCCAGGCAAGCTTCAATGCCATACAACTCTCCTTCCGTGGCCTCCAATTGCTCTTAAATACAAGTAAAACTAAATGCATGCTCTTCAACCGATCGCTACCAGCACCTGCCGCCCATCCAGCATCACTACTCTGGACGGTTCTGACGTAGGTATTTGTAGTTGTCCACATATTCTAGGTGTCTGGTTAAACTGTAAACTCTCCTTCCAGACTCACATAAAACATCTCCAATCCAAAGTTAAATCTAGAATTGGCTCCCTATTTCGCAACAAAGCAGCCAACCATACCCTTGTAAAACTGACCATCCTACCGATCCTCGACTTCGGCAATGTCATTTACAAAATAGCCCCCAATACCCTACTCAATAAATTGGATGCAGTCGATCACAGTGCCATCCGTTTTGTCACCAAAGCCCCATATACTACCCACCACTGCAACTGTATGCTCTCGTTGGCTGGCCCTCGCTTCATACTCGTCGCCAAACCCACTGGCTCCATGTCATCTACAAGACCCTGCTAGGTAAAGTCCCCCCTTATCTCAGCTCGCTGGTCACCATAGCATCACCCACCTGTAGCATGCGCTCCAGCAGGTATATCTCTCTGGTCACCCCCAAAACCAATTATTTCTTTGGCTGCCACTCCTTCCAGTTCTCTGCTGCAATGACTGGAACAAACTACAAAAATCTCTGAAACTGGAAACACTTATCTCCCTCACTAGCTTTAAGCACCAGCTGTCAGAGCAGCTCACAGATTACTGCACCTGTACATAGCCCATCTATAATTTAGCCCAAACAACTACCTCTCCCCCTACTGTTTTTTTTTGTTGCTCCTTTGCACCCCATTATTTCTATCTCTACTTTGCACATTCTTCCACTGCAAATCTACCATTCCAATGTTTTACTTGCTATATTGCATTTACTTCACCACCATGGTCTTTTTTTGCCTTTACCTCCCTTATCTCACCTCATTTACTCACATTGTATATAGACTTGCTTTTCTACTGTATTATTGACTGTATGTTTGTTTTATTCCATGTGTAACTCTGTGTTGCATGTGTCGAACTGCTTTGCTTTATCTTGGCCAGTTCGCAAGTATAAATGATAACTTGTTCTCAACTTGCCTACCTGGTTAAATAAAGATTAAATTATTTTATTTTTTAATTTAAAAAAAATTGTATAATAATAGTATAGACATCAAAACTATGAAATAACACATATGGAATCATGTAGTAACCAAAAAAATGTGAAGAATCTAAAATATATTTAGATTTGTTTTAAAGTGGCCACCCTTTGCCTTGATGACAGCTTTGCACACTCGTGGCATTCGCTCAACCAGCTTCAATTAACAGTTGTGCTTCGTTCAAAATTAATTTGTAGAATTTCTTTCCTTCGTAATGCGTTTGAACCAATCAGTTGTGTTGTGACAAGCTAGGGGGGGTATACAGAAGATAGCCCTATTTGGTAAAAGAACAAGTCCATATCAACCCATCTCATCTATCTCTGAACACCATCCAGTTCCACCCTTCAGCTACCCTTAACCCCTCCATCTATCTCTGAACACCATCCAGTTCCACCCTTCAGCTACCCTCAACCCCTCCCATCTATCTCTGAACACCATCCAGTTCCACCCTTCAGCTACCCTCAACCCCTCCCATCTATCTCTGAACACCATCCAGTCCCATCCTTCAGCTACCCTCAACCCCTCCATCTATCTCTGAACACCATCCAGTTCCACCCTTCAGCTACCCTCAACCCCTCCCATCTATCTCTGAACACCATCCAGTCCCATCCTTCAGCTACCCTCAACCCATCTCATCTATCCCTGAACACCATCCAGTTCCACCCTTCAGCTACCCTCAACCCCTCCCATCCATCTCTGAACACCATCTAGTTCCACCCTTCAGCTACCCTTAACCCCATCTATCTCTGAACACCATCCAGTTGATTTCTATGTCATAACACATCAATTTGCAATAACATCTGCTAAAAATGTGTATGTGACCGATAAAATTTGATTTTATATTTTTCATCTTTCAAAATTGTTGCATGTTGTGTTCATATTTTTGTTCAGTATAGCTTAGCTATAGATAGCTTAACAACTTGCTTAGCTAGAGAAGATAAGGGCGGGTGAGTGAGATACAGAGGGAAAGAGATAGATGCCTGGGAGGGGGGGGGGGCAGAGAGAGACTCCTGGATGGGTGAGAGAGAGACAGAAAGACGTCTAGCTGGGAGATTGACAGCAGCAGGATTATCAAGGCTATTCAGACGTACAGTGGTTGAGCAACATCTAAAGCTAGTTCTGAAAGGCTAGATCATTAACCACATTGTGTGTGTGTGTGTGTGTGTGTGTCTGCGTCACTGTGTTTTAAATCCAACGGCATGAGAAGAGACAGCTAATGCGCCAGGAGTTGGGATCAATTCCATTTCAATTCAGTCACTCCAGAAAGTAGCTTAAATACCAATTCCACTTTTCCCTGTAACACACAGTACCACAGGCTAAATCAAATCAGAGATTTAATTCCAAACTGACTGACTAACATGTCACTCTGACCATTCCAAGCGGGTGCTCATTCTTATTTAAAGCCTCCTAGATGTAAGTAGGACAGCCAGGGAGGCAAGGCAGGGGTTTTGGCAGCGGCATCACTCACACACTCTCTCTCTGCATCCTAAAAATGTCACCATATTCCTTGTTTAGTGCACTACTTTTGAAAGGAGTCCTGGTCCTGGTCAAAAGTAGTGCACCAACTAGGGTGCCACTCGAGATGCAAACCACAGAACTATTTGGCCAGCGCTCAAAGTCAGGGAAAATAAGACATTTCAAGCCTCCACTCTCTTCAGTTAGTGATACCCCATTTCAAGCCTCCTCTCTCTTCAGTTAGTGATACCCCATTTCAAGCCTCCTCTCTCTTCAGTTAGTGATACCCCATTTCAAGCCTCCACTCTCTTCAGTTAGTGATACCCCATTTCAAGCCTCCTCTCTCTTCAGTTAGTGATACCCCATTTCAAGCCTCCTCTCTCTTCAGTTAGTGATACCCCATTTCAAGCCTCCTCTCTCTTCAGTTAGTGATACCCCATTTCAAGCCTCCTCTCTCTTCAGTTAGTGATACCCCATTTCAAGCCTCCTCTCTCTTCAGTTAGTGATACCCCATTTCAAGCCTCCTCTCTCTTCAGTTAGTGATACCCCATTTCAAGCCTCTCTTCAGTTAGTGATACCCCATTTCAAGCCTCCTCTCTTCAGTTAGTGATACCCCATTTCAAGCTTGATTCTGGCCACCTTGCCTGCAAAGTGTTGAGATTAAACGAAAGTAGGAACCTCTCCCCATAGGTCTCTCTGTCTATACCCTCCCATTCCCCATCCCTATACCCCCCCCCTCCCATTCCCTATCCCCCCCCCCCCCTCCCATTCCCTATCCCTATCCCCCCCCCTCCCATTCCCTATACCCCCCACCTCCCATTCCCTATACCCCCCACCTCCCATTCCCTATACCCCCCACCTCCCATTCCCTATACCCCCCCCCTCCAGGTCTCTGTCTATACCCTCCCTATAGGTCTATACCCCTCCCCCCTCTCTCCCTATAGGTCCATCTCTGTCTACACCCTCCCAATAGGTCTATCCCCTCCCCTCTCCCTATAGGTCTATCCCCTCCCCCTCTCTCCCTATAGGTCTATCTCTGTCCATATAGAGGAGAGGTAATGGGAGGGTATCCCGACATGTTTTACTCTAATCTCAGTCAATTCTCTCTCCCTCCATCTCGCCAGTCAAGGTCTTCCCAAACTGGAGTAGGCCAAATAAAAATGTGATTCACATTTTCAAACGGTACATTTATATTTTCCAACGGGGCTATACATTTGGGTGAGGTTTCCCCCCCCACCCCCTCACCTGAGTAGCCTCGTTTCACTACCAAAAATCAAATGAAACCATCTGGCTGTTCAGCGAAATAACAACACAATGTCAAATACAGGTAGGCTAGTCAAATAATTAACATCCAATCACATTAACCGTTACTCTCTCACAGGAAACCTTCACTCTTGCGCAGACATTAAGAAAACGAAACATGACAATTTGAAAAATAAGCCACGGGAGTTTTTTTGAGCGAGAATAAAGAGGACTTGAGTAGGAAGACTGAACTGGCACAGCTCCTGGTATATATCGGTTACGTTTATGGGGGGGGGGGGGGTCAATTAAAGAAGACATCCTCTTCTGCAAACCAGGACAACATGAGAGGATATGTTTAAAGTACTGGACAGCTTTGTGACATCAAATGGTCTTTGGTGGTCAAGATGTGTTGGTATCTGTACTGATGGCGCAAAAGCCATGACAGGGAAACATAGTGGAGTGGTAATGCGCGTGCCAGCAGTTGCTCCCAAGTCCACTTGGACACACTGCAGCATCCACCGAGAGGCTCTTGCTGCCAAAGGCAGCTTGAAAGACGTTTTGGACGACAGTGAAAACGGTTTACTTTGTTAAAGCAAGGCCCCTGAACTCTCGTGTATTTTCTGCATTATGCAATGATACGGCCAGCGACCATGTAACGCTTTTACAACGTACAGAAGTGCCCTGGTTATCAAGGGGGAAAGTATTGACACGTTTCTTTTAATTGAGAGACGAGGTTAACGTTCAACACTGACCATCCTTTTCACTTGTCTGACCGCTTGGATGATGACGAGTTTCTCACACGACTGACCTGTCTGGGTGATGTTTTTCACTTGTCTGACCGCTTAGATGATGACGAGTTTCTCACACTACTGGCCTATCTGGGTGATGTTTTTTCTCACCTGAATGATCTGAATCTAGGATTACAGGGACTCTCCGCAACTATATTCAATGTGTGGGACAAAATTGAGGCTATCATTAAGAAGTTGGAGAAGTTTTTCTGTCTGCATTAACAAGGACAACACACAGGTCTTTCCATCATTGTATGATTTTTTCTGTGTGCAAATGACCTCAAGCTTACGGACAATGTCAAATGTGATATAGCGAAGCACCTGAGTGAGCTGGGAACGCAATTACGCAGGTACTTTCCCGAAATGGACGACAAAAACAACTGGATTCGTTATCCCTTTCATGCCCCGTCTCCAGTCGACTTACCGATATCTGAACAAGAGAGCCTCATCGAAATTGCAACAAGCGGTTCTGTGAAAATGTAATTTTAAATCAGAAGCCACTGGCAGATTTCTGGATTGGGCAGAGTATCCTCAGAGTTTCTTGCCTTGGCAAATCGAGCTGTTAAGACACTGATGCCCTTTGCAACCACGTACCAATGTGAGAGTGGATTCTCGGCCCTCACTAGCATGAAAACTAAATACAGGCACTAATATATATATATTTTACACTCAACTCCCACTCCTCTATTTTTTATATATACACATATAACCCTCAACTCCCACTCTTCTATATTCTCCTCACCATCTCTTCCCTAGAGTGAGTATCATAAGTATTCACTTCCCGTGTATCAAAAAATAAACATTTGCATCACAAAGTGGGGAAATTAAATAACTAAAATATAGTTGCTGCATAAGAATTCAACCTCCTTGTTCAGGCAAACATAAATTAGGTCAGGAGTCAAATTTGGTTGAACAAATTACATAATATATGTTACATGGACTAGAGGTGGGAAAGGTTATAATCGAATGGACATTAGTATTCAATTACATGGGAGAGTTTCCTTTTTTTTTTTAAATAGATGTTTTTTAAAAAAAGGTCAGAGGTTCCATGTGTAGCAAGTGAAGTGAGAGATGTATAAATCAGTGCAAAATGGAATTAAATGTACAGAATTAAGTTGGCTAAATGAGAAGGAGTATACGACAATGATCAACCAACAGGAAGGCTGTTGTTTCATTTCACAAGTTGCCTACAGGGAGCATAGCAAAATAGCCTCAATTAGCCTTGCTACTTTAGCTAGCTTATTGAGACAGCTACCGTAGCCAGCTAGCTTATTAAGAGAGCTACCGTAGCCAGCTAGCTTATTAAAGACAGCTACCGTAGCCAGCTAGCTTATTAAAGACAGCTACCGTAGCCAGCTAGCTTATTAAAGACAGCTACCGTAGCCAGCTAGCTTATTAAGACAGCTCCCATTGCCAGCTAGACAGGCACTACCAGATGTTATGACCTACGGCAACAACAAGTTTGTCTAACTAGTACGAGTTAGTTTGTTAGTTAGGCTTTCTCTCGCCCCTCCCCCTCCCTAGCCCCTCCCCCTCTCTCGCCCCTCCCCCTCTCTCACCCCTCCCCACCCTTCTGCTGGAACAGAGAAGTGCAGTACACCGGTTCGGGTGAGGCTCCATTGACGTATTTAAAATAAAAAAAATAACAATTATATTTTAAATTGTAAAACAAAGCTCTACTACTCCTTTAAACCACACTTATTTCAACTATCTGAAAAACATGGACTTACTTTGTGTGAATAATAGGGATTGACATGATTTTTGAATGACAAAGCTACCCCTTCCTCAGTCCTGCATAGATACAACATCTGTAAGGTCCCCAAGTATTGAATTAATTTGAAGCACAGATTCAACTACAAAAGACCTGGAAGCTTTTTTGAAAGTCTCATAAAGAAGGCCAGTGATTGGTAGTTGGGTAACAATAACAAAATCAGACCATGAATAAGCACGGTCTAGTTAATAACGATGCTGTGGGTGATGTATTAAACCCCCCCCAGACACAACAAAGATACAGTCGTTCTTCTGAAATGAACTGCGGGACTGGAAGGAAACTGTTCAGGGAGTTCACCATGAGGTCATTGGTGATATTAAATAAGCTACAGAGTTTAATGACTGTGATGGGAGAAAACTGAGGCTGGATCAACAACATTGTAGCTACTCCACAATAACGACCTAAATTACAAAAATAATACAAAATATTCCTATACATGGATCCTGTTTGAAACAAGGAACTGAAGTTAAACTGCAAGAAAACACATCAAATACAATACACTTTTTGGCCTGAATGCAAAGCTTTATGTTTGGGGCAAATCGAACACATCTCCTTATATGGTAAATCACTGCATCACGATATGGGTGGTTATGCTTGACATCAGCAAACGACTGTGGATTGTCAGGATAAACAGAAAGGGGACAGAGCTAAGCACAGGCAAAATGCTATAGGACAACCTGCTTCAGTTTGCTTTCCACCAGACACTGGGAGAGGAATTCCCCTTTCAGCAGGACAATAACCTCCAACACAAGGCCAAATCTACACTGGAGTCGCTTACCAAGAAGACAGCGAATGTCTTACAATTTATTTATTAAAAAAAAAAAAAAAAAAAAAAAGACAAATATTTCACAATCCAGGTGTACAAAGCTGTTAGAGACTCACTACCAAAACATTGTTTCTAACATCAAATCTAATTTTATTTGTCACGTTTCATAAACAACAGGTGTAGACCAATAGTGAAATGCTTACTTACCAGTCCTTTTCCTTTGACGGTGATCAGTCCCCACCAGCCGTGGGTGAACAGAGACTAACCACATATCCCTGAGGGGCCCCTACGTTGAGGGTCAGCATGACAGAGGTGTTGTTGCCTACCCTCATCACCTGGGGGCAGCCCGTCAGGAAGTCCAGGATCCAGTTGCAGAGGGAGGTGTTTAGTCTCAGGGTTCTGAGCAAAAGTCAAAGAACAGCATTCTTACATAGGTATTCCTTTTGTCCATGTGGGTGAGGGCAGTGTGGATGCAATAGAGATTGTTTAATGTGTATCTGTTGGGACAGTTGGAGTGGGTCCAGGGTGTCTAGGATGATGAGCCATGACCACCATTTCAAAGCATTTCATGGCTATAAATGTGAGTGTATGGGGCAATAGTCATTTAGGCAGGTTACCTTGGCGTTCTTGAGCAGTGACTAAGTTGGTCTGCTTGAAACAAGTTGGGACTACAGAGCGGGTCAGGGATAGGTAGAAAATGTCAGTGAAGGGGCATGCTGAGTACGTGTCCTGGTATTCCGTCTGGCCCCGCGGCCTTGCGAATGTTAACCTGTTTAAAAACGTCTTACTCACATCGGCTACAGAGATCGAGATCACACAGTCATCTGGAACAGCTGGTGCTCTCATGCATGGTTCAGCGTTGCTTGCGGGTGAAGCAAGCATAGAAGGCATTTAGCATTGCTGGGCAGTTCGCGGCTGGGTTTCCTTTTGTAATCCGTGATAGTTTGCGAGCCCTGCCACGTCCGTCGAGCATCAGTGCCAGTCCAGTAGGTTTCGATCTTAGTCCTGTATTGATGCTTTGCCTGTTTGATGGTTATTCGGAGGTCACAGCGGGATTTATTATAAGTATCCGGATTAGTGTCCAGCTCCATGAAAGCGGCAGCTTCAGCCTTTAGCTCAGTGCGGATGTTGCCTGTAATCCATGGCTTCAGTGTACAGTGCATTCGTAAAGTATTCAAACCCATTATTCTAAAAATGTATTTTTTTCCCCCGCCCTCATCATTCTACACTTAATACCCCATAATGAGGTTTAGAAAAGCGATGACAGCCTCAAATATTCTTGGGTATAAAGCTACAAGCTTGGCACACCTGTATTTGGGGAGTTTCTCCCATTCTTCTCTGCAGATCCTCTCAAGAGCTGTCAGGTTGGATGGGGAGCGTTGCTGCACAGCTATTTTCAGGTCTCTCCAGAGATGTTTTGGCTGGGCCACTCAAGGACATTCAGAGACTTGTCCCGAAGCCACTCCTGCGCTGTCTTGACTGTGCGCTTAGAGTCGTTGTCCTGTTGGAAGGTAAACCGTCGCCCCAGTCGGAGGTCCTGAGTGCTCTGGAGCCGGTTTTCATCAAGGATCTCTGTACTTTGCTCCATTCATCTTTCCCTTGATCCTGACTAGTCTCCCAGTCCCTGCCACTGAAATACATCCTCCCAGCATGATGCTGCCACCACCATGCTTCACCGTAGGGATGGTGCATGGTTTCCTTCAGATGTGACGCTTGGCATTCAGGCTAAAGGAGTTTATTCTTGGTTTCATCAGACCAGAGAAACTTGTTTCTCACGGTTCGAGAGTCTTTTAGGTGCATTTTGGCAAACTCCAAGTGGGCTGGCATGTGCCTTTTACTGAGGAGTGACTTCCACATGGCCACTCTACCATAAAAAGGCATGATTGGTGGAGTGCTGCAGAGATGGAAGAACCTGCCAGAAGGACAACCATCTCCAGAGAGGAACTCTTGAGCTCTGTCAAAGTCACCATGGGTTCTTGATCACTTCCCTGACCAATGCCCTTCTCCCCCTACTGCTCAGTTTGGCCAGATGGCCAGCTCTAGGAAGAGTCTTGGTGGTTCTAAACGTTTTCCATTTAAGAATTATGGGGGCCATTGTGTTCTTGGGGACCTTCAAGGCTGCCGACATTGTTTGGTACCCTTCCCCAGAGCTATGCCTCGACACAATCCTGTCTCGGAGCGCTACAGACAATTCTTCAACCTCATGGCTTGGTTTTTGCTCTGACATGCACTGTCAACTGCAGGACCTTATATAGACAGGTGTGTGCCTTTCCAAATCATGTCCAATCAATTCAATTTACTACAGGTGGATTCCAATCAAGTTGTAGAAACATCTCAAGGATGATCAATGGAAACAGGATGCACCTGAGCTCAATTTCGAGTCTTATAGCAAAGGGTCTGAAACCTTATTTCCAGGTAGCCTAGTGGTTAGAGCATTGGACTAGCAACCAAAAGGATGCAAGATCGAATCCCCGAGCTGACAAGGTAAAAATAAAAAAAAATCTGTCCTTCTGCCGTTGAACAAGGCAGTTAACCCACTGTTCCTAGGCCGTCATTGAAAATAAGAATTTGTTCTTAACTGACTTGCCAAGTTAATAATTGTTCTACTGTATTATTAACTGTATGTTTTGTTTACTCCATGTGTAACTCTATGTGTTGTTGTATGTGTCGAATTGCTACGCTTTATCTTGGCCAGGTTGCAGTTGTAAATGAGAACTCGTTCTTAACTAGCCTACCTGGTTAAAAAAATACAAATAAAAAATAAAAGGTAAAATTAATTCAAAAGCAATCCGTTTGTGTTTTTATACATTTGCAAAAATTTGTAAAAACCTGTTTTCACTTTGTCATTATGGGGTATTGTGTGTAGATTGATGAGGGTAAAACATATTTTATACATTTTAGAATAAAGTTGTAATGTAACAAAATGTGGTAAAAGTCCAACGGAAAGGGGTCTGAATACTTTCTGAATACACTGTATGTGAAGTCACTGTGGGGACGAAGTCATCCATTCACTTCTTAATGAAGTCGGTGACTGATGTCGTAAACTCAATGTTAAATCGGATGAATCTCAGATCATATTCCAGTCTGTACTGGCGAAACAGTCCTGTTGCTTAGCATCCGCTTCATCTGACCACTTCTGTATTGAGTGCGTCACCGGTACTTCCTGTTTGAGTTTTTGCTTGTAAGCAGGAAGCAGAAGAATAGAGTTATGGTCTGATTTCCCAGAAATATATTGATTTACTCCGTGGGGAAATGGAAGCAAGCATTTTTGTTCGACGGTGTATGCCATGTGTATCCCGTACATACAACTAATCCATCTTAAAACTTGGGGGTGAATACTTATCTAAATCAATGTATATTAGTGTTTTGTATGTAGATTGTGGGAAAAAAAATACAAAATTCAATCAATTTTTTATCCCACTTTGTAACACAATGTGAATAAATCTAATGGGGGTACTTATGATACCCCATGCATCTCTCTTCTCCTCATTCCTTGACCCCTTTCCTCCCCCCCTTCCCCCTCTCTTCTTGTGTTATGCTGCCATGTCATCCACATTTACCCTCCAGCCATAAAAATCTCCCGTCCTCACGGAGTACGGAGGTTAGGGAATGGGACGTCTCTACTGTAAATGCTTATAGTTTCTGGGTGGCTCGGCAGTGGAGTGGCTACAGAGGAGATCCTCTTTGTACAGTATCATTTAATAGGCCCTCTTATCCAGTTTTAAACTCTTGAGAAATCAACAGTCTCTGTCAAGTAACTGCAATTGAGGGAAGAGTTACTGTAGGAGAGATTATAATAAAATCAGAAGATGTGTTAACTGCTCCTGCTCTGTTCTTTGTAAATTTATTTTGTGGTCTGATTATGTTAAAGTTATGGTTTGTTTGGCGGGGGGGGGGGGGGGGGTCAGCCATGTAGACAATTATGATTATAGGTTATGGATTGTGTGTCACAGTGGTATGGAATGTGTACTGTATGTGGATGGTGATGTAAGGCCATGTTTAAAATCTTCCTTCCCACAATGGCTGGTCTGAACCCTGACGTAACGAACCCAGACATGCAGTCCGAGCCGGCATAAAGCAAAAATGTTGTTGCCGCTGATGCACACCCCAAATTTTCAAATATGCACCATGTGTATTCTACTCTTCTAACTCTCAACAGGAAGTGGAGACCGTGACTGAGAACCTTTAGATGTGTGTACACACACACACACACACTTGAGAAAATTATTCATACCCCTTGACATTTAGTTGTGTTACAGCGCGAATTCACAATGTATTAAATATATATTTTATCACTCATCGACACACAATACATCATAATGTCAGTGAAAACGTGTTTAGACATTTGCTAATTTATTGAAAAAAAAATGAAATACAGAAATATCCCAGTATTCACAGCCCGAGTCAACACAAGTTAGAATCACCTTTGGCAACGATTACAGCTGTGAGTCTTTGTGGGTAAGTCTCTAAGAGTCTCTCTTTACCTCCCTCATCTCACCTCCTCTGCTCACATTGTATATAGACTTATTTTTCTACAGTATTATTGACTGTGTTTGTTTTACTCCATGTTGTTGTTTGTGTCGAACTGCTTTGCTTCATCTTGGCCAGGTCGCAATTGTAAATGAGAACTTGTTCTCAACTTGCTTACCTGGATAAATAAATGTGAAATAAAAATAAGAGCTTTGCACACCTGGATGTACAATATTTGTACATTTCATTTTATTCAAGCTATGGTTGTTGATCATTGCTGGACAAATCACTTTCAAGTCTTGCCATAGATTCAAGCAGATTTAAGTCAAACAGAAACATTCACTGTCTCATTGGTAAGCAACTCCAGCGTATATTTGGCCTTGTGTTTAAGGTTATTGTCCTGCTGAAAGGGGAATTCATCTCCCAGTGTTTGGTAGAAAGCAGACTGAAACCAGGTTTTCCTCTAGGATTTTGCCTGTGATTAGCTCCATTCCATTAATGTTTTTATCCTGAAAAACCTGGATACAGTCCTTAATGAGTACAAGCATACCCATAACATGATGCAGCCACCACTATGCTTGAAAATATGGAGAGTGGTACTCAGTAATGTGTTGTATAAAACACTTTGTACTCTGGACAAAGAGTGAATAGCGTTGCCATTTTTTTGCAGTATTACTTAGTGCCTTGTTGCAAACAGGACACATCTTGAATATTTTTTATAAATGTAAAAGCTTCCTTTTCAGTCTGTCATTTAGGTTAGTATTGTGGAGTAACTATAATGTTGTTGATTCATCCTCAGTTCTCCTATCACAGCCATTAAACTCAGTAACTGTTTTTAAAGTCACCATTGGCCTCATGGTGAAACCCCTGAGTGGTTTCCTTCCTCTCCAGCAACTGAGTTAGGGAAGGACACCTGTACCGTTGTCTTGACTGGGTGTATCGATTAGGCTTTGGCAGTATACCGTATATATTGTATACTTGGATATATGGAAAAAGCCACAGGATGGTTTTTCAATACCGTCAAAACTATTTATGTGAAGATTTATTTTTTAAAGTGGAAAAAGGGGTGTGAATACTTTGAAGGCATTGTATTTGTAATTTTACGTGGGCCGACCAGTTGCCCATCCCTGTCATAGGTTTGCCATTTGGGACAAAGCCCAGATCTCAGGCAGCCTTGGCATTATGAGACTGACGACAGCAGAGAAGATGAGATGTTCACTTGCAAATGTGTTAGGATTTTGACGCAAACAGGCAGCACGACAGACGGCATCTAAAAGCTATCTATCTGTTGCCTGAAATTAATCTAATGTTGTTTTTCAATCCTCTCTCAAAACCAGACATGTTGAACCAATCACTGCTGAACCAACCACACCACTCAACCACTAGTCTGACAAATGAATGCAGATGGGCTCCTGTTGACATATCCATTTAGAGGCTGTTACGACCGCGTGTGTCCATCCCCTGAGGAGAGAGGCTGCACGCCACAGGTGGACGACCCACCAGTAACACACGGGGGGGGGGGGGGGGTGGGGGGGGGTGGGGGGGGCAAGGCACTGGCGGGAGGGGGGGGGGGGGGGGGGGGTTAACAAATTACCATTCTGGGCCGTTGTGGTGATTACGTCATCCCCCTAACCATCACAACCAGGTGTAAGCATGACACACACATGAAAACACCATGAGAGCAAGCAGTGCCTTGTGGAATGTATTCCTATAAATAACAAGTCTATTTTGTGATTTTTGAGCAACAGTATCCACTACTGTAAAACAAGTCTCATCTGACTGAAGTGACTGCTGCTTATTCACTCCTACATTCCAATGATTTTAGAACAACCTACTCCCCCCCCCCCCTCAAAGACCAGCCCCTCAAAAAAATAAAATCACCCACACTCCCTTCTGCTGCCTTGGCTCGTCTTCTCAACAATGCATGAGAACACCACCCACGCACCCTGCAGACGAGAAATAGTGATGCAAAAATGGTCAACCATCATATCCATCAAAGTTCCGCCTTCAATGAAGAATGATGTCTTAAAAAAAGAAAGGGGGGGGGGGGGTTGACACAAACAGAAGTGACAACAAATAAGGAGGCTAAATAATAATAATAATAATAAATAAGTAGTTTGTGATGTGGATGTTTCCATAGAGAGTCTACTAAATTACTACTAGTATTATTAGTAGTATTCTAATTATATGGTTATTTCCCTATACAAATCTTCTTATTCCATACCTACCTACAGTACGGGCTTTAGGGGTGCCTGGGGGTACGTTGTAACACCCATACCAGTGATGGCCAGGTGAGGTGGCCAGGTGAAGCGATGTAAACCCAAGAAGAGGCCCTGTGGCAATGTTCCATTACCCAAAAATCACTATTAGGCATCAAACAAATGGTTATGACGTTTATCTAATCTCTGGTTCCTGTTATTGTCAACGGCCATCGTTGTCCACATTTCTGACTGACACAAACAAAATGAATGGGGGTAAACTTTCCTGCGAGCATGATATAACTTGGACTAAAGGGTTCGGAAATGTGCTATATGAATTTTCAGGGAAGATTTTCAATTCAATGAATATACAAAGACGTCATACCTATTCTTTCAATATCACTAACGTTATTATATATGATTGGCATTAAACAAAACAAATCTACCTGCTAGTTATTATGAGCAATCAAATTGTGCTAAACAATATCGAGTTGCCCCCACATGCCAAGATTCCCAAACCAAGGGGACAGCTGGTTCAAGTCAGCCAGCAGCAACGCGTGGTCATCTTGTTGTGGAGGGGAGAGAGAGAGAGAGTGAGAGATGGGAAAACAACTGTCGCGAAAATCAGATTATTCAACTTGATTCGATGTGCGAAGGTCTGCTTCAGGAGACACGTCAAAAATATATCTGCATCGGTGTGTCTCCGATAGATTTGATGTTATGCATGGCTAGCAAATGAATGAATACAACACAACGTGCATCTTTCGTCGTAACTAAAACTTTTCACTCCAGCTGCTCCGCAACTTAACGTTTGTTGTATCTACCTTTATTAACCGATTTCAATTGAACAGTAATTGTATGTATATTTATATGAGCTAACTGTATAGCCCATACCACAAAGACACATCCGTGGGTTTTCTGAAAATAACGGAATATTTTCTCCACCTCGCCACAGCACAGTGTGCATCATGGCATGCGATGTCATTAATAAAACCGGAGCAGAAAACTCACCTTTCCTCTCCCCACCTCCGCCGTTCTCAGAGACACAGATTCCAGGAAAACCTCTATCACAATGTTTGGCCACAAGGTGAGCGTCGAGTCTCTAGATTTTCACCACGACAAAAACGTCAAAATAGTATTGTCTTTTCTTATCCGTTGTTCCCTTTACTCCAGTTTCTCCTTCCTTTTGCTATCGTTCAAAACTTGGAAGTTCATACACAAAGTTGCTTGACAGCCTCCGCCTCGGTCGCGCTGCAGCTGCTGGAGAGATGAGGTCACTGCAAGTCAACTCTTTAACGCTGCAGCAACTCTCGCGATAAACAGGAAGGGAAATAACGCGGAAAAGGATGGAGAGAGAGAGAGCGAGAGAGAGAGAAAGAGAGACCGTTCCGTTGCTCTGGCAACAGCAGCCAGCTAAACTGCTGTGTAACGCAGAAGGCAATGAATCCCACCAATTCAATGGCAACTGGGGTGGTATTTCAGATTTCTTCTTAGTTAAAATCAAAGACATTTCTGGTGGGTGGGGTTCTGTCGTTTTCGCGTTTCTTCTTAGTCGTTTTAGCGTTTCTTCATAGTTAAAATAAAATACATTTCTGGAACATTTTCGGGCAGAATTACAAACAGCTGATATTTCATAGTCAACATCACCCCGTTGCTTTCACTTTCCACTGGGGTGATGCCATTCATCTCATCTCAGCAGTTTCACTGGTAGGCCTAATGTTGCAGCTAGCTTAATTAGCAGGTAAACATACTTTGACACACAATCTTACCATCAGGTAAAATACTTCCTACATGGTAAATGTTGCATTCTGTTGTACAACTTTCAGCACCAGTATGTCTTTGTCTGTGAATTTGTCTAAAATTATCAAACGTATCGGTGGCACGTTTTGCAAATGATTGGTCCATCTACCCAGGCTTGTTTTTCCACTTCCGGATTTAAATATTTTGTTGTTACAAATTTGGATTAAAATAAAAATTCAACAAGTACTCTGTAATGTCAACGTGGATTTTTATTTTTACAATTTGTTAAAGATGAATGAATAATAAAACACTAATATATATTGATTAGATAATTATTTAACACACTGAGCCAATACATGTTAGAATGATCTTTGGCAGCAATTACAGCTGTGAGTCTTTCTGGGTAAGTCTCTAAGAGTGATTACAGCTGAGTCTTCTGGGTAAGTCTCTAAGAGTGATTACAGCTGAGTCTTCTGGGTAAGTCTCTAAGAGTGATTACAGCTGTGAGTCTTCATGGGTAAGTCTCTAAGAGTGATTACAGCTGTGAGTCTTCATGGGTAAGTCTCTAAGAGTGATTACAGCTGTGAGTCTTTCTGGGTAAGTCTCTAAGAGTGATTACAGCTGTGAGTCTTTCTGGGTAAGTCTCTAAGAGTGATTACAGCTGTGAGTCTTCATGGGTAAGTCTCTAAGAGTGATTACAGCTATGAGTCTTTCTGGGTAAGTCTCTAAGAGTGATTACAGCTGAGTCTTCTGGGTAAGTCTCTAAGAGTGATTACAGCTGTGACTTCTGGGTAAGTCTCTAAGAGTGATTACAGCTGAGTCTTCTGGGTAAGTCTCTAAGAGTGATTACAGCTGTGACTTCTGGGTAAGTCTCTAAGAGTGATTACAGCTGTGCCTTCTGGGTAAGTCTCTAAGAGTGATTACAGCTGTGCCTTCTGGGTAAGTCTCTAAGAGTGATTACAGCTGAGTCTTCTGGGTAAGTCTCTAAGAGTGATTACAGCTGTGCCTTCTGGGTAAGTCTCTAAGAGTGATTACAGCTGAGTCTTTTGGGTAAGTCTCTAAGAGTGATTACAGCTGAGTCTTCTGGGTAAGTCTCTAAGAGTGATTACAGCTGTGACTTCTGGGTAAGTCTCTAAGAGTGATTACAGCTGTGAGTCTTTTGGGTAAGTCTCTAAGCGTGATTACAGCTGAGACTTCTGGGTAAGTCTCTAAGAGCTTTGCACATCTGGATTTGTATTTGTTGTTTTTTCAACTTTTCAAGCTCTGCCAAATTGGTTGTTGATCATTACTAAACAGCCATTTTCAGGTCTTGCCATAGATTTTCAAGCCGATTTAAGTTAAAACTGTAAGTTGGCCACTCAGGAACATTCAATGTCGTCTCGGTAAACAACTCCAGTGTACAGTATCCCTCTGAACCAGCAGTCAGTGTAGGAAAAAAGCCAATGCTATATTGTAATCTATCTTCCAGTGCCAACAGTGTTGTGATAAGACGTAGGCTAGACTTTAAAAAACAAAATTAATGTGATTGACTTGTTTTTGTAAATATGCAATGACATGTGCCTTGAATCACTGACTTGTTTCTGCACTGTACACAACGCCGACATGAAACAAGCAAGGCAACATGCAAGGTCAGGGCCAGAACACACAAAGGACTAGTTTGTGTAAAAATTACTTTGGGCCTAAAGTATCTATGGTTGATTATGTCATAGCCAAGTCAGGTCTCTCTCTCCCTTTCTCTTGTTTTTTCTCTCTCTCATTCGCTCTCTCACTCTCTCTCTCTCTCTCATTCTCTCATTCTCTCTCTCTATCTCACTCACTCTCTATCTCTCATTCTCTCATTCTCTCTCACGCTCTCTCTATCTCACTCACGCTAGTTGATCATTGCTGACTTCACAGATAAAGCAGAGACTGAATGGGCAGGCCTATCTCTTCTCCACTGAGCTGCGGAACAGCCCAGAATTACATAATAATCTGATAGAAACAAAGGGAGACAGACTATGTTCATTAAAACCCACACCATTCCAGTATTATTACCGTGAATATTGATAACACTCACTTCAATCTGTCATGGGGGGGGGTGGGGGGGGACCAGAAGTTCTCAAGGATACAAAAACAAGGACAATTCAGACAAGTGGGGACATTTTACCCACAAGGAAAAAAGGCTATTTTAGGGTCAGGGGTTAGGAGTTGGGGTTAAGGTTAGGGTTAGGTGTAGGGTCAGCTATCGGGTAAGCCACCCGGCTGCTTGGGATTAAGTTATCTTGGAGCATAATAATTATGAAACAATAAATATTATGAGTGGTTAAAGCGTTGAACTATTAACCGGAAGCTTGCAAGTTCAAATCCCCGAGCTGACAAGGTACAAATCTGTCGTTCTGCCCCTGAACAGGCAGTTAACCCACTGTTCCTAGGCCGTCATTGAAAATAAGAATTTGTTCTTAACTGACTTGCCTAGTTAAATAAAGGTAAAATACCTACCCCTACAATGCTATCTATACCATCACCAAGGGGACACACATGGAGAGTTCATTACACTGAATCTTGTGCTAAATCCATTACACTACAATAATCCATGTAATTTTACTTCCTCAGGGTGGTTGGTTACTGAACGTTTGAGGGGTTTGACCATGTTACAAGTTGGACAAACCATGAGAACAAAAATGTATTGTTGTTGTTGTTGTTTTTCATTAGAAGTAGCCTATTCTGCACAATCTGTATGTTCAGACATATTATTAGGTTCTAGTCTGATTTTTACACCAGAGCACTATGAATACTGTCAGAATGTACAGCGTTATAATGGGGCTCTGAGTGGAGCCAAACGGTTGCCCCCCTTTTAGAGAAGGATCAAACTAATATTGAATTATCACTGTTTTAATTTATTTTATTTTAATTTACCCTTTATTTAACCTTTATGACCACTAAGAGGAGTGAGAGAATGACCCTGTAGAAAATGACCAAATGATCACTGTTGAGAGGAGTGAGAGAATGACCCTGTAGAAAATGACCAAATGATCACTGTTAAGAGGAGTGAGAGAATGACCCTGTAGAAAATGACCAAATGATCACTGTTGAGAGGAGTGAGAGAATGACCCTGTAGAAAATGACCAAATGATCACTGTTGAGAGGAGTGAGAGAATGACCCTGTAGAAAATAACCAAATGATCACTGTTAAGAGGAGTGAGAGAATGACCCTGTAGAAAATGACATAAGGACAAACTCCCCTCAGCAGCCTCCACTGGTTGCAATACCCCAGCACATATTTGAATCGATAACCTTCGGCGTGTCATTGGCTGAATTTGCTTGGGCCTCTCGGTGCTAGACCAATAAACACCAGTCATAGAGAAGGCCCAATCAGCTCTATTGAAACATGCCTTAAACTCTTACCCCATCAAAGTGCACAAACAAATATTGGAAGGCAAAGGGAGAATGGAGGGTAAATCATCAATTATTTACTAGGTGTATTTTAAGGCTGTAGCTCCACTTGAGGTACGAGTTGCATCACAGATCTACTGCAACACAAATCGTAGATGAGGAAAATATTGTTGAGTTGAGTCCGAAGGAGTTCATTCTAAGTGACCTTGTTTTATTGGGTTTGAAGGTTGTGTGTGTCTGTTAAAAAAAATATATATATATTTTATACCGCTATACTGCTCTCTCAATTCAATTTAAGGGCTTTACTGGCATTGGGAAACATATGTTAATGGGAAACATGTGTTTACATTGCCAAAGCAAGTGAAATAGACAATAAACAAAAGAGAAATAAACAATAAAAAAATATACAGTAAACATTACACATACAGAAGTTACAAAATAATAAAGACGTTTCAAATGTCTATATTACAGTATGTGCAAATAGTTAAAGTACAAATGGGGAAAATAAATAAACATAAATATGGGTTGTATTTACAATGGTGTTTGTTCTTCACTGGTTGCCCTTTTCTCGTGGCAACAGGTCACAAATCTTGCTGCTGTGACGGCACACTGTGGTATTTCACCCAATAGATATGGGAGTTTATCAAAATCGGATTTATTGGTTGTGGAATTTAACAGCTCTTTTCTGGATTTTGATAATTAGCGTGTATCGGCGTAATTCTGTTCTGCATGCATTATTTGATGTTTTACGTCATACAGAGAGGATATTTTTGCAGACTTCTGCAATAAGAGTCTCAATTTGGTGTTTGTCCCATTTTGTGAATTCTTGGTTGGTCAGCGGACCCCAGAGCTCACAACTATAAAGGTCAATGGGTTCTATAATTGGTTCAAGTATTTTTTGCCAGATCCTAATTGGTATGTCGAATTTATGCCAGATCTCAGACTGGCCAATAAAAATCAGAGCTTAAGATGGGCAAAAGAACACAGACACTGGACAGAGGAACTCTGCGTTGTACAAGATCTTCAGTCTTTTAAGAAGTTTTATTGCTTCTTTAATCAGAACAACAGTTTTCAGCTGTGCTAACATAATTGCAAAAGGGTTTTCTAATGATCAATTAGCCTTTTTAAAATAATAAACTTGGTTGAGCTAACACAACGTGCCGTTGGAACACAGGAGTGATGGTTGCTGATAATGGGCCTCTGTACACCTATGTAGATATTCCATAAAAAAATCTGCCGTTTCCAGCTACAATAGTCATTTACAACATTAACCATGTCTACACTGTATTTCTGATCAATTGTATGTTATTTTACTGGACAAAATGTGCTTTTCTTTCAAAAACAAGGACATTACTAAGTGACCCAAAACTTTTGAACGGTAGTGTATGTACAGTTTGTGTGCTCTTGGGCAACGGTGTCTAGATGGAATTCGTATTCGTGGTCCTGGCAACTGGACCTTTTTTGGAACACCATTATTTTTGTCTTACTGAGATTTACTGTCCAATCAAATCAAATTTTTATTGGTCACATACACATGGTTAGCAGATGTTAACGTGAGTGTAGCCAAATGCTTGTGCTCCTAGTTCCGACCGTGCAGTAATATCTAACAAGTAATCTAACAATTTCTCAACAACTACCTTATCCACACAAGTGTAAAGGAATGATTAAGAATATGTACATAGCAATATATGGATGAGCGATGGCCTAACGGCATAGGCAAGATGCAGTAGATAGTATAGAGTACAGTATATACATATGAGATGAGTAATGTAGGGTATGTAAACATTATATAAAGTGGCCTTGTTTAAGTGACTAGTGATACATTCATTACATCCAATTATGAATTATTAAAGTGGCTAGAGATTGAGTCTGTATGTTGGCAGCAGCCACTCAATGTTAGTGATGGCTGTTTAACCGTCTGATGGCCTTGAGATAGAAGCTGTTTTTCAGTCTCTCGGTCTCAGCTTTGATGCACCTGTACTGACCTCGCCTTCTGGATGATAGCAGGGTGAACAGGCAGTGACTCGGGTGGTTGTTGTCCTTGATGATCTTTTTGGTCTTCCTGTGACATTGGGTGATATAGGTGTCCTGGAGGGCAGGTAGTTTGCCCCCGGTGATGCGTTGTGCAGACCTCATTACCCTCTGGAGAGCCTTACGGTTGTGGGCGGAGCATTTGCCGTACCAGGCGGTGATACAGCCCGACAGGATGCTCTCGATTGTGCATCTATAAAAGTTTGTGAGTGTTTTTGGTGACAAGCCAAATTTATGTTGCGCCTTCTTCACCACACTGTCTGTGTGGGTAGACCATTTCAGTTTGTCCTCCCCCTCTATGTCAGGGCCCAGGTCTGACAGAATCTGTGCAGAAGATCTAGGTGCTGCTCTTGGTGCCTCCTTGGTTGGGGACAGAAGCACCAGATCATCAGCAAACAGTAGACATTTGAGGCCGGGTGCTGCAGACTTTGCTAGTGCCCTCGCCAATTTTTTGATATATATGTTGAAGAGGGTGGGGCTTAAGCTGCATCCCTGTCTCAACCCCCGGCCCTGTGGAAAGCTGCATCCCTGTCTCAACCCCCGGCCCTGTGGAAAGCTGCATCCCTGTCTCAACCCCCGGCCCTGTGGAAAGCTGCATCCCTGTCTCAACCCCCGGCCCTGTGGAAAGAAATGTGTATGTTTTTTGCCAATTTTGACCGCACACTTTTTGTTTGTGTACATAGATTTTATAATGTCGTATATTTTACCCCCAACACCACTTTCCAACCATTTTGTACAGCCAAATTGAGTCGAAAGCTTTTGTGAAATCCCCAAAGCAATGAGAAGACTTTGCCTTTGTTTTGGGTTGTTTGTTTGTCAATTAGGGTGTGCAGGGTGAATACGTGGTCTGTCGTATGGTAATTTGGTAAAAAGACAATTTGACATTTTTTTTTTTTTTGTGCTCAGTACATTGTTTTCATTGAGGAAATGTATGAGTCTGCTGTTAATGATAATGCAGAGGATTTTCCCAAGGTTGCTGTTGATGCATATCCCACGGTAGTTATTGGGGTTAAATTTGTCTCCACTTTTGGAGATTGGGATGATCAGTCCTTGGTTCCAAATATTGGGGAAGATGCCAGAGCTGAGGATGATATTCAAGAGTTTAACTATAGCCAATTGGAATTTGTGGTCTGTATATTTTATAATTTCATTATTAAGGATACCATCACCAACACAGGCCTTTTTGGGTTGGAGGGTTTGTATTTTGTCCTGTAGTTCATTCAATGTAATTGGATAATCCATTGGGTTCTGGTAGTCTTTAATAGCTGATTCTAAAATGTGTATTTGATCATGTATATGCTGTTTGTTCTTTCTATAGAGCCAGAAAGATTGGAGAAGTGGTTTATCCATACAACTCCATTTTGGATAGATAGCTCTTTGTTGTTGCTTGTTTAGAGTTTTCCAATTTTCCCAGAAGTGGTTAGATTCTATGGATTCTTCAATTACATTGAGCTGATTTCTGGCGTGCTGTTCCTTCTTTTTCCATAGTGTATTTCTGTATTGTTGTAGTGATTCACCATGGTAAAGGCGTAGTCTCAGGTTTTCTGGGTCTCTATGTTTTTAGTTGGATAGGTTTCTCAATTTCTTTATTAGGTTTTTGCATTCTTCCACAATCAATTGTTGTTAATTTTCTTAGGATGTCTGCTTGAAATGTTTAGATTTGATAGGGAAGTTGATATATTGTTTAGGTTTTCTACTTTCAAATGTACAGTTTATAGTTATTTTTTTGTCCAGGAAAATGTCTAGAAGAGATTGAATTTGTTATTGCCAAATTGTTTTTTGGTAGATTTCCACACTACATTCCTTCCATCTATAGCATTTCTTAATATTATTCAGTTCATCTGGCTTTGTTGCCTCATGACTGAGTATTGCTCTGTTCCAGTAGACTGTGATTTTGCTGTGGTCTGATAGGGGTGTCAGTGGGCTGACTGTGAACGCTCTGAGAGACTCTGGGTTGAGGTCACTGATAAAGTAGTCTACATAATTACTGCCAAGAGATGAGCTATAGGTGTACCTACCATATATGAGTCCCCTCGAAGCCTACCATTGACTATGTACATACCCAGCGTCCGACAGAGCTGCAGGAGTTCTGACCCATTTTTGTTGGTTATGTTGTCATAGTTGTGTCTAGGGGAGCATATGGGGGAGGGAATACTGTCACCTCCAGGTAGGTGTTTGTCCCCCTGTGTGCTGAGGGTATCGGGTTCTTGTCCAGTTCTGGCATTTAGGTTGCCACAGACTAGTACATGTCCCTGGGCCTGGAAATGGTTAATCTCCCCCTCTAGGATGGAGAAGCTGTTATCGTTAAGGTATGGGGATTATATTGGGGTATTATAGGTATTATAGGTAGCACACATTTCTCTGTTGAGATGATTTCCTTATTGTTTTCTAACCAGATGTAAAATGTTCCTGTTTTGACTAATTTAATGGAGTGAGTTAAGTCTGCTCTATAACAAGTTAGCATACCCCCTGAGTCTCTTCCCTGTTTCACACCTGGTAGTTTGGTGGATGGGACTACCAGCTCTCCGTAACCTAGAGGGTAACCAGTGGGTCTGTCTCCTCTATACCACCCACCTGGTAGTTTGGTGGATGGGACTACCAGCTCTCTGTAACCTAGAGGGCAACCAGTGGGTCCGTCTCCTCTATACCACCCACCTGGTAGTTTGGTGGATGGGACTACCAGCTCTCTGTAACCTAGAGGGCAACCAGTGGGTCTGTCTCCTTTATACCATGTTTCTTGTAGGATGACAATGTCTGTATTTCTAATTTATTTGATGAATTCTGGGTTCCTGCTCTTTAGGCCACAGGCAGATGACCTCAGTCCGTGTATATTCCAGGTTGAGATAGTAGAAGCTTTGTGTTCCATAGTGTCTGGTGTTGTTTCTGTTGTTGGTTTAGGCCCCGGACCATCACAGTGAGCAGAGCATGTTGAGCATCTCTCTCTCTCTCTCTCTCAATTACTCTCACTCATTTAGTCTCTCAACCACACAAGAAGCAGTTTAGTTAAATTGTGGACAATCGTTTCAGCAGTCTTTCCCATACATTTCCAATAAGCAGCTCTTAGCCATTACTATTTAGCCACATTCTTGACACTAATCTAGACTTTGGCTGAATGAAGAATACGTTTGTTTTAACAATTGGCAGCCTGTCTAGTTTACAGTTCTGCCTCTCTCACTTCCAATTATGCACCCACCTGTGTGTGTGTGTGTGTGCATGCATGCGAGGGTGTGCATGCATTCATGCGTGCCTGTGTTTGTATGCATAGGTATGTATGGAGGGACTGGAGGAATATAAAAAATAAGATCTATTTTAACATATATAAGATATATATATATACATATATAAGTAGAAGAAAAAGACTGTAGCTTCAAAACTGTCCTGTTTATCATTCAGCAGTGAGGGAGATCTGGCCTGTTTATCATTCAGCAGTGAGGGAGATCTGGCCTGTTTATCATTCAGCAGTGAGGGAGATCTGGCCTGTTTATCATTCAGCAGTGAGGGAGATCTGGCCTGTTTATCATTCAGCGGTGAGGGAGATCTGGCCTGTTTATCATTCAGCGGTGAGGGAGATCTGGCCTGTTTATGATTCAGCGGTGACAGAGATCTGGCCTGTTTATCATTCAGCAGTGAGGGAGATCTGGCCTGTTTATCATTCAGCGGTGACAGAGATCTGGCCTGTTTATCATTCAGCGGTGATGGAGATCTGGCCTGTTTATCATTCAGCAGTGAGGGAGATCTGGCCTGTTTATCATTCAGCGGTGAGGGAGATCTGGCCTGTTTATCATTCAGCGGTGAGGGAGATCTGGCCTGTTTATCATTCAGCGGTGATGGAGATCTGGCCTGTTTATCATTCAGCAGTGAGGGAGATCTGGCCTGTTTATCATTCAGCGGTGAGGGAGATCTGGCCTGTTTATCATTCAGCGGTGAGGGAGATCTGGCCTGTTTATCATTCAGCAGTGAGGGAGAGCTGGCCTGTTTATCATTCAGCGGTGACGGAGATCTGGCCTGTTTATCATTCAGCGGTGAGGGAGATCTGGCCTGTTTATCATTCAGCGGTGAGGGAGATCTGGCCTGTTTATCATTCAGCGGTGAGGGAGATCTGGCCTGTTTATCATTCAGCGGTGAGGGAGATCTGGCCTGTTTATCATTCAGCGGTGACAGAGATCTGGCCTGTTTATCATTCAGCGGTGACAGAGATCTGGCATGTTTATCATTCAGCGGTGACAGAGATCTGGCCTGTTTATCATTCAGCAGTGAGGGAGATCTGGCCTGTTTATCATTCAGCAGTGAGGGAGATCTGGCCTGTTTATCATTCAGCGGTGAGGGAGATCTGGCCTGTTTATCATTCAGCGGTGAGGGAGATCTGGCCTGTTTATCATTCAGCAGTGAGGGAGATCTGGCCTGTTTATCATTCAGCGGTGACAGAGATCTGGCCTGTTTATCATTCAGCGGTGAGGGAGATCTGGCCTGTTTATCATTCAGCAGTGAGGGAGATCTGGCCTGTTTATCATTCAGCGGTGACAGAGATCTGGCCTGTTTATCATTCAGCAGTGAGGGAGATCTGGCCTGTTTATCATTCAGCGGTGACAGAGATCTGGCCTGTTTATCATTCAGCAGTGAGGGAGATCTGGCCTGTTTATCATTCAGCAGTGAGGGAGATCTGGCCTGTTTATCATTGAGCGGTGAGGGAGATCTGGCCTGTTTATCATTCAGCGGTGACAGAGATCTGGCCTGTTTATCATTCAGCGGTGAGGGAGATCTGGCCTGTTTATCATTCAGCGGTGACGGAGATCTGGCCTGTTTATCATTGAGCGGTGAGGGAGATCTGGCCTGTTTATCATTCAGCGGTGACAGAGATCTGGCCTGTTTATCATTCAGCGGTGAGGGAGATCTGGCCTGTTTATCATTCAGCGGTGACGGAGATCTGGCCTGTTTATCATTCAGCGGTGACAGAGATCTGGCCTGTTTATCATTCAGCGGTGACAGAGATCTGGCCTGTTTATCATTCAGCAGTGAGGGAGATCTGGCCTGTTTATCATTCAGCGGTGAGGGAGATCTGGCCTGTTTATCATTCAGCGGTGACAGAGATCTGGCCTGTTTATCATTCAGCGGTGAGGGAGATCTGGCCTGTTTATCATTCAGCGGTGACAGAGATCTGGCCTGTTTATCATTCAGCGGTGAGGGAGATCTGGCCTGTTTATCATTCAGCGGTGACAGAGATCTGGCCTGTTTATCATTCAGCGGTGACAGAGATCTGGCCTGTTTATCATTCAGCGGTGACAGAGATCTGGCCTGTTTATCATTCAGCGGTGACGAGATCTGGCCTGTTTATCATTCAGCGGTGACAGAGATCTGGCCTGTTTATCATTCAGCGGTGACAGAGATCTGGCCTGTTTATCATTCAGCGGTGACAGAGATCTGGCCTGTTTATCATTCAGCGGTGAGGGAGATCTGGCCTGTTTATCATTCAGCGGTGAGGGAGATCTGGCCTGTTTATCATTCAGCGGTGAGGGAGATCTGGCCTGTTTATCATTCAGCGGTGAGGGAGATCTGGCCTGTTTATCATTCAGCGGTGAGGGAGATCTGGCCTGTTTATCATTCAGCGGTGACAGAGATCTGGCCTGTTTATCATTCAGCGGTGACGGAGATCTGGCCTGTTTATCATTCAGCAGTGAGGGAGATCTGGCCTGTTTATCATTCAGCAGTGAGGGAGATCTGGCCTGTTTATCATTCAGCGGTGAGGGAGATCTGGCCTGTTTATCATTCAGCGGTGAGGGAGATCTGGCCTGTTTATCATTCAGCAGTGAGGGAGATCTGGCCTGTTTATCATTCACCGGTGACAGACATCTGGCCTGTTTATCATTCAGCGGTGAGGGAGATCTGGCCTGTTTATCATTCAGCAGTGAGGGAGATCTGGCCTGTTTATCATTCAGCGGTGACAGAGATCTGGCCTGTTTATCATTCAGCAGTGAGGGAGATCTGGCCTGTTTATCATTCAGCAGTGAGGGAGATCTGGCCTGTTTATCATTCAGCGGTGACAGAGATCTGGCCTGTTTATCATTCAGCAGTGAGGGAGATCTGGCCTGTTTATCATTCAGCAGTGAGGGAGATCTGGCCTGTTTATCATTGAGCGGTGAGGGAGATCTGGCCTGTTTATCATTCAGCGGTGACAGAGATCTGGCCTGTTTATCATTCAGCGGTGAGGGAGATCTGGCCTGTTTATCATTCAGCGGTGACGGAGATCTGGCCTGTTTATCATTCAGCGGTGACGGAGATCTGGCCTGTTTATCATTCAGCGGTGACAGAGATCTGGCCTGTTTATCATTCAGCAGTGAGGGAGATCTGGCCTGTTTATCATTCAGCGGTGAGGGAGATCTGGCCTGTTTATCATTCAGCGGTGACAGAGATCTGGCCTGTTTATCATTCAGCGGTGAGGGAGATCTGGCCTGTTTATCATTCAGCGGTGACAGAGATCTGGCCTGTTTATCATTCAGCGGTGACAGAGATCTGGCCTGTTTATCATTCAGCGGTGAGGGAGATCTGGCCTGTTTATCATTCAGCGGTGACAGAGATCTGGCCTGTTTATCATTCAGCGGTGACAGAGATCTGGCCTGTTTATCATTCAGCGGTGACAGAGATCTGGCCTGTTTATCATTCAGCGGTGACAGAGATCTGGCCTGTTTATCATTCAGCGGTGACAGAGATCTGGCCTGTTTATCATTCAGCGGTGAGGGAGATCTGGCCTGTTTATCATTCAGCGGTGAGGGAGATCTGGCCTGTTTATCATTCAGCGGTGACGGAGATCTGGCCTGTTTATCATTCAGCGGTGACAGAGATCTGGCCTGTTTATCATTCAGCGGTGACAGAGATCTGGCCTGTTTATCATTCAGCAGTGAGGGAGATCTGGCCTGTTTATCATTCAGCGGTGAGGGAGATCTGGCCTGTTTATCATTCAGCGGTGACAGAGATCTGGCCTGTTTATCATTCAGCGGTGAGGGAGATCTGGCCTGTTTATCATTCAGCGGTGACAGAGATCTGGCCTGTTTATCATTCAGCGGTGAGGGAGATCTGAACTGTTTATCATTCAGCGGTGACAGAGATCTGGCCTGTTTATCATTCAGCGGTGACAGAGATCTGGCCTGTTTATCATTCAGCGGTGAGGGAGATCTGGCCTGTTTATCATTCAGCGGTGACAGAGATCTGGCCTGTTTATCATTCAGCGGTGACAGAGATCTGGCCTGTTTATCATTCAGCGGTGACAGAGATCTGGCCTGTTTATCATTCAGCGGTGACAGAGATCTGGCCTGTTTATCATTCAGCGGTGAGGGCGATCTGGCCTGTTTATCATTCAGCGGTGAGGGAGATCTGGCCTGTTTATCATTCAGCGGTGAGGGAGATCTGGCCTGTTTATCATTCAGCGGTGAGGGAGATCTGGCCTGTTTATCATTCAGCGGTGAGGGAGATCTGGCCTGTTTATCATTCAGCGGTGACAGAGATCTGGCCTGTTTATCATTCAGCGGTGACGGAGATCTGGCCTGTTTATCATTCAGCAGTGAGGGAGATCTGGCCTGTTTATCATTCAGCAGTGAGGGAGATCTGGCCTGTTTATCATTCAGCGGTGAGGGAGATCTGGCCTGTTTATCATTCAGCGGTGAGGGAGATCTGGCCTGTTTATCATTCAGCAGTGAGGGAGATCTGGCCTGTTTATCATTCACCGGTGACAGACATCTGGCCTGTTTATCATTCAGCGGTGAGGGAGATCTGGCCTGTTTATCATTCAGCAGTGAGGGAGATCTGGCCTGTTTATCATTCAGCGGTGACAGAGATCTGGCCTGTTTATCATTCAGCAGTGAGGGAGATCTGGCCTGTTTATCATTCAGCAGTGAGGGAGATCTGGCCTGTTTATCATTCAGCGGTGACAGAGATCTGGCCAGTTTATCATTCAGCAGTGAGGGAGATCTGGCCTGTTTATCATTCAGCAGTGAGGGAGATCTGGCCTGTTTATCATTGAGCTGTGAGGGAGATCTGGCCTGTTTATCATTCAGCGGTGACAGAGATCTGGCCTGTTTATCATTCAGCGGTGAGGGAGATCTGGCCTGTTTATCATTCAGCGGTGACGGAGATCTGGCCTGTTTATCATTCAGCGGTGACAGAGATCTGGCCTGTTTATCATTCAGCGGTGACAGAGATCTGGCCTGTTTATCATTCAGCAGTGAGGGAGATCTGGCCTGTTTATCATTCAGCGGTGAGGGAGATCTGGCCTGTTTATCATTCAGCGGTGAGGGAGATCTGGCCTGTTTATCATTCAGCGGTGAGGGAGATCTGGCCTGTTTATCATTCAGCGGTGACAGAGATCTGGCCTGTTTATCATTCAGCGGTGAGGGAGATCTGGCCTGTTTATGTTTATCATTCAGCGGTGAGGGAGATCTGGCCTGTTTATCATTCAGCGGTGACAGAGATCTGGCCTGTTTATCATTCAGCGGTGACGGAGATCTGGCCTGTTTATCATTCAGCAGTGAGGGAGATCTGGCCTGTTTATCATTCAGCGGTGACAGAGATCTGGCCTGTTTATCATTCAGCGGTGAGGGAGATCTGGCCTGTTTATCATTCAGCAGTGAGGGAGATCTGGCCTGTTTATCATTCAGCAGTGAGGGAGATCTGGCCTGTTTATCATTCAGCGGTGACAGAGATCTGGCCTGTTTATCATTCAGCAGTGAGGGAGATCTGGCCTGTTTATCATTCAGCAGTGAGGGAGATCTGGCCTGTTTATCATTCAGCGGTGAGGGAGATCTGGCCTGTTTATCATTCAGCGGTGACAGAGATCTGGCCTGTTTATCATTCAGCGGTGACAGAGATCTGGCCTGTTTATCATTCAGCGGTGACAGAGATCTGGCCTGTTTATCATTCAGCGGTGACAGAGATCTGGCCTGTTTATCATTCAGCAGTGAGGGAGATCTGGCCTGTTTATCATTCAGCAGTGAGGGAGATCTGGCCTGTTTATCATTCAGCAGTGAGGGAGATCTGGCCTGTTTATCATTCAGCAGGGAGGGAGATCTGGCCTGTTTATCATTCAGCAGGGAGGGAGATCTGGCCTGTCTATCATTCAGCAGTGAGGGAGATCTGGCCTGTTTATCATTCAGCAGTGACAGAGATCTGGCCTGTTTATCATTCAGCAGTGAGGGAGATCTGGCCTGCTTATCATTCAGCAGTGAGGGAGATCTGGCCTGTTTATCATTCAGCAGTGATGGAGATCTGGCCTGTTTATCATTCCGCAGTGAGGGAGATCTGGCCTGTTTATCATTCAGCAGTGAGGGAGATCTGGCCTGTTTATCATTCAGCAGTGAGGGAGATCTGGCCTGTTTATCATTCCGCAGTGAGGGAGATCTGGCCTGTTTATCATTCAGCAGTGAGGGAGATCTGGCCTGTTTATCATTCAGCAGTGAGGGAGATCTGGCCTGTTTATCATTCAGCAGTGAGGGAGATCTGGCCTGTTTATCATTCAGCAGTGAGGGAGATCTGGCCTGTTTATCATTCAGCAGTGAGGGAGATCTGGCCTGTTTATCATTCAGCAGGGAGGGAGATCTGGCCTGTTTATCATTCAGCAGGGAGGGAGATCTGGCCTGTCTATCATTCAGCAGTGAGGGAGATCTGGCCTGTTTATCATTCAGCAGTGACAGAGATCTGGCCTGTTTATCATTCAGCAGTGCACACCTCTCCTCCTCTCAGGGAGCTCTGGAGGGGAAGGAGAAGAGTGACTCACTCTGGAGTGAACGCACCGCGGAGAAGAGAAGAGGTGGGAGGATGACATCACTACAGTCATAACACTGAAGAGTTGCCTTAAAGCTGCTGCTGATCACACACACACACACACACACACACACACACACACACACACACACACACACACACACACACACAGACAGACAGACAGAGAAACAGACACAGAGAGAAACAGACAAACACAGAGCGAGAGATAAACACAGAGAGAGAGAGATAAAGACACACACACACAGAGCGAGAGAAACAGACAGAGAGAGAAACAGACACATGCACACACACAGAAACAGACACACACACACATTCTCCCTCCCCATCTCCACCCACCACCAATGTCAAACTCCTCCTCCACATGCACACTGAGCCCTCCTCTCCTCCCTTCATCATCCCTCTTCCCATAACAGCACAGAACATCGCCCTCTTCTCCTCCCTTCATCCTCCCTCTTCCCATAACAACACAGAACATCGCCCTCCTCCCTTCATCCTCTCTCCTCCCATAACAAGAACATAGTTTTCTTGATGTACTGTAATGAGGAAATGTTTCAGATGTTTGTTTTTGGTTTGTCACCAGGCTAACTAGAGGAGGGTTAGGGGGAGGAGGGGGGAGAGTGGTGGCCAGGCTAACTAGAGGAGGGTTAGGGGGAGGAGGGGGGAGAGTGGTGGTCAGGCTAACTAGAGGAGGGTTAGGGGGAGGAGGGGGGAGAGTGGTGGTCAGGCTAACTAGAGGAGGGTTAGGGGGAGGAGGGGGGAGAGTGGTGGTCAGGCTAACTAGAGGAGGGGGAGAGTGGTGGTCAGGCTAACTAGAGGAGGGGGGAGAGTGGTGGTCAGGCTAACTAGAAGAGGGTTAGGGGAGGAGGGGGGAGAGTGGTGTTCAGGCTAACTAGAGGAGGAGGAGAGTGGTGGCCAATGGGTGGCTAGGACACGGTCACACTCTGACAAGATTTTTGGGATGGGGGCTAAGGTGTAGAAATGGTGGAGTGGAGGGGATTTCAAACTGTGGCCCTGTGCTGTGACCACAACAGTGTGTGTGTTTGCTTGTGTGTGTGTGCGTGTCTGAGTGCGTGTGTGTGTGAGCTGTCTTCCCTGAAGGCACAGCTTGGTCCCAGCTCCCGGCCCTGGGATGCCATGATAGCACAGAGGGACGAGGGGAGTGTGATTAATCTGTAGCCCCCCCCACACACACACTTTCACAAATACACTCTCTATCACAAACACACACACACTCTCTCTCACACACACACACTCCCTCCTGCTGTTCCTAATGCGATTGAATGGGGCCTGATGAAAGGCAGTTGGATTAGTTCTAGAAGCATCTGTGAGATGGTGTAGGTTAAAGATGCAGACAGTGTTTCTTTCATAACATCCGAACTGTATCCCAAATGGCACCCTATCCCTATATTTTGCATTACTTTTGACATGGGGCCAACTGGGAATTGGGTGCCATTTGTGACAGCCCCAATCCCATGTATCTTCCTCTAATCTCTATAAATAACCACTAGGGCCTCTGGACATCGAAGACACCTAATCAGGGACTGATTTAGACCTGGGACATTAGGTGGGTGATTCCCCTCTAATCAGGGACTGATTTAGACCTGGTACACCAGGTGGGTGATTCCCCTCTAATCAGGGACTGATTTAGACCTGGGACATTAGGTGGGGGATTCCCCTCTAATCAGGGACTGATTTAGACCTGGGACATTAGGTGGGTGATTACCCTCTAATCAGGGACTGATTTAGACCTGGGACATTAGGTGGGTGATTCCCCTCTAATCAGGGTCTGATTTAGACCTGGGACATTAGGTGGGTGATTCCCCTCTAATCAGGGTCTGATTTAGATCTGGGACATTAGGTGGGGGATTCCCCTCTAATCAGGGACTGATTTAGACCTGGGACACCAGGTGGGGGATTCCCCTCTAATCAGGGTCCGATTTAGACCTGGGACACCAGGTGGGTGATTCCCCTCTAATCAAGGACTGATTTAGACCTGGGACATCAGGTGGGGGATTCCCCTCTAATCAGGGACTGATTTAGACCTGGGACACCAGGTGGGGGATTCCCCTCTAATCAGGGACTGATTTAGACCTGGGACATCAGGTGGGGGATTCCCCTCTAATTGAGGACTGATTTAGACCTGGGACATTAGGTGGGGGATTCCCCTCTAATCAGGGACTGATTTAGACCTGGGACATCAGGTGGGTGCAATTTAATGATAAGGTAGAACAGAGAACCAGCAGGCTACAGACCTGGTAGGGTCAGAGTTGAATACCCCTGCACTAGAGGATGAGGATCCTCTCTCTCTCAAGCATCTATGTTTCCCTCTGTCTTCACACTAAGCAGAATTGGACCTACTTGAGATATGGTAGCTACTATCCTCATGGCGCCAACTGTGTGTGTATGTTTGTGTGTGTGTGTGTATGAATGAAAGGAGGAGTGGTGTGTGTTTCCGAGAGAGAGAGCGAGAGAGATGCATGGGGGAGAGGGATATTTCAGGTCGGGGAGGGTCTTCTCTATCTCACAGAACTGCTATAGCAGCCCCCCCTCTCATTCTCTCACCCAGAGGCGGCAGCTCAGGGTTCTGTGTGATGTGCTCTGATCACTGCTTTCTCTGACACGCCACTCCACGGATTAGACTAGTGGACTAGTTCCCACCAAATTATAGAGAGTACGGTCTCTCCATCTGTGTGTGTGTCTGCCAGAGAGAGAGAGAGAGAGAGAGAGAGATGAATAAAGAGTGAAGAGTGAGAGAGAGAGAGAGAGAGGAGAAAGAGAGGAGAGAAAGAGAGATGAATAAAGAGTGAGGAGAGAGTGAGAGAGAGAGGGGATACATCCCAATAATATCTCCTTTCTTCTGAAGTGTGTACTCATTCACTACTTCCCCACAAATCTAAAAGCATTGCATTGCTGGTTGCATATATCTTAGACCATTTATTTCCTTTGAAAGCAGTGAGGGGATTGACCAGGTGCACACGTTGGAGAGAAGGGGACGATGGAGACGTAACCAGAGAGACTGGTTGTCACACAGATACAGAGATATATCCCAAAGCTGCCATTTCAGTCAGGAAGATTTCACAGCAATATCTCTGACACATCATCATTATGCAGATTCACGTGTTAGTCATTTAGCAGACGCTCTCATCCAGAGTGTTTTACAGGAGTTGACTGCATGCATTTTCCCCATATTTGTTCGCCGTGGGAAAATCGAACCCGTAACCCTGGCATTGTAAGCGCCATGCTCTACCAACTGAGCCTCACGGGACACCATAGGCTGCCATTCACCCTCGCTGTCACCTCGGACTGAGGAATCGTTGCCTGTGTTTCGTCGTGATCCTCAGTCTTGCCAGGATAAATGAAAACAGATTTGGAGTTGAAGGAGAACATCCTCCTAGAACTACATGTACTTGTAAACACAAAACAGCCCACAACATTCATCCGGATACAATTATTTAAACGTTCAGGTTCTCCCAAGTTCTTTTACGGGGATATATGGATGCAACGAGATCATGTGAGGTAAAACATGAGTTATCCAACTATTCCACCTACTGGTTAAAACAAAAAAAGAGAGAGAATAAGAAGCAAAATACTTTTATATTCCAGACTACTTTCTGAGACACAGGAGCTGATGTCCTACTGGTCTTTCCATTTTACACCCAGGTCTAAATTAGTCCCTGTGAAACAGGCATCAATAAAAACAACAAACAAAAAAGTCATTCATGAAAGCCATTGGGCGCCGTTTGCCCGGAATTCAATCCAATTCATGCTTTATTGATTCCTATTGGTCCATGACATAGGCCAATCGTACCCTTCTATTTCATCAAGTTACCACACAGCATGATGAGTCATACATCTGCCAGTATTTATTCAATAAACATCTGAAAGTATTACAACGTTGCTCGTTATGTATTTCCACCAAATGTAATTCAAGTAGTCATGATCAAACAGCACAGATATACATTTCATCAGCACAGATCATAGTCCTGTATTTCACCCTTAGAGATCATAGTCCTGTATTTCACCATTAGAGATCATAGTCCTGTATTTCACCTGTATCTAGAGATCATTGTCCTGTATTTCACCTGTATCTAGAGATCATAGTCCTGTATTTCACCTGTATCTAGAAATCATAGTCCTGTATTTCACCTGTATCTAGAGATCATAGTCCTGTATTTCACCTGTATCTAGAGATCATAGTCCTGTATTTCACCCTTAGAGATCATAGTCCTGTATTTCACCCTTAGAGATCATAGTCCTGTATTTCACCCTTATAGATCATAGTCCTGTATTTCACCATTAGAGATCATAGTCCTGTATTTCACCCTTATAGATCATAGTCCTGTATTTCATCCTTAGAGATCATAGTCCTGTATTTCACCCTTATAGATCATAGTCCTGTATTTCACCCTTATAGATCATAGTCCTCTATTTCACCCTTATAGATCATTGTCCTGTATTTCACCCGTATAGATCATTGTCCTGTATTTCACCCTTATAGATCATTGTCCTGTATTTCACCTGTATCAGAGATCATAGTCCTGTATTTCACCTGTATCTAGAGATCATAGTCCTGTATTTCACCTGTATCTAGAGATCATAGTCCTGTATTTCACCTGTATCTAGAGATCATAGTCCTGTATTTCACCTGTATCTAGAGATCATAGTCCTGTATTTCACCCTTATAGATCATAGTCCTGTATTTCACCATTAGAGATCATAGTCCTGTATTTCACCCTTATAGATCATAGTCCTGTATTTCACCTGTATCTAGAGATCAAAGTCCTGTATTTCATCCATAGAGATCATAGTCCTGTATTTCACCTGTATCTAGAGATCATAGTCCTGTATTTCACTCAAAACGACATACCTTATTATCACTTGCACACAAACAGTAGTTTTTGACAGTAGCGGTAGTAACATTGAGTCAGTAGCTGCAGACAGTAGAGGTCAGTCCTATGATCAGTTCCTATAGCCAATCTGGTCAAAAGGCTAAACGAGGGATATAGGGGTATCATGAACAGTTAAATAATTAACTTCATTGAAGTTGCAAGACAGAAGAAGATGAGGACGGACGTTGGACACATGACAAATCTCTTGCTGGTCCTTTGCTAGTCTGGATGATACGTTTCTAAGTGTCCATTCGATGGGCTACTCCGGAAACAGCAGCTATCTAGTGGATAATATGGCGTAAACCTGAAGTATGTCATCATAGATAGAATCACAGATGGAATATTTCTAGAGCATCGAAATAAAAAGTCAACACCTTTTTCCAGGCCTTGTTAATGCTCATAGCTTTAAAAACTAACATTAAACGAATGTACATTATCATGGAAAGTTGTATTGAGAAACACAATTTGTAAAGCTAAAACTAAACGGAACATTGTCTGCTCTACAAACGACACCCTATCCCCTACAGTGCAGTAGGTCTGAGCAGAGCCGAGCAGTGCACTATGAAGGGAATAAGGTGTGATTTGAGACTCACTACAGTAGAACAGTGTGTGTAATGTGTCGCGACCCTTTCATCAACAGCTCTGCAGTGTATCAGCTTCATATAGCAACGCAGCATGTATCAGTAGCACCGTCTGGTGCCGAAATCTATGAACTACAATGAAAAATACCATGAAAAACCACTATGCTTTCTATATACACTAGATGACTGATAAAGGGGCACTGTTTTGAAGCCACCGCGCCTCCATCTTGGTACTCCCCCACCAGTGTAAAAAAAATTACCTAGGAAGATATAGAAATGCATTTATAAATGTCTATATTTGTTTTTGCCACATTTATTCTTTTACAGACAACTTAAAGCATACTTTTAAATTATATTGTGTGAACTAAACATACAAAAAAATATATAGAATTTAAAAAAATTTAAAAAATTAAGTACTGATATTACTGTTCCCACTATAACAAAAAATACTTAAATACATGTAATTTTGTCCTTGAAGCATTTCAATGAAATACTGTAGAATTCCATTCATTCCTAGAGGACTGCTTTTCTGAGGAGAGCCAATATGGCCGACCGGTGACTTCAAAGCATCTCATTGGCCAATACATAGCATTAGCAATCCAGGGTTTACATACATCATTGGTAAAAACCTATCAAACACCAGTACACCCCCTACAATGGTAGAAAGGCAATCAGCTACGAGAAGTGTCACCCCCCCACCATCCATATTCCCTACATAGGGTATCACCTTTGTCACTCTATTCCCTACAAAGTGCACTACTTTCAAGCAGAGCTCACATAAGGAATAGGGTGTGATTCAAGACGCAGCCAGACCCAGTCCTTACATAAGGAGAAGTGGCACCCTATTCCCTATATAGTTCCTTACTTCTCTCACCCTATTCCCTATATAGTTCCCTACTTTTCTCACCCTATTCCCTATATAGTTCCCTACTTTTCTCACCCTATTCCCTATATAGTTCCCTACTTTTCTCACCCTATTCCCTATATAGTTCCCTACTTTTCTCACCCTATTCCCTATATAGTTCCCTACTTTTCTCACCCTATTCCCTATATAGTTCCCTACTTTTCTCACCCTATTCCCTATATAGTTCCCTACTTTCCTCACCCTATTCCCTATATAGTTCCCTACTTTCCTCACCCTATTCCCTATATAGTTCCCTACTTTTCTCACCCTATTCCCTATATAGTTCCCTACTTTTCTCACCCTATTCCCTATATAGTTCCCTACTTTTCTCACCCTATTCCCTATATAGTTCCCTACTTTTCTCACCCTATTCCCTATATAGTTCCCTACTTTTCTCACCCTATTCCCTATATAGTTCCCTACTTTCCTCACCCTATTTCCTATATAGTTCCCTACTTTCCTCACCCTATTCCCTATATAGTTCCCTACTTTTCTCACCCTATTCCCTATATAGTTGCCTACTTTTCTCACCCTATTCCCTATATAGTTCCCTACTTTTCTCACCCTATTCCCTATATAGTTCCCTACTTTTCTCACCCTATTCCCTATATAGTTCCCTACTTTTCTCACCCTATTCCCTATAAAGTTCCCTACTTTTGACCAGGCCCTTAACACCAGCAACTCTTCTGTGAGGCGGCGGCCCCGTCTGTGATGCCCTCCTCCTCCTCCAGGGCGGTGAGGTTGAGCTCGTCTGTGACTGACGCCCTCAGGAGGTCCAGGTCCTTCTTATTGGCCGACAGGACCTGCTCAGCCAATCGCGTGAAGGACTGGGTGAAGGACAGCAAAGTGTTTTGCAACAACGATCATTAATTTAACTGGTTAGTGCAGTATATATATATATATATATTACCGTATATATGTCACTGTATATGTCACTATATATAATCACTGTATACAGTGCATTCAGAAAGTATTCAGACCCTTTGACTTATTCTAAAATGGATAAACTGGTTTTTTCCATTCATAAATCTACAAAAAAATACCCCATAATGACATCACAATACCCCATAATGACATCACAATACCCCATAATGACATCACAATACCCCATAATGACATCACAATACCCCATAATGACATCACAATAATGACATCACAATACCCCATAATGACATCACAATACCCCGTAATGACATCACAATACCCCATAATGACATCACAATACCCCATAATGACATCACAATACCCCATAATGACATCACAATACCCCATAATGACAAAGATAAAACAGGTTTTTAGATGATCATGTTTTACATAAGTATTCAGACCCTTTACTCAGTACTTTGTTGAAGCACCTTTGGCAGCGATTACAGCCTCGAGTAATCTTGGATATGACACTACAACCTTGGCACACCTGTATTTGGGGAGTTTCTCCCATTCTTCTCTGCAGATCCTCTAAAGCTGTCAGGTTGGATGGGGAGCATCGCTGCACAGCTATTTTCAGGTCTCTCCAGAGATGTTCGATCGGGTTCAAGTCCGGGCTCTGGCTGGTTCACTCAAGAACATTGAGACCTGTCCCGAAGCCACTCCTGCGTTGTCTTGGCTGTGTGCTCAGGGTCGTTGTCCTGTTGGAAGGTGAACCTTCGCCCCAGTCTGAGGTATTGAACGCTCTGAAGCAGATTTTCATCAAGGATCTCTCTGTACTTTGCTCCGTTCATCTTTCCCTCTATCCTGACTAGTCTCCCAGTCTCTCCCGCTGAAAAACATCCCCAGAGCATGATGCTGCCACCACCATGCTTCACCGTAGAGGAGGTGCCAGATTTCCTCCAGACGTGACACTTGGCATTTAGGCCAAAGAGTTCAATCTTGTTTCTCATGGTCTGAAAGTCCTTTAGGTGCATTTTGGCAAACTCGAAGCGAGCTCTTATGTTCCGTTTACTGAGGAGTGGCTTCGGTCTGGCAACTACCATAAAGGCCTGATTGGTGGAGTGCTGCAGAGATGGTTGTCCTTCTGGAAGTTTCTCCCATCTCCACATAGGAGCTCTGCAGCTCTTTCAGAGTGACCATCGGATTCCTGGTCACCTCCCTGACCAAGGCCCTCCTCCCCTGATTGCTTAGTTTTTCCAGGCGGCCAGCTCTAGGAAGAGTCTTGGTGGTTCCAAACTTCTTTCATTTAAGAATGATAGAGATCACTGTGTTCTTGGGGACCTTCAATGCTGCAGAAATGTTTTGGTACCCTTCCCCAGATCTGTGCCTCGACACAATCCTGTCTGGGAGCTTTACAGACAATTCCTTCGACCTCATGGCTTGGTTTTTACTCAGACATGCACTGTCAACTGTGAGACCTTATATAGACAGGTGTGTGCCTTTCCAAATCATGTCCAATCAATTGAATTTACCACAGGTGGACTCCAATCAATAATTTAGCCCAAACAACTACCTCTTTCCCAACTGTATTTAATTTATTTATTTATTTTGCTCCTTTGCACCCCATTATTTTTATTTTGCACATTCTCCCATTGCAAATCTACCATTCCAGTGTTTTACTTGCTATATTGTATTTACCTTGCCACCATGGCCTTTTTTGCCTTTACCTCCCTTCTCACCTCATTTGCTCACATTGTATATAGACTTGTTTATACTGTATTATTGACTGTATGTTTGTTTTACTCCATGTGTAACTCTGTGTCGTTGTATCTGTCGAACTGCTTTGCTTTATCTTGGCCAGGTCGCAATTGTAAATGAGAACTTGTTCTCAACTTGCCTACCTGGTTAAATAAAGGTAAAATAAATAAATAAATAAAAAAGTTGTAGAAACATCTCAAGGATGATCAATGGAAACAGGATGCACCTGAGCTTAATTTAAAGTCTCATAGTAAAGGGTCTGAATACTTATTTTAATAAGGTATTCGTTTTTTAAAGTTTTAATACATTTGCAAAAATGTATGAAAACCTGTTTTCACTTTGTCATTATGGGGTATTGGGTGTAGAAAAAATATAATTTCATTAATTTTAGAATAAGGCTGTGTCGTAACAAAATGTGGAAAAAGTCAAGAGGTCTGAATACCTTCCGAATGCACTGTACCTGTCACTGTGACTGTCATTCACAGGAGGTTGATGGCACCTTAATTGAGAAGAACGGGCTCGTGGTAATGGCAAGAATGGAATCAGTGGAATGGAATCAAATACAAGGTTTCCATGGTTTCCAGGTATTTGATGCCGTTCCATTTACTCCGTTCCGGGTCTTTTTTATTACGAGCCCGTTCTCCCATCAGCAGATTCCACTGATGTATGTCAACTGTATTCTAGAGTTGCATGTGTTTTTTTAATGTTTGTTTTGGACTGATGTTCGGCTCACTGCATCTTTAATGAGCGCGGCTTGGAAATACAATGACATTCTGAAGGAGACAAATAATAGGTAGGAAAAGCTTTTGATTTCGCCAGATTGACTTTAGATGCCGTTTGACTTTAGATGCCGTATAACGTTAGCTAGCTAGCGAAGATTGAGGGGAAGTCGCCGGATTTTAAATAGCTAATGTTAGCATTGCTAGCTATTTTTGATTAACTTTGCAAGCTAATGACAACATTGCCATCTGTCTAAAGTAAATTTGACGACATGATAATGCTGACAAGTTGTTTCCTACTAAATATTTGACCACTTTAGCAATTTCATCGTATTTCCAGCCACTATAGGGTAATTTAGACTAAACAGTAGTTAAACTCTGAATGAGTTTATCACCACTTTAGGGCACCACTATTGTGCCGCCGGTATAACCTATGAATATATATCACTTGGACTCTGGGAGATACAGAATAAGACGAAGTGACTAAGGATGAAATGTTGTTCCATTATATCGTCATCAGTAGTTCACATACCGGTAGTCTGGCCGTGGTGTTTGCCTTTGGTCCTGTGACAGACAGACAGACAGGCAGCCAGCCTTACAGTGTTTCTACGGGAGCTGTCAGCCACTCACCTCTGTTATGTTATGGTTGGTGAAGGCACTTGTCTCAAAGAAGTCCATCCCATAATCCTTGGCCAGCTTGTTGCCCTGTTCTGTAGCAACCTGCCTCTTCTCCTCCTCGTCTGACTTGTTCCCTATGAGGATCCTCTGGATGTTATCAGGAGCATACTGAGAGGGAGGGAGGGAGGGAGAGTCATTAAGTCTGATTTGACAAAAGCACCCTGTGCCGCTATATAAAATAAGTTGGCCTGACCCTTGTTCCCCTTGATCTCACCTCGTCCACATCGCTGGCCCACTTCATGATGTGCTGGAAGGATCGCTCACTTGTGATGTCGTAAACCAGGAAGATTCCCTGAAGAGAGGCGAGGGTTGGAGATAAGGGGAGGGAAGAGGAGAGAAGAGGGTAGGAGATGAGGGGAGGGAAGATGAGAGAAGAGGGTAGGAAATGAGGGATGAGGAGAGGAGATGAGGGGATAAAAGAGGAGAGAGTAGGAGATGAGGGGATGGGAGGAGAGAGTAGGAGATGAGGGGATGGGAGGAGAGAGTAGGAGATGAGGGGATGGGAGGAGAGAGTAGGAGATGAGGGGAGGAAAGAGGAGAGGGTAGGAGATGAGGGGAGGGAAGAGGAGAGGGTAGGAGATGAGGGGAGGAAAGAGGAGAGGGTAGGAGATGAGGGGAGGAAAGAGGAGAGGGTAGGAGATGAGGGGAGGGAAGAGGAGAGGGTAGGAGATGAGGGGAGGAAAGAGGAGAGGGTAGGAGATGAGGGGAGGAAAGAGGAGAGGGTAGGAGATGAGGGGAGGAAAGAGGAGAGGGTAGGAGATGAGGGGAGGAAAGAGGAGAGGGTAGGAGATGAGGGGAGGAAAGAGGAGAGGGTAGGAGATGAGGGGAGGGAAGAAGAGAGGGTAGGAGATGAGGGGAGGAAAGAGGAGAGGGTAGGAGATGAGGGGAGGAAATAGGAGAGGGTAGGAGATGAGGGGAGGGAAGAGGAGAGGGTAGGAGATGAGGGGAGGGAAGAGGAGAGGGTAGGAGATGAGGGGAGGGAAGAGGAGAGGGTAGGAGATGAGGGGAGGGGAGGGAAGAGGAGAGGGTAGGAGATGAGGGGCGGGAAGAGGAGAGGGTAGGAGATGAGGAGAGAAGAGGGGAGGGAAGAAGAGAGGGTAGGAGATGAGGGGAGGGAAGAAGAGAGGGTAGGAGATGAGGGGAGGGAAGAGGAGAGGGTAGGAGATGAGGGGAGGAAAGAGGAGAGGGTAGGAGATGAGGTAGAGGGAAGAGGAGAGGATAGGAGATGAGGAGAGGGTAGAAGATAAGGTAGAGGGAATAGGAGATGATAGGAGATGAGGGGAGAGAAGATGAATTGTCAGCTAATTCAGTTATGGTTGTCACAGCAACCCCACGTGGCTTAGAACCCATGGGTGATAAGGGTGGTGAGTGATAAGGGTGGTGAGTGATAAGGGTGGTGAATGGACAGGAGGAAACCAGCCCCAAGAAACTGTGCTACCAACCATAACTACAGTACATATTTAACATACGACTGCAGCTTTAGCTACAAGTGCAATGCCTGTTCAGAAGGGAGAGCACCCTCGTCTCCAGGCTAATGACCAGACGGATTAGACTAAAGAAAGAGTGGAGCTACAGTAAAATAATCTCACCTGATCTGACCTCTTACCTACAATATCTTGAGGGAAGAGTAGCGTTCGTTACCTTACCTGTGCTCGTCTGTAGTACTGCTTAGTGATGGTCTGATATCTCTCCTGTCCTGCTGTGTCCCTGGAAGAAATCAAATGTCAAACACCCTCTCTTAGAAAATGACAAAACAGGTAGGGAATAGTGATAATATCAGGCAATGTTTCAATCCAATGTGGATCTTCGTGAGTTCAAACTGTTTTTTAAATCTTGAGATAAGAGTCCTTGCAGGGCAGGGGGAACTGGTTTAGTGTCCAGTCTGAGTAAACAACAGTATGGAGTAAGACTGAACATCCCTGACAGAATAGCATGGGGTTAGACTGAACATCCCTGACAGAATAGCATGGGGTTAGACTGAACATCCCTGACAGAATAGCATGGGGTTAGACTGAACATCCCTGACAGAATAGCATGGGGTTAGACTGAACATCCCTGACAGAATAGCATGGGGTTAGACTGAACATCCCTGACAGAATAGCGTGGGGTTAGACTGAACATCCCTGACAGAATAGCATGGGCTAAGACTGAACATCCCTGACAGAATAGCATGGGGTTAGACTGAACATCCCTGACAGAATAGCATGGGGTACCCTGAACATCCCTGACAGAATAGCATGGGGTAAGACTGAACATCCCTGACAGAATAGCATGGGGTACCCTGAACATCCCTGACAGAATAGCATAGGGTAAGACTGAACATCCCTGACAGAATAGCATGGGGTTAGACTGAACATCCCTGACAGAATAGCATGGGGTTAGACTGAACATCCCTGACAGAATAGCATGGGGTAAGACTGAACATCCCTGACAGAATAGCATGGGGTTAGACTGAACATCCCTGACAGAATAGCATGGGGTTAGACTGAACATCCCTGACAGAATAGCATGGGGTAAGACTGAACATCCCTGACAGAATAGCATGGGGTTAGACTGAACATCCCTAGCATGGGGTAAGACTGAACATCCCTGACAGAATAGCATGGGGTAAGACTGAACATCCCTAGCATGGGGTAAGACTGAACATACCTGACAGAATAGCATGGGGTAAGACTGAACATCCCTAGCATGGGGTAAGACTGAACATCCCTGACAGAATAGCATGGGGTAAGACTGAACATCCCTAGCATGGGGTAAGACTGAACATCCCTGACAGAATAGCATGGGGTAAGACTGAACATCCCTAGCATGGGGTAAGACTGAACATCCCTGACAGAATAGCATGGGGTTAGACTGAACATCCCTAGCATGGGGTAAGACTGAACATCCCTGACAGAATAGCATGGGGTTAGACTGAACATCCCTAGAATGGGGTAAGACTGAACATCCCTGACAGAATAGCATGGGGTAAGACTGAACATCCCTGACAGAATAGCATGGGGTTAGACTGAACATCCCTAGCATGGGGTAAGACTGAACATCCCTGACAGAATAGCATGGGATAAGACTGAACATCCCTAACATGGGGTAAGACTGAACATCCCTGGCAGAATAGCATGGGGTAAGACTGAACATCCCTGACAGAATAGCATGGGGTTAGACTGAACATCCCTAGCATGGGGTTAGACTGAACATCCCTGACAGAATAGCATGGGGTTAGACTGAACATCCCTGACAGAATAGTATGGGGTAAGACTGAACATCCCTAGCATGGGGTAAGACTGAACATCCCTGACAGAATAGTATGGGGTTAGACTGAACATCCCTAGCATGGGGTTAGACTGAACATCCCTAGCAGAATAGCATGGGGTTAGACTGAACATCCCTAGCATGGGGTTAGACTGAACATCCCTGACAGAATAGTATGGGGTTAGACTGAACATCCCTGACAGAATAGTATGGGGTAAGACTGAACATCCCTGACAGAATAGTATGGGGTTAGACTGAACATCCCTAGCATGGGGTTAGACTGAACATCCCTAGCATGGGGTAAGACTGAACATCCCTAGCATGGGGTAAGACTGAACATCCCTAGCATGGGGTAAGACTGAACATCCCTAGCATGGGGTAAGACTGAACATCCCTGACAGAATAGCATGGGGTTAGACTGAACATCCCTAGCATGGGGTTAGACTGAACATCCCTGACAGAATAGCATGGGGTAAGACTGAACATCCCTAGCATGGGGTTAGACTGAACATCCCTAGCATGGGGTAAGACTGAACATCCCTGACAGAATAGCATGGGGTTAGACTGAACATCCCTGACAGAATAGCATGGGGTTAGACTGAACATCCCTAGCATGGGGTTAGACTGAACATCCCTAGCATGGGGTAAGACTGAACATCCCTAGCATGGGGTAAGACTGAACATCCCTGACAGAATAGCATGGGGTTAGACTGAACATCCCTAGCATGGGGTTAGACTGAACATCCCTAGCATGGGGTTAGACTGAACATCCCTAGCATGGGGTTAGACTGAACATCCCTAGCATGGGGTAAGACTGAACATCCCTAGCATGGGGTTAGACTGAACATCCCTAGCATGGGGTAAGCCTGAACATCCCTAGCATGGGGTTAGACTGAACATCCCTAGCATGGGGTTAGACTGAACATCCCTAGCATGGGGTTAGACTGAACATCCCTAGCATGGGGTAAGACTGAACATCCCTAGCATTGGGTTAGACTGAACATCCCTGACACTGAACTAGGACATCCACTATATTCAAAGGGGTGATCCCCATGTTTGACCTACTTGAGTAGAATGCTCTTGCTGCATCCACTACTTACCATATCTGTATCCTAACTTTGATGCCGTCTATCTCCAGTGTCTTCATTTTAAAATCGACTCCTGCAAAAAAAGAGAAGAGTCAAATATTGTGAATATGAAAACCTGTTGATTAATTCATCCTATTTAATGTGTGGAGAGGCGAGGCGAGGCGAAGACAGTCCTGCTGTTTATTCTCCTCAAGGTACCTTTTATCTCAGTTTCGTACAGCTTTTTTAACAGCAAAGATACTGAGAGCCATTTCATTCCATATCTATCAGGCCTTTTTTAAATTACGACTGAATGCTCCTTTAAAGATATAGAGCTAATGGTGATGGATCAGTGAGATGAACTTAGTTTAGACCTGGATCGATCACAGGGGGGGAAAGATACTGGCGGGGAGGAGGGAGAAGATACTGGAGGGGAGGAGGGAGAAGATACTGGAGGGGAGGAGGGAGAAGAGGGAGAGGACTGGGTAGTAAAGCAAGAGGTTTTTTTAACCTGTGTAGATGGGCACTCTTGTGAACCACCAGAGAAAGAGGGAGGCAGGGACAGACAGACAGACAGACAGACAGACAGACAGACAGACAGACAGACAGACAGACAATAAGCAAGAGAGAAAAACAGAGAGATCGAGGGAGAGAGGTGGGTTATGCTCCAATGATCTATGGCCAGACAGCAGCATGGAGAGGCCCAGAGAGACTGACTTGTCAGGCCAATCAGAGCACTGAGTTACTGTATATAAGAGCCATTGTAGGCTGTCGTTGTAAATAAGAATTTGTTCTTAACTGACTTGACTAGTTAAATAAAGGTTAAATCAATTAAATACATAAATAAAATACTATGGAGGTAAACAGACTGTCGGGTATACTGTATATTATACTATAGATTATACTATACAGTATACCTGTTTGTGTAGTTTCTAAACAGACTACTAGATGAATACTATGGAGGTAAACAGACTGTCGGGTATACCGTATATTATACTATACATTATACTATACAGTACTATACCTGTTTGTGTAGTTTCTAAACAGACTACTAGATGAATACTATGGAGGTAAACAGACTGTCGGGTATACTGTATATTATACTATAGATTATACTATACAGTACTATACCTGTTTGTGTAGTTTCTAAACAGACTACTAGATGAATACTATGGAGGTGAACATACATGGCATTTAAACAACACAACAATCCCAGATAAACCAATAACCAGCTCTATCCGATGAGACCAACCCCCCCCCCCCCCCCCCCCCCCGCAGCTGAAATTCCATTACTCAGTATGTTGGACTCTACTCCGCTGTAGGGTAAACTGTGGCAAATCAATACTCAGTCCCTCCGATTCTCAGACTGAAACGCTGAGAGAGACGCGAGTCATCCGTGTTTTTCTTCCGTTATATTCCTGAGCCTGAGCGTGCTCTCCCATGAGAATGAGCAGAGTAGATTACAGAAATACTGCGCTCCAACTGCAGTGTGTTCTCTTGATAAGGGCCTTGGTACTTTAACCCGTCTGTAGAGCCTGTAGACACACTGTCAGACCCTCAGACTTAACCAGGGACATGACCTTTACCCTATCTGTAGACACACTGTCAGACCCTCAGACTTAACCAGGGACATGACCTTTACCCTATCTGTAGACACACTGTCAGACCCTCAGACTTAACCAGGGACATGACCTTTACCCTATCTGTAGACACACTGTCAGACCCTCAGACTTAACCAGGGACATGACCTTTACCCTATCTGTAGACACACTGTCAGACCCTCAGACTTAACCAGGGACATGACCTTTACCCTATCTGTAGACACACTGTCAGACCCTCAGACTTAACCAGGGACATGACCTTTACCCTATCTGTAGACACACTGTCAGACCCTCAGACTTAACCAGGGACATGACCTTTACCCTATCTGTAGACACACTGTCAGACCCTCAGACTTAACCAGGGACATGCCCTTTACCCTATCTGTAGACACACTGTCAGACCCTCAGACTTAACCAGGGACATACCCTTTACCCTATCTGTAGACACACTGTCAGACCCTCAGACTTAACCAGGGACATGCCCTTTGCCCTATCTGTAGACACACTGTCAGACCCTCAGACTTAACCAGGGACATACCCTTTACCCTATCTGTAGACACACTGTCAGACCCTCAGACTTAACCAGGGACATGACCTTTAACCTATCTGTAGACACACTGTCAGACCCTCAGACTTAACCAGGGACATGCCCTTGAACCTATCTGTAGAGCCTGGGGCTGATATACTACAGTATTTACCTTGTGTGTTGAATGGGTCTTCTGACTGGGCCCTCTGACTGGGCCCTCTTACTGGGTCCTCTGACTGGGCCCTCTGACTGGGCCCTCTGACTGGGCCCTCTGACTGGGCCCTCTGACTGGGCCCTCTGACTGGGCCCTCGGACTGGGCCCTCTGACTGGGCCCTTGGACTGGGCCCTCTGACTGGGCCCTCTGACTGGGCCCTCTGATAGATGTGACATACTGCTTTTATACTTCTGCGTGTTCATTTGAAACAAGCCTTATCTCGTTACGCATATCTCATCTAAAATACTATCGACGACGAGAGGCACTCTCAGAGGCCAACTGATTCAAACTGCCATTCAAACTGCCGCTTGAATCAGTCTCAGGCACTCATCTCATCTAAAACACTACAGACATGCTCTCACAGTCCTGGGCCAAGACTGGAGTTCACTCCACTTCAGTGAGAGACGGAGCGACTGAGAGGCCTTTGAAAACAGGGAAGCGGCCTGCTGTCTGACCAGGACTGTGTGACTACTAGAGAGTAAAGGCGTAGATGCACTAGGTTTTGGTTTGCTCCTAGCAGATCTTGGCTTGGCAAAACTAACATCTGTGCCTCACATACTCCCTTAAAAAACCTTTCGGTTGAAAAACTAAATTCCGGCTACCGAACTTCGACCATCCTTAAAAAAATAAAACAATAATGCTTGCCTGAACACTACCGAACAAAAATGTACCAAATGTTGTCATGATATATGCGCAAACTGTTTCGACTGGGAAGCATACGGTAAGCTTAAGGAGGGAGGGAGTATGCAGACAGTGGCACAGTGAAAGGCCATCAACATCATCACAGTCACTGGCCTGCATTGCCTGGGGCTGGGAAGCATCTCCCTCTCCCTTTCTAGGATGCTTCTCTCCAAGCACCTCTCTTCTCCTCCCTCTTTCTATTCTTATCGATCCACCCCTTGAATCTCTCTCTCTTCCCTACCCTCTTTCTATTCTTATCGATCCACCCCTTGAATCTCTCTCTCTCTTCTCCTCCCCTCTTTCTATTCTTAACCTCTTAGAGCTCTAGGGGCGCTATTTCATTTTTGGATAAAAAACGTTCCCGTTTTAAGCGCGATATTTTGTCACGAAAAGATGCTCGACTATGCATATTCTTGACAGTTTTGGAAAGAAAACACTCTGAAGTTTCAGAATCTGCAAAGATTTTGTCTGTAAGTGCCCCAGAACTCATTCTACAGGCGAAACCAAGATGATGCATCACCCAGGAATTAGCAGAATTTCTGAAGCTCTGTTTTCCATTCTCTCCTTATATGGCTGTGATTGCGCAAGGAATGAGCCTACACTTTCTGTCGTTCGCCCAAGGTCTTAGCAGCATTGTGACGTATTTGTAGGCATATCATTGGAAGATTGGCCATAAGAGACTACATTTTCCAGAGGTCCGCCCGGTGTCCTTTGTCTAAATTTGTGCGTAATCTTCAGGTGCAGGCATTTTCTCCTGGGATTCAGGAGAGAAAGCATGTTTCCAAGAACGATGTATCAATGAAGAGATATGTGAAAAACACCTTGAGGATTGATTCTAAACAACGTTTGCCATGTTTTCAGTCGATATTATGGAGTTAATTTGGAAAAAAGTTTGCGTTTTGAGGACTGAATTTATGGATTTTTTTTGGTAGCCAAATGTGATGTATAAAACGGAGCTATTTCTAATACACAAGGAATCTTTTTGGAAAAACTGAGCATCTGCTATCTAACTGAGAGTATCCTCATTGAAAACATCAGAAGTTCTTCAAAGGTAAATGATTTTATTTGAAGGCTTTTATGTTTTTGTTAATGTTGCGTGCTGGATGCTAACGCTAATGCTAACGCTAAATGCTAACGCGAAATGCTAACTCTAGCTAGCTACTTTTACACAAATGATTGTTTTCCTATGGTTGAGAAGCATATTTTGAAAATCTGAGATGACAGTGTTGTTTACAAAAGGCTAAGCTTGAGAGATGGCATATTTATTTCATTTCATTTGCGATTTTCATAAATAGTTAACGTTGTGTTATGCTAATGAGCTTGCTGATAGATTTACACAATCCTGGATACAGGGGTTTTTTCATAGCTAAACGTGACGCAGAAAACGGAGCGATTTGTCCTAAACAAATAATCTTTCAGGAAAAACTGAACATTTGCTATCTGAGAGTCTCCTCAATGAAAACATCTGAAGTTCTTCAAAGGTAAATGATTTTTTTGAATGCTTTTCTGTTTTTTTGTGTAAATGTTGCCAGCTGAATGCTAATGCTAAATGCTACGTTAGCCATCAATACTGTTACACAAATGATTGTTTTGCAATGGTTGAGAAGCATATTTTGAAAATCTGAGATGACAGTGTTGTTAACAAAAGGCTAAGCTTGAGAGCTAGCATATTTATTTCATTTCATTTGCGATTTTCATGAATAGTTAACGTTGCGTTATGGTAATGAGCTTGAGTCTGTATTCACGAACCCGGATCCGGGATGGGGAGATCAGAAAGGTTAACGATCCACCCCTTGAATCTCTCTCTCTTCCCTACCCTCTTTCTATTCTTAACGATCCACCCCTTGAATCTCTCTCTCTTCCCTACCCTCTTTCTATTCTTATCGATCCACCCCTTGAATCTCTCTCTCTACCCTACCCTCTTTCTATTCTTATCGATCCACCCCTTAAATCTCTCTCTCTACCCTACCCTCTTTCTATTCTTATCGATCCACCGCTTGATTCTCTCTCTTTCTCTCTCTCATACCCTCTCGCTATGTTTCTCGTTCTCCCGATCTTTCTCTGTCCCTCTTTTCTATGCCTTTTGCATCTGTCCTGGAGTCATCCATGCGTTCAGTGATTTGGAAATGAGTGAAGTTCAGGTTTCAAAGTAAACGTAGCTTCTACGACGTCATCTAAATGAATGGGAAGTCTTGGCCCAGCTATCTTTTTTTATTTATTTGTATTATTTTTAAGGGAAGATCAGCTTTAATATTGCAGATAGATTGTAGCTTCCATCAATGTAATTGTCTGCGTCATTTCCAATCCCCCATATTTTTTTTTTTTGGGGGGGGGGGTAAATATATACGTTTTGAATCCGGCATTGTTTTGCGTATCAGTTCATAAACCATGTGTCATGGGATCGGTGCATCCAAGATCCTTCCACTTGCATCTTTCATTTTTACAGTAATGCTGCAATAGTTGGTTGTAATTTTGGATAGATCAGACATTTCCATATATTTGTGTTAGCTGCATGTGTGACATAACTCCACCAGTCCTATTTATGATATCATTGACAAATATATATATAATATAATGTATATATATAAAAATAAAAAAACATTTAAAAAAATTATATATATATAATTTTTTTAACGTTTTTTTTTTTTTGCATAATTGCATTTAAAAAAATTAAAAAAAAGTATATTTGAGTTGAACCACAATATGTGTTGTAATATTTGTTCATTCTTTTCAGGTGGATTAAACTAAAATTGCAACCAACTTTCTAAGGCTTGTTTTAAAAATAGCAATATTTTTTAGATTGTTTCATTTTCAAATAATGGAAAGTGACAGGTTGTAATGTGAATAAAGGGGGAAAGGCCATTCTTGAACCTAGGGTGAGACATTCTTCCTAATCTGCTAGAGAACCCGTTCGGATTTAAGTATAACTTTTGTATGACAGAAGTCTTTAGTGAGAGGTCTAATGATTTAATATTTAAGAATTTCTGCCCTCCGAATTCATATTTATTTTATAAATAGGTCTGTTTAATTTAGTCTTGCTTGCCGTTCCAAATAAAATGGAATTGGCCCACCTATTTTAGCAAATTACAGACCTCAAGGAAATGAAGGAATACCTCAAGGCAATGTAATTCTCAAGCATACGGTATAAAAAAAGCTTCTTACAATCATATACACTCACAGAGTAGGTTTATGTGAGAGTGGTCTTAAGGTAGTGCAGCTTGGTCCCAGATATGTTTGTAATAACATGTCAACTCCATGTGAGTGGCATGATGGTACAAACAGACTGGTGCCCAGGCTAGCCTAAAGGTTGACTTGTAGTCCAAGAAGTCTTAAAGTCAAAACAGTCAAAAAGCCGATGACCATCGTTTTTCTTTCTTTCTTCTCTATCTGCCCCTTTTTCTCCTAAATCGCTGCAACTCCCCAACGGACTCGGGAGAGGCGAAGGTCGAGAGTCACGCGTCCTCCGAAACACCACCCAGCCAAGCCGCACTGCTTCTTGACACACTGCTCGCTTAACCCCGGAAGCCAACCGCACCAATGTGTCGGAGGGAACACCGTCCAACTGGCGACCGGAGTCAGCTTGCAGGCGCCCGGCCCGCCACAAGGAGTCACTTGATCGCGATGGGACAAGGTAATTCCGTCCGGCAAACCCTTTGCTAACCCAGACAACGCAGGGTCAATTGTGCGCCGTCTCATGGCTCTCACAGCCTGGGATCGAACCCGGGGTTGGAGGGACGCTGCAATTCAGTGCCTTAGAACCATCAGACCTATTAAGTGTTAACAGCAGCCTATATTTACCCAGTAGCCTATAGTTGTATCAAAGTATATGTACACCTAAGTTCATTGTTTTGCAACAGTTTAATTCAACACACTACTTAGCGTAGCTATTAGCTAACCGTTGTTCTATGAATGGATAAGTATCTGTGCCCACTACCGTGTCCAGGTAGGCATCTCCCTACTGTAGCTATACCATAACGAGCAGCACTTAACCCTTACAGTGAGGGGGCTGATGGGCCAGGGACATAGTAGCTGTGGTTCAGGGCTATAAGGAGGAGAGCAGCTTATTGAGCCAGGGGTAGACACACGCACACAGACCTCCCACTATCCCTCACAGACCTCCCACTATCCCTCAAAGACCTCCCACTATCCCACAGACCTCCCACTATCCCTCACAGACCTCCCACTATCCCTCAGAGACCTCCCACTATCCCTCAGAGACCTCCCACTATCCCCTACAGACCTCCCGCTATCCCCCACAGACCTCCCACTATCCCCCACAGACCTCCCACTATCCCTCACAGACCTCCCACTATCCCTCACAGACCTCCCACTATCCCCCACAGACCTCCCATTATCCCTCACAGACCTCCCACTATCCCTCACAGACCTCCCACTATCCCTCACAGACCTCCCACTACCCCTCACAGACCTCCCACTACCCCTCACAGACCTCCCACTACCCCTCACAGACCTCCCATAGACCTCCCACTACCCCTCACAGACCTCTCACTACCCCCACAGACCTCCCACTACCCCTCACAGACCTCCCACTATCCCTCACAGACCTCCCACTATCCCCCCACAGACCTCCCACTACCCCCTACAGACCTCCCACTACCCCTCACAGACCTCCCACTACCCCTCAGACCTCCCACTACCCCCCACTACCCCCCACAGACCTCCTACGACCCCCCACAGACCTCCCACTACCCCTCACAGACCTCCCACAGACCTCCCACTACCCCCCACAGACCTCCCACTATCTCCCACAGACCTCCCACATCCCCCAAACCCACTACCCCTTACATACCTCCCACAGACCTCCCACTACCCCTCACAGACCTCCCACTACCCCTCACAGACCTCCCACTACCCCCCACAGACCTCCCACTACCCCACAGACCTCCCACTATCCCCCACAGACCTCCCACTATCCCTCACGACCTCCCATAGACCTCCCACTACCCTTCAGACCTCCCACTACCCCTCACAGACCTCCCACTACCCCCCATAGACTTCCCATTACCCCTCACAGACCTCCCACTATCCCTCACAGACCACCCATAGACCCCCCACAGACCTCCCATAGACCTCCCACTACCCCTCACAGCCAACCTATCTGTTGTGGATGGAGACACACTGTTTCTGTCAGGCTGTGGAAACCCAGGGAAGAGTGTTATTGACCTATTAATCACTGTCTCTAACCTTTACTGTGTGTGCCTGTGTGTGTGTGCCTGTGTGTGCCTGTGTGTGTGTGTGTGCCAGTGTGTGTGCCAGTGTGTGCCTGTGTGTGTGTCTGCCTGTGTGTGTGTGTGCCAGTGTGTGCGTGTGTGTGTGTGTGTGTGTCTTAGACATCTCCCTAACTGACTGCAGGCATTATTATTACTGGAGACTCCCATCTATAGAGCCCTGTCTGTGTGTAGAGCCCTGTCTGTGTGTAGAGCCCTGTCTGTGTGTAGAGCCCTATAGAGCCCTGTCTGTGTGTAGAGCCCTATAGAGCCCTGTCTGTGTGTAGAGCCCTGTCTGTGTGTAGAGCCCTGTCTGTGTGTAGAGCCCTATAGAGCCCTGTCTGTGCGTTTCTGAGATGATACCATGGTGAGGACAGCTTGATGAGGACAGCTTGATGAGGACAGCTTCATGAGGACAGCTTGATGAGGACAGCTCGATGAAGACAGCTCGTTGAAGACAGCTCGATGAAGACAGCTCGATGAGGACAGCTTGTTGAAGACAGCTCGATGAAGACAGCTCGATGAGGACAGCTCGATGAAGACAGCTCGATGAAGACAGCTCGATGAAGACAGCTCGATGAGGACAGCTCGATGAGGACAGCTCGATGAGGACAGCTCGATGAAGACAGCTCGATGAGGACAGCTCGATGAGGACAGCTCGTTGAAGACAGCTCGATGAGGACAGCTCGATGAGGACAGCTCGATGAGGACAGCTCGATGAGGACAGCTCGATGAGGACAGCTCGATGAAGACAGCTCGATGAAGAGAGCTCGATGAAGACAGCTCGATGAAGACAGCTCGATGAGGACAGCTTGTTGAAGACAGCTCGATGAAGACAGCTCGATGAGGACAGCTTGTTGAAGACAGCTCGATGAAGACAGCTCGATGAAGACAGCTCGATGAAGACAGCTCGATGAGGACAGCTCGATGAGGACAGCTCGATGAAGACAGCTCGATGAAGACAGCTCGATGAGGACAGCTCGTTGAAGACAGCTCGATGAGGACAGCTCGATGAAGACAGCTCGATGAAGACAGCTCGATGAAGACAGCTCGATGAGGACAGCTCGATGAAGACAGCTCGATGAAGACAGCTTGATGAAGACAGCTCGATGAGGACAGCTCGATGAAGACAGCTCGATGAAGACAGCTTGTTGTCAAAAATCATCACTACTAGAGTAGGGCTGTCAAACAGACGGCCAGAGAGAGGGTCCGATCTGGCCCAAAGGTGGTTTGAGTAAACAAAATATATCTGCACATGCACACTTTTTAAATACATTATTTGAATACACCAATCAAATGTACATTAAAAAAAAGGATACAACCAATTCAAAAGGTCCCTGTATGCATGAACACAAGGGTAAAGGAAGCTCCTCCTTCTGCCCATGACATCTGAAACAGAGCAGTACCTCCTTCTCTAAACAGTTATTCCTCCTCCGCCAAACTTTACAGTTGGCACTATGCATTGGGGCAGGTAGAGTTGTACTGGCATCCGCCAAACCCAGATTAGTCCGTCGGACTGCCAGATGGTGAAGCCATCCAGAGAACGTGTTTCCATTGCTCCAGAGTCCAATGGCGGCGAGCTTTACACCACTCCAGCCAACGCTTGGCATTGCGCATGGTGATTTTAGACTTGTGTGCGGCTGCTCGGTCATGGAAACCCATTTCATGAAGCTCCCGACGAACAGTTCTTGTGCTGACGTTGCTTCCAGAGGCAGTTTGGAACTCTGTAATGGTTGTTGCAATTGAGGACAGACGAGTTTTATGCGCTACACGCTTCAGCACTTGGCGGTCCCGTTCGGTGAGCTTGTGTGGCCTACCACTTACCAGCTGAGCCGTTGTTGCTCCCAGACGTTTCCACGTCACAGTAACAGCACTTACAGTTGACCGGAGCAGCTCTAGCAGGGTGGAAATTTGATGAAGTGACTTGTTGGAAAGGTGAACATCGTATGACGGGTGCCACGATGAAAGTCACTGAGCTCTTCAGTAAAGCCATTCTACTGCCAATGTTTGTCTATGGAGATTGCATAGCTGTGTGTTCGATTGTATACACCTGTCAGAAACCGGGTGTAGCTGAACTAGCCGAATCCACTCATTTGAAGGGGTGTCCACATACTTTTGTATATAAAGTGTATATTTATACAGTCGTGGCCAAAAGTTTTGAGAATGACACAAATATTAATTTCCACAAAGTCTGCTGCAGTTTGTATGATGGCAATTGGCATATACTCCAGAATGTTATGAAGAGTGATCAGATGAATTGCAATTAATTGCAAAGTCCCTCTTTGCCATGCAAATGAACTGAATCCCCCAAAAACATTTCCACTGCATTTCAGCCCTGCCACAAAATGACCAGTTGACATCATGTCAGTGATTCTCTCGCTAGTGAGCGTTGACGAGGACGAGGACGAGGCTGGAGATCACACTGTCATGCTGATTGAGTTCGAATAACAGACTGGAAGCTTCAAAAGGAGGGTGGTGCTTGGAATCCTTGTTCTTCCCTCTGTCAACCATGGTTACCTGCAAGGAAACATGTGCCGTCATCATTGCTTTGCACAAAAAGGGCTTCACAGGCAAGGATATTGCTGCCAGTAAGATTGAAAAGAATCAAGAACTTCAAGGAGAGCGGTTCAATTGTTGTGAAGAAGGCTTCAGGGCGCCCAAGAAAGTCCATCAAACGCCAGGACCATCTCCTAAAGTTGATTCAGCTGCGGGATCGGGCGGGGCACCCCCAGTACAGAGCTTGCTCAGTATTGGCAGCAGTCAGGTGTGAGTGCATCTGCACGCACAGTGAGGCTAAGACTTTTGGAGGCTGGCCTGGTGTCAAGAAGGGCAGCAAAGAAGCCTCTTCTCTCCAGGAAAAACATCAGGGACAGACTGATATTCTGAAAAAGGTACAGGGATTGGACTGCTGAGGACTGGGGTAAAGTCATTTTCTCTGATGAATCCCCTTCCTGATTGTTTGGGGAATCTGGAAAAAACCTTGTCCGGAGAAGACAAGGTGAGCGCTACCATCAGTCCTGTGTCATGCCAACAGTAAAGCATCCTGAGACCATTCTTGTGTGGGGTTGCTTCTCAGCCAAGGGAGGGGGCTCACTCACAATTTTGCTTAAGAATATAGCCATGACTAAAGAATGGTACTAACACATCCTCTGAGAGCAACTTCTCCCAACCATCCAGGAACAGTTTGGTGACAAACAATGCCTTTTCCAGCATGATAGAGCACCTTGCCATAAAGCAAAAGTGATAACTAAGTGGCTTGGGGAACAAAACATCGATATTTTGGCCAGGAAACTCCCCAGACCTTAATCCCATTGAGAACTTGTGGTCAATCCTTAAGAGGCGGGTGGACGAACAAAAATCCACAAATTCTGACAAACTCCAAGCATTGATTATGCAAGAATGGGCTGCCATCAGTCAGGATGTGGCCCAGAAGTGAATTGACAACATGCCAGGGCAGTTTGCAGAGGTCTTGAAAAAGAAGGGTCAACACTGCAAACATTGACTCTTTGCATCAACTTCATGTAATTGTCAATAAAAGCCTTTGACACTTATGACATGCTTGTAATTATACTTCAGTATTCCATAGTAACATCTGACAAAAATATCTAAAGCCACTGAAGCAGCAAACTTTGTGGAAATTAATATTTGTGTCATTCTCAAAACTTTTGGCCACGACTGTCCAGCTGGTTCTCAAGGTCTTGCACACTAATGAGATGCTATTGAGCCCACACTACTACACTGTCTGAGCCAAAGACTACATGCTTTCTGGTAAGTTTTGATTACAATAGTGGGTTGTTGGGTGAAAATATTTTATGACATACATGATATTTTGTTAACTAGCAATTAGTAGCCTACAGCAAGTGTGTTAAAATCAAAAATAAAAACGTGTTAACATTTTCTGCTAGTTATTTTTTGCTACCATGTGGGTTTTAGCTTGCTTGAGCCTGCTAACTGAAGAGTGTTAATTCACCTGTTTCCATACATGTTTCATTTTAAAACATTTATCTTACAAAGGAGTTGTTTAGGCAGTAACTGATGTGTGGAGACATTTCACTGCAGCTAATGTAGAAGGAAACGTTGTGTACATTTGCCAAATCATATGTGAAGAATGCAACAAAGATGCAGAATTATCTGGCCAAGTGCATAAAGTTCCCTCCGCGCTCACAACAAGCAACCTCTGACAAAAGTCCCTCTACTTCTATTCATGGTGAAAATGATGAATCAGACACCTTATCGATAGCAACAGCTCATGGTCCTCCTGGAATCAGAAGTTTTTTTTGAGTCAATGAAGGAACGTGTATGAAACTGGTTCACCTCTGATGCTCACAGGCAATGTGTATTGGAAGAGATTTCTGGATGTTCTTGGCCCAGCATACACCCCTCCAACAAGACATGCTTTATCTACTCATTTGCTGGCTGCAGAGTTCAACAGAGTTCAAATGAAGGTCAATCAAATCAAAGAGAAAGCAGACTGTATTACAATCATCTCTAATGGGTGGTCGAATGTTTGTGGGCAAGGAATAGTTAACGGCATCATCTCCACCCCTTAACCAGTATTCTACAAGAGCAGACACACTGGTCTCTACATTGCAGATGAGCTGATGGCAGTCATCAATGACCTTGGACCACAGAAGGTATTTGCACTGGTGACAGACAATGCTGCGAACATGAAGGCTGCTTGGTCTAACGTGGAGGAGTCCTACCCACACATTAAATTTGCTGTTCATGCATTGAATCTGATCCTCAAGGACATCAAGGACTGAAAACAATGGATACACTCTACAAGAGAGCCAAGGAAATGGTTAGGTATGTGAAGGGTCATCAAGTTGTAGCAGCAATCTACCTCACCAAGCAAAGTGAGAAGAATAAGAGCACCACATTGAAGCTGCCCAGCAACACCCATTGGGGTGAGGTTGTCATCATGTTTGACAGTCTTCTGGACGGGAAGGAGTCTCTCCAAGAAATGGTCATATCACAGTCTGCCGATATGGACAGCCCCATCAAGGGGATTCTCCTGGATGATGTATTTTGGGAGAGAGTAGTAAGCAGCCTGAAACCTATAGCAGTAGCCATTGCACAGATTGAGGAAGACAATGCCATCATGTCTGATGTTCAGACTCTGCTTGCAGATGTAAGAGAATAAATCTGTACAGCCCTGCCCACTTCACTGTTGCTCCAATCAGAGGAAACTGCAGTTTTGAAATTCATCAAAAAGTGTGAAGACTTCTGCCTGAAGCCCATACATGCTGCAGATTACATGTTGGACCCCAAGTATGCTGGCAAGAGCATCCCGTCTGGTGCAGAGATCAACAAGGCCTATGGTGCCATCACTACTGTGTCTCGCCACCTTGGCCTGGATGAGGGCAAGGTTCTTCGCAGTCTGGCGAAATACACTTCCAAGCAAGGGCTTTGGGATGGAAATGCAATATGGCAGTCATATCTCATCAGCCACCTGGTGGAAGGGACTTTGTGGATCATCCTCAATCATCCTCCAAATACCACCAACATCAGCCGCCTCAGAGCGCAACTGGTCCTCGTTTGGGAACACACACACCAAAGCACGCAACAGGCTGACCAATACAAGGGTGGAACAATTGGTGGCCATCCGGGCAATTTTGAGGTTTTTTGAGCCTGACAACGAGCCATCCTCAACAAGGTTGGAAAGTGACAGTGAAGATGAGGCCTCAGAGTCTGATATTCAAGAGACATTGAGGAGGTCCATGGAGAAGACATGGAAGCCTGAGAGGAAGACAACCAAAGCTTTAGTTCCTATCATTTTACAGATGTATGTTGAAAACATTTTTGGGAGATGCGATGGATCATTGGGGATCATTCAATATTCCCTTTCTTTTGCTGTTCAGTGAAATTATCCCATGTGAAGAGTCAACTAATTTAATTAAAGTTCAATTCTTAACTAAATATTTTTTTCATTTCTATTGGAAGGATTTAATCATTTGCAATTATGTCTACTTATGATAAGGTAAAAGGTTTATGTGTCTGTCTCCAAATGATATGGCAAATATATCCAATGCAAAAAACATCTACATATTATATGGTATTAATATTAATTTGCATATATTCCTGTTAATTCCCATATTCCCGTTAATTCCCACAGAAAGTTTTCACCTCTGAATATTCCCCAAAATGTGCAACCCTAAGTGGGCCAATCATTTGTTTTTCAACAGGACAATGACCCAAAACACACCTCCAGGCTGTGTAAGGGCTATTTGACCAAGAAGAAGAGTGATGCATCAGATGACCTGGCCTCCACAATCACCTGACCGCAACCCAATTAGGATGGTTTGGGATGAGTTTGACCGCAAAGTGAAGGAAAATCAGCCAACAAGTGCTCAGCACATGTGGGAACTCCTTCAAGATTGTTTGGAAAAGCATTCCAGGTGACTACCTCATGAAGCTGGTTGAGAGAATACCAAGAGTGTGCAAACCTGTCATCAAGGCAAAGGGGGTCTACTTTGAAGAATCTCAAATATATTTTGATTTGTTTAACACTTTTTTTTGGTTACTACATGATTCCATATGTGTACTTTCATTGTTTTGATGTCTTCACTATTATTCTACAATGTAGAAAATAGACAGAATTAAGGAAAACCCTTGAATGAGTAGGCGTGTCCAAACTTTTGACAGGTACTGTATATTTTGCTGCACATTTTGTTACGTCACAACCTTATACCTTATTTATATACTGTAAGTATTCAGACCCTTTACTATGTACTTTGCTGAAGCACCTTTGGAAGCGATTACAGCCTCGATTCTTCTTGGGTATGACGCGCTACAAGCTTGGCACACCTGTATTTGGGGAGTTTCTCCCATTCCTCTCTGCAGATCGTCTCAAGCTCTGTCAGGTTGGATGGGGAGCGTCGCTGCACAGCTATTTTCAGGCGTCTCCAGAGATGTTCGATCGGTTTCAAGTCTCTGTACTTCGCTCCGTTTATCTTTCCATCGATCCTGACTAGTCAGAAGAGGAGTGGGAAAACATTCCACACTCAACAGCCTGATCAACTCTATGCGAAGGAGATGTGTCGCTCTGCATGAGGTAAATGGTGGTCACCAGATACTGACTGGTTACTCCACACACCTATTTTTTTTTAAAGGTATCTGTGACCAACAGATGCATATCTGTATTCCCAGTCATGTGAAATCTATAGATTAGGGCCTAAATAATTTACTTAAATTGACTGATTTCCTTATATGAGGTTAAAGTGCAGACTGTCAGCTATAATTTGAGGGTTTAGAAATTACAGCACTTTTTCTCCCCAAAAGCATTGGGACCAATTCACTTATATGTGTATTGAAAGAAGTCAACAATTTTGTATTTGGTCCCATATTCATAGCACGCAATGACTTCATCATTTGACACCATTCTGTATACTTCTGGCCCCTCTTTGGACACTGTGTTAACTAACCTCCAGACAAGCTTCAATGCCATACAACTCTCCTTCCGTGGCCTCCAACTGCTCTTAAATGCAAGTAAAACTAAATGCAACAAAGCATCCTTCACTCATGCTGCCAAACATACCCTCGTAAAACTGACTATCCTACCGATCCTCGACTTCGGCGATGTCATCTATAAATTAGCCTCCAACACTCTACTCAACAAATTGGCAGTGCCATCCGTTTTGTCACAAAAGCCCCATACACTACCCACCACTGCGACCTGTAAGCTCTCGTTGGTTGGCCCTCGCTTCATACTCGTCGCCAAACCCACTGGCTACAGGTTATCTTCAAGTCTCTGCTAGGTAAAGCCCCACCTTATCTCAGCTCACTGGTCACCATAGCAGCACCCACTCGTAGCACGCGCTCCAGCAGGTATATCTCACTGGTCACCCCAAAGCCAATTCCTCCTTTGGTTACCTTTCCTTCCAGTTCTCTGCCGCCAATAACTGGAATGAACTGCAAAAATGACTGAAGCTGGAGACTCATATCTCCCTCACTAGCTTTAAGCACCAGCTGTCAGAGCAGCTCACAGATCACTGCACCTGTACATAGCCCATCTGTAAACAGCCCATCCAACTACCTCATCCCCATACTGTATTTATTTATTTATTTATCTTGCTCTTTTGCACCCCAGTATCTCTACTTGCACATTCATCTTCTGCACATCTACCATTCCAGTGTTTAATTGCTATATTGTAATTACTTTGCCACCATGGCCTATTTATTGCCTTAACTCCCTTATCTTACATCATTTGCACTCACTGTATATAGACTTTTTGTTTTCTTTTGTTCTACTGTATTATTGACTATATGTTTTGTTCATTCCATGTGTAACTCTGTGTTGTTGTATGTGTCGAATTGCTACGCTTTCTCTTGGCCAGGTAGCAGTTGCAAATGAGAACTTGTTCTCAACTAGCCTACCTGGCTAAATAAAGGTATAATAAATAAAAAATCAAGCTTGTGACTGTACACATTTGCTGTTTGTTTTGGTTGCGTTTCAACAGTTTTGGTTGTGCCCAATAGAAATTAATGGTAAATAATGTACTGAGTCATTTTGGAGTCACTTTTATTGTAAATAAGAATAGAATGTTTATAAACCATTCTACATTAATGTGGACTCACAAATATCATACCCCCATGCCATTATAATGGTGAAAGGTCAGCATATCTTGGGGGTATGATATTTGGCATCCTGTAAAGCATTCTCAATCACCATTATTCTAGAAATTGGAACTTTCCCCAAATATTTCCTCAATGCTATTCTAGAATGGTTGCTAGTGTATGATGTACTCAAGGACGACTCAAGGACGATTTATGTACTCGAATTCAAGGACGATTTATCAACACATGAAAAGCTGGCACAGGCAAACACATTGAATTACACTAATCCCTATTGTGTCCCTGTTTTGCAGTCAGATGTCCTTGTCTAGTAGACCCACATGCCTGTACAGTATTGGAGGGCCAGTAGGAGGCACTCTTTCCTCTGGTCTAAAAAAATACCCCAATGCCCCAGGGCAGTGATTGGGGACACTGCCCTGTGTAGGGTGCCGTCTTTCGGATGGGACGTTAAACAGGTGTCCTGACTCTCTGAGGTCATTAAAGATCCCATGGCACTTATCGTAAGAGTAGGGGTGTTAACCCCGGTGTCCTGGCTAAATTCCCAATCTGGCCCTCAAACCATCACGGTCACCTAATAATCCCCAGTTTACCATTGGCTCATTCATCCCCCTCCTCTCCCCTGTAACTATTCCCCAGGTCGTTGCTGCAAATGAGAACGTGTTCTCAGTCAACTTACCTGGTAAAATAACGGATAAATAAAAATGTCACACCCACTACTAGTTAAAGTCTCCTCTTCCCAATCAATGCGTAGAGGTGAGAGACCAGGGATGCCCGGCTATAGATGCACCCTTAATCCAACCAATGACTTTCTCTAATACTGCCTTCCTCTGCAGTGGGTGATGTGTGGATGCCTCCCAGGTCGCACCCTATTTAATATATTATCAAAAGTAGTGCACTACATATGGAATAGAGTGGCATTTGGGACACCTTCTGGAATTTCTCTGCGATGGGAGGTGGAGTTCAATGAGCAGTCACTAACCAAGTTCCCATCCATAGTTTTTATGCGAGTAAAGTCATACCTTTATAACAAATAAATCACGGCAGCTGTGATGGAAACAGGAAGTTTTATTTAAGTTTTGTATATACATTTTATAAATGGCGACATTCATTTGTTTTTTTTGTTTGCCACGGTGGGATCTTTTTGTATCTGTCAAATGAATTATGCGAGAAAGGGCAGTGGAAATGCCTTTATGCGGAAATAGTGATATAATAACCATCATATCGAAGTCAACTTAAGAGTCTTGTGATGACATGGCGTGTGGTCCTCCCACTACGACTCGAGAAAGCATGCAGTTTATTAGGCTACAGGTTAAATAAATGATGATGAGCTTCACAGGGTGGTGAGCTTCACAGGGTGATGAGCTTCACAGGGTGAGGAGCTTCACAGGGTGGTGAAAGTGCACGGATGATGAGCTTCACAGGGTGGTGAGCTTCACAGGGTGATGAGCTTCACAGGGTGATGAGCTTCACAGGGTGATGAGCTTCACAGGGTGGTGAAAGTGCACGGTGATGAGCTTCACAGGGTGATGAGCTTCACAGGGTGATGAGCTTCACAGGGTGGTGAAAGTGCACGGTGATGAGCTTGATGCTCCTTTCCAAAAAATATTGAGGGTCTTATTCTGGTGACATGATGATCGATGCTTGAGATTGGTAAAGGGGGGAAGAAGGCTGTTCTGAGAGAGAGATTGGTAAAGGGGGGAAGAAGGCTGTCCTGAAAGAAAGATTGGTAAAGGGGGAAGAAGGCTGTTCTGAGAGAGAGATTGGTAAAGGGGGGAAGAAGGCTGTTCTGAGAGAGAGATTGGTAAAGGGGGAAGAAGGCTGTCCTGAGAGAGAGATTGGTAAAGGGGGGAAGAAGGCTGTCCTGAGAGAGAGATTAGTAAAGGGGGGAAGAAGGCTGTCCTGAGAGAGAGATTGGTAAAGGGGGGAAGAAGGCTGTTCTGAGAGAGAGATTGGTAAAGCTGGGAAGAAGGCTGCCCTGAGAGAGAGAGATTGGTAAAGCTGGGAAGAAGGCTGCCCTGAGAGAGAGATTGGTAAAAGGGGGGAAGAAGGCTGTCCTGAGAGAGATTGGTAAAGGGGGGAAGAAGGCTGTCCTGAGAGCGAGATTGGTAAAGGGGGGAAGAAGACTGTCCTGAGAGAGATTGGTAAAGGGGGGAAGAAGGCTGTCCTGAGAGAGAAATTGGTAAAGGGGGGAAGAAGGCTGTCCTGAGAGAGATTGGTAAAGGGGGGAAGAAGGCTGTCCTGAGAGAGAGATTGGTAAAGGAGGGACGAAGGCTGTTCTGAGAGAGAGATTGGTAAAGCTGGGAAGAAGGCTGCCCTGAGAGAGAGAGATTGGTAAAGCTGGGAAGAAGGCTGCCCTGAGAGAGAGATTGGTAAAAGGGGGGAAGAAGGCTGTCCTGAGAGAGAGATTGGTAAAAGGGGGGAAGAAGGCTGCCCTGAGAGAGAGATTGGTAAAAGGGGGGAAGAAGGCTGTCCTGAGAGAGAGATTGGTAAAGGGGGGAAGAAGGCTGTCCTGAGAGAGATTGGTAAAGGGGGGAAGAAGGCTGTTCTGAGAGAGAGATTGGTAAAGGGGGGAAGAAGGCTGTCCTGAGAGAGATTGGTAAAGGGGGGAAGAAGGCTGTCCTGAGAGAGAGATTGGTAAAAGGGGGGAAGAAGGCTGCCCTGAGAGAGAGATTGGTAAAAGGGGGGAAGAAGGCTGTCCTGAGAGAGAGATTGGTAAAGGGGGGAAGAAGGCTGTCCTGAGAGAGATTGGTAAAGGGGGGAAGAAGGCTGTCCTGAGAGATATTGGTAAAGGGGGGAAGAAGGCTGCCCTGAGAGAGAGATTGGTAAAGGGGGGAAGAAGGCTGTCCTGAGAGAGAGATTGGTAAAGGGGGGAAGAAGGCTGTCCTGAGAGAGATTGGTAAAGGGGGGAAGAAGGCTGTCCTGAGAGAGATTGGTAAAGGGGGGAAGAAGGCTGTTCTGAGAGAGATTGGTAAAGGGGGGAAGAAGGCTGTTCTGAGAGAGATTGGTAAAGGGGGGAAGAAGGCTGTCCTGAGAGATATTGGTAAAGGGGGGAAGAAGGCTGTCCTGAGAGAGATTGGTAAAGGGGGGAAGAAGGCTGTCCTGAGAGAGATTGGTAAAGGGGGGAAGAAGGCTGTCCTGAGAGAGATTGGTAAAGGGGGGAAGAAGGCTGTCCTGAGAGAGATTGGTAAAGGGGGGAAGAAGGCTGTCCTGAGAGAGATTGGTAAAGGGGGGAAGAAGGCTGTCCTGAGAGAGAGATTGGTAAAGGGGGGAAGAAGGCTGTCCTGAGAGAGATTGGTAAAGGGGGGAAGAAGGCTGCCCTGAGAGAGATTGGTAAAGGGGGGAAGAAGGCTGTCCTGAGAGAGAGATTGGTAAAGGGGGGAAGAAGGCTGTTCTGAGAGAGAGATTGGTAAAGGGGGGAAGAAGGCTGTCCTGAGAGAGAGATTGGTAAAGGGGGGAAGAAGGCTGTCCTGAGAGAGAGATTGGTAAAGGGGGGAAGAAGGCTGTTCTGAGAGAGAGATTGGTAAAGGGGGGAAGAAGGCTGTCCTGAGGGAGAGATTGGTAAAGGGGGGAAGAAGGCTGTCCTGAGAGAGATTGGTAAAGGGGGGAAGAAGGCTGTTCTGAGAGAGATTGGTAAAGGGGGGAAGAAGGCTGTCCTGAGAGAGAGAGATTGGTAAAGGGGGGAAGAAGGCTGTCCTGAGAGAGAGATTGGTAAAGGGGGGAAGAAGGCTGTCCTGAGAGAGAGATTGGTAAAGGGGGGAAGAAGGCTGTCCTGAGAGAAAGATTGGTAAAGGGGGGAAGAAGGCTGTCCTGAGAGAGAGATTGGTAAAGGGGGGAAGAAGGCTGTCCTGAGAGAGATTGGTAAAGGGGGGAAGAAGGCTGTTCTGAGAGAGATTGGTAAAGGGGGGAAGAAGGCTGTCCTGAGAGAGAGAGATTGGTAAAGGGGGGAAGAAGGCTGTCCTGAGAGAGAGATTGGTAAAGGGGGGAAGAAGGCTGTCCTGAGAGAGATTGATAAAGGGGGGAAGAAGGCTGTCCTGAGAGAGATTGGTAAAGGGGGGAAGAAGGCTGTCCTGAGAGAGAGATTGGTAAAGGGGGGAAGAAGGCTGTCCTGAGAGAGAGATTGGTAAAGGGGGGGAAGAAGGCTGTCCTGAGAGAGATTGATAAAGGGGGGAAGAAGGCTGTCCTGAGAGAGATTGGTTTCAAGCTCCAGAGTGGTGCAGTGATATAAGACACTGCATCTCAATGCAAGAGGCATCACTGCAGTACCTGGTTCAAATCCAGGCTGCATCACATCTGGCTGTGATTGGGAGTCCCGTAGAGCAGTGCACAATTGGCCCAGTGCCGTAAGGGGTAGGCTGTCATTGTAAATAAGAATTTGTTCTTAACTAACTTGACTAATTAAATAAAAATAAAGGGGGGGAAGAAAGCTGTCCTGATAGCTAAATTCACTGGCCTCAATAAGAAAGCTGTAGATGTACTGAATTCTAACTAGTGAAAATCATTATGACTGTCCATATTAACTCTAGGGGCCGAGCCTGGCTGGTTGGGTCCATAGGTTACTGCTTTAATGTTTTCTCTATACAAGGTGGAAGAGGGGAAATTAGACGATTTTCTGCTGTAAAGACTTGTATGTGTTGTTATATTAATTCGAGCTACTGTAATATGAATGTTATGGCAGCACAGTAAAAGGGTATATACAGGATTATACCCCACATAAAAAGTTGAATTCCACTTTAGTTCATTTTGCACATTTTTCCAGTAGAGGAAGCACTATGACAGTGACACATGTGCCCCAAATCTTTCTGACAGTTGCTAACATTTGACGTTAACATGTATTCATGCATTGTGTTATTTTCAAAATTGAATATTGTGTTTATAGTTTGCATATAGCAACTATAGTAGCATTCCATTTATCACAGGATCCAGGTAGCAACTGTGGCTCTTTTAATTACGCTACTGGACATCGTATGAACAGTTGTATCTTTTGCCAAGTGGATGCCCTCACAAGTGGTTATTTGAATTTGTCCTGCACCTGTCCTTTTGTTTTCGATTAAATAAAATCTGTATTATTTTAATCCGAGTTTAGAGCTGAATAACAATGCAAATATATAGTGCCTTGAAATAGATAGCGCCAAATAATTTTAATACAATAGGCTATTTGTAAATGTGTAATATCAAATTGCGAACAACATTCTGCACAAAGGAAGTGTAGGCCGTACATAATAATATAATTTCAATAGGCTAATGATATAGCACCAGTAGCATATTCCATAAGACTATTTAGCCTAGAGATAATCAGATCGTATTAGGTGTATTCTGATTTCCTCAAATAATACATGCATCAAAGAAGCGGTCTTACCGATTGTGGAGATGTGAGACGGGTGAAATTCGTTGTCCGTGAATCTGCATAATAAACACGTTTTCCCAACCCCCGAATCACCGAGAAGCAGGAGTCGGAAGAGCACATCATACTGCTTAGCCATAGCGTCTTAGAAATAAGAACAGCAAGCCAGCTAACTCAGCAACGAATTACCAAACCCAACACACCTACAACCCAGCCCATATCTACCCTAAACCCAACCCACCTACAACCCAGCCCATGTCTGCCCAAAATATAAAGTAGTCTTTTAATTTTCTTTCGAGAAACGGGAGAGAAAGCTCGAACCTCTCTTTTCTTCTATCAAACCAGGAGCGGTCTCTTTTGGTAACAAAGAGTAGTTATATGAGAAGGGACCAGATTCCCTCCATCCACAGCCCTCTCCTCTTTTCTGATGGGCGCGGTAACGGGGGATGCGCGCTCCGCAGCATCCTATTTCCTCTCTCGATATTACCGTCAACGCACGAGGATGGGGTCAAATCCGGTTTCAAAAGTCTAACGGGCACTAGATAGAGCGCGCGAGCGATATGAAACATTGCGTGAGTAAACATTGAAGCTGTGTTCGACTACCCATACTAACATACTGTATACTACATACTTAATGAGTATATACACTACATAGTGTAACGACCCTGCCGCACGAGCATGCTTTTGCGGCACAGTAGATCGCGCGCCGGGCCTCGGGCTCAAAGGTCGAGGGTTCGAGACCTGCCAACTGCCTGTTTCATTACAATATTTATTAGTTTATTTTAGTATACTGTCAACGAACAGTATCCTTTCAGTTGAGCGTACTAGCTCTTCGCCTGTCTACCGGAAGTTGATGCTGTTGCTACGCAACCTATTGCTAGCTAGTTAGCATAACAAATTACTAGTTAGACATTTTACGACTTTGGGTGTGGAGTGCCAGAGTGCACTTGTAAACTCAGAGCGTTGTCAGATTGTCCTTTTCCCCATTTTCTTAAAATCTGAAAACGATTTGAAGCAACCCCCATTTCCTGAAGAACTGCATTATGGGCCCTAAAGTACGGAAATAGTGTCCTCTGTGTGTATACCTCATATTTTGGCGATGTACAACATCCGGGAACTTTTGGCATACTAACTATATCCATACTGTGACCAATAAGCATACTATATACTCAATTTCACGTCACAAATTGTACGGTTAGTGCGGTTAGTATGTGTATTTGAACACAGTTTGAGTCTAGAGAGAAGAAAATGGTCGAGCAAGTGCAAATTAAACCCAAGAGCTTGCAAGTGTGACTTTGAGCGAGCAGAACATCATTCTCAGCGATCCCCCCCAAAAATATGTTAAAGCAACTTGTCATTGTCAAGTTTTTGCTCTAAATTTCAAATTCGTCTCTCTCAAATTTGTGCACCTTTGGGTTTGGATTTCAGACTGATGGGGGAGGGACTTAAAGGTGGGCACTTGTCTAGAAACATTCAATTGGTCACTTTCACTGGAGTGATGGACGAAGTAACAAGTAACTGGCAAGTCCAGTGTTGTGATTGGCTCTTACGAGCCTGTTGTTTGCGATGCACTGCAGTACCGTCTGTTTAGCTAGCTAGCTCGCCGGTTTGAGTAGAAAGCCTAAGATGTTTATAACTAACCCACTCATTGTTCTGTCTGTGAGTAAGCGCTGAACAATTTATGAAACACAGCAGCTTGATAACCAAATTAATTGGCAAATACATTATAATAGTTTTACAAAACCTTGAGTTGAGTTTACTAGCTAACTTATTTTATTAACTAGGCAAGTCAGTTAAGAACAAATTCTTGTTTTCAATGACGGCCTAGGAACAGTGCCTGTTCAGGGGCAGAACGACAGATTTGTACCTTGTCAGCTCGGGGGTTTGAACTCGCAACCTTTCGGTTACTAGTCCAACACTCTAACCACTAGGCTACCCTGCTGTCAGCCAGCAACGTTTGTCTGTAAAATGAAAAGTAGACAGTCAAGCAAACACCGTAAAACAAGTTCCTCTAATTGCAGGCAGGAGCTCATATTTAGTGTATTAAGCCCAATGACACAAACACGCAGCACATGGGGGGGTTAGCTCCCTGAGGTACATCCCACTGGGTGTAACGGATGTGAAACGGCTAGCTTAGTTAGCAGTGCGCGGTCCCTGGTTCGCGCCCGGGTATGGGCGAGGGGACGGTCTAAAGTTATACTGTTACATTGGTGCCGTGACCCGGGATCACTGGTTGCTGCGGAAAAGGAGGAAGGTCAAAAGGGGGGTGAGTGTAACGGATGTGAAACGGCTAGCTTAGCTAGCAGTGCGCGCTAAATAGCGTTTCAATCGGTGACGTCACTTGCTCTGAGACCTTGAAGTAGTAGTTCCCCTTGCTCTGCAAGGGCTGCGGCTTTTGTGGAGCGATGGGTAACGATGCTTCGTGGGTGACTGTTGTTGATGTGTGCAGAGGGTCCCTGGTTCGCGCCCGGGTATGGGCGAAGGGACGGTCTAAAGTTATACTGTTACACATGCAGCACATGGGGGATTTTGAATGGAACTCACTAAGGGGAGAATCTGCTACCTGCTGCAAGTTCATTCAGTACATAATCAGTCCCTAATAATATAATGTAAACTGATATGATAAACCAACTCAGCAGGCTAACTAACATGTTAGCATCAGCTTTATTCAACAAATACATTTGCATGTACGGGAATTTGACTCTGTGAAATGGTGCTGCCACAATAAACAGAATATAGAGATGATAGACAGAATATAATATAACAAACAATTATATCGTATTTACCAGTCAAAAGTCTGGTCTGCTGATGCAGCACTCTGTCACTCTCAAATAGCCCTTACTAAACCCGGAGGTGTGTTGGGTCATTGTACTGTTGAAAAGGCCAGCATCCCGGAGTCGCCTCTTCACTGTTGATGTTGAGACTGGTGTTTTGCGGGTACTATTTAATGATGCTGCCAGTTGAGGACTTGTGAGGCGTCTGTTTCTCAAACTAGACACTCTAATGTACTTGTCCTCTGGCTCAGTTGTGCACCAGGGCCTCCCACTCCTCTTTCTGTTCTGGTTAGAGCCAGTTTGTGCTGTTCTGTCAAGGGAGTGGTACATAGCGTTGTACGAGATCTTCAGTTTATTGGACATTTCTTGCATGGAATAGTCTAATTTCTCAGAACAAGAACAGACTGATGAGTCTATTTCGAGCCTGTAATTGAACCCACAAATGCTGATGCTCCAGACACTAATCTAAAGAAGGCCAGTTTTATTGCTTCTTTTATTAAGCAGAACAACAGTTTTCAGCTCTGCTAACAAAATTACAAAAGGGTTTTCTAATGATCAATTAACCTTTTAAAATGATTAACTTGGATTAGCTAACACAATGTGCCATTGGAACACATGAGTGATGGTTGCTGATAATGGGCCTCTGTACCTCTATGTAGATATTCCATTAAATATCAGCCATTTCCAGCTACAATAGTCATTTACAACATTAACAATGTCTACACTGTATTTCTGATCAATTTTATGTTATTTTAATGGATAAATGTGCTTTTCTTTCAAAAACAAGGACATTTCTAAGTGACCCCAAACTTCTGAATGGTAGTGTAAATATGAGATGAGTAAAGCAGTGTGCAAACATGATTAAAGTGACTAGTGTTCCACTATTAAAGTGACCAGTGATTGCATGTCTATATATATAGGGCAGCAGCCTAAGGTGCAGGGTTGAGTAACCGGGTAGTAGCTGGCTAGTTATGGCTATTTAACAGTCTGATGGCCTTTTTCAGTCTCTCGGTCCCAGCTTTGATAAACCTGTACTGACCTTGCCTTGTGGATGGTAACGGGGTGAACAGGCCGTGGCTCGGGTGGTTGATGTCCTTGATGATATTTTTGGCCTTCCTGTAGCATCGGCTGCTGTAGGTGTCCTGGAGGGCAGGCATTGTGCCCCCAGTGATGAGTTGGGCAGACCTCACCACACTCTGTAGAGCCCTGCGGTTGCGGGCAGTGCAGTTGCCGTTCCAAGCGGTGATACAGCCCTACAGGATGCTCTGAATTGAGCATCTGTAAAAGTTTGTAAGGGTCTTAGGGACCAAGCCAAATTTCTTCAGCCTCCTGAGGTTGAAGAGATGCTGTTGAGTCTTCTTCACCACACTGTCTGTGTGGGTGGACCATTTCAGATTGTCGGTGATGTGTACACCGAGGAACGTGAAGCTTTTCACCTTCTCCACTGCGGTCCCATCAATGTGGTTAGTGGTGTGCTCTCTCTGCTGTTTCCTGAAGTACACAATCATCTCCTTCGTTTTGTTGACGTTGAGGGAGAAGTTATGCGCCTGGCACCTCTGGCACCTGCACAGGGCGGGGTTTAGACCCAGGGCCCCGAGCTTAATGATGAGCTTGGAGGGTGCTATGGTGTTGAAGGCTGAGCTATAGTCAATTAACAGCATTCTGATGTAGGTATTCCTCTTGTCCAGATGGGGTAGGGTAGTGTGCAGTGCAATGGCGATTGCATCGTCTGTGGATCTATTGGGGCCGTATGAAAATTGAAGTGGGTGTAGGGTGTCAGGAAAGATAGAGGTGACAAGAGCCCACAGTCCTTGGGAGCGGGCCTTGTCGGTGGCACTGTGTTATCCTCAAAGCGGGCGAAGAAGGTGTTTAGCTTGTCCGGGAGCAAGACGTCAGTATCTGCGACGTGGCTGGTTTTCCCTTTGTAAACCTTGATGGTCTGTAGACCTGCCACATGTCTGAGCTGTTGAGTTGCAAATCCACTTTGTCTCTGTACTGACGTTTTGCCTGTTTGATTGCCTTACGGAGGGAATAACTACACTGTTTGTTTTAGGCCATATTCCCAGTCACCTTGCCATGGTTAAATGTGGTGGTTCGCACTTTCAGTTTTGTGCGAATGCTGCCATCTATCCACGGTTTCTGATTTGGGTAGGTTTTAATAGTCACAGTGGGAGCAACATCTGGTATACACTTCCTGATGTACTCAGTCACAGTGTCAGTGTATACATCAATGTTATTCTCAGAGACCAGCTGAAACATATCCCAGTGATCAGTGAAACATATCCGCGTGATAACAATCTTGAAGCATGGATTCTGATTGGTCAAACCAGCATTGAATAGACCTTAGCACGGGTATTTCCTGTTTGAGTTTCTGCCGATAGGAAAGGATGAGTAAAATGGAGTTTTGCCAAAGGGAGGGCGTCGGAGAGCCTCCTAGGCATCCCGGAAGTTGGAGTAGCAGTGGTCGAGTGTTTTAGCAGCTCGAGTCCTACAGTAAATGTGTTGATAGAACTCGAGTCCTACAGTAAATGTGTTGATAGAACTCGAGTCCTACAGTAAATGTGTTGATAGAACTCCGGTAGCGTTTTCCTCAAATTTGCTATACAAAATTATAGTATTAATTATTATTGATTTTGGAGAGCAAACTGGAAAACTGGTGTGAGAGGGAGAAAAGACATCCGTGTGGGGACGCAGTGTATTTGAGTGCAGTAATTTCTGAGTCTTGACATGTAGTAAGTATTGTATTTCTTCAGGCGATCAACAAAATCTCTGCTCTCAAATTAATTTACTGCATGCGGAAAATTCGAGCATCGCAAGCTCTCAAGTTAATTTTGGCCTGCGCTGGTGGCACCCGTCCTCTGCTCGCTCAACCACAGTTCCTCTCTTGACTCAAGTGTTTGTGCAATGATGTTTCATCTTGCTCGCGCGTGCCATCTCGCGGCCGTTCGACTTTTGAATCGGAATTGATGCCATACACGAGATGGGTGGGGATGAAGCAAACCAAGACAGTACCCTAATAAGAAACTCATTAGGCCTATATTTTCTTGCCAGTAAACCACAATCATGTAGGGTAATTGTGCAAAGTAGCCTACATAAAGTGAGCTAAATAAAATATAGGCTATAGCCAGTTCTCCCTATCCCTTTTGTTCCTATTCAAATCAAATCAAATTGTATTAGTCACATGGGCTGAATACAACCTTACAGTAAAATGCTATACTGTTGAGCCCCAAAACAACAATGCAGTTAATAAAATAAAAAATAAATATATATATATGTGTGTATAAATTATGAACAATAAGAATAAATAAAAGTAACAAGTAATTAAAGAGCAGCAGTAAAATAACAATAGCGAGACTATATACAGGGGGGTACCGGTAAAGTCAATGTGTGGTGGCACTGGTTAGTTGAGGTAATTGAGGTAATATGTACATGTAGGTAGAGTTATTGTGACTATGCATAGATGATACCAAAGGAAAGTAGCATCGGTGTAAAAGGGGCAATGTAAATAGTCTGGGTAGCCATTTGATTAGATGTTCAGGAGTCTTATGGCTTGGGGGGGTAGAAGCTGTTTAGAAGCCTCTTGGACCTAGACTTGGCGCTCCGGTACCGCTTGCCGTGCGGTGGCAGAGAGAACAGTCTATGACTAGGGTGGCTGGAGTCTTTGACAATATTCAGGGCCTTCCTCTGACACCGCCTGGTATAGAGGCCCTGGATGGCAGGAAGCTTTGCCCCAGTGATGTACTGGGTTGTACGCACTACCCTCTGTAGTGCCTTGTGATTGGATGTCGAGCAGTTGCCGTACCAGGCAGTGATGGAAACAGTCAGGATGCTCTCGATGGTGCAGCTGTAGAACCTTTTGATGATCTGAGGACCAATGCCAAATCTTTTCAGTTTCCTGACGGGGAATAGGTTTTGTCATGCCATCTTCACAACTGTCTTGGTGTGCTTGGACCATGTTAGTTTGTTGGTGATGTAGACACCAAGGAACTTAAAGCTCTCAACCTGCTCCACTACAGCCCCGTCGATAAGAATGGGAGCGTGCTCGGTCCTCTTTTTCCTGTAGTCCACAATCATCTCCTTTATCTTGATCACGTTGAGGGCGAGGTTGTTGTCCTGGCACCACATGGCTAGGTCTCTGACCTCCTCCCTATAGGCTGTCTCGTCGTTGTCGGTGATCAAGCCTACCACTGTTGTGTGGCAAATATCGGCAAACTTAATAATGGTGTTGGAGTCGTGCCTGGCTGTGCAGTCATGAGTGAACAGGGAGCACAGGAGGGGACTGAGCATGCACCCTTTGAGGGGCCCCTGTGTTGAGGATCAGCGTGGCAGATGTGTTGTTACCTACCCTTACCCCCTATTGGTGGCCCGTCAGGAAGTCCAGGATCCAGTTGCAGAGGGAGGTGTTTATTCACAAGGTCCTTAGCATATTGATGAGCTTTGAGGGCACTATGGTGTCGAACGCTGAGCTGTAGTCAATGAATAGCATTCTCACATAGGTGTTCCTTTTGTCCAGGTGGGAAAAGGCAGTGTGGAGTGCAATAGAGATTGCATCATCTGTGGACCTGTTTGGGCAGTATGCAAATGGGAGTGCGTCTAGGGTTTCTGGGATAATGGTGTTGATGTGAGCCATGGCAAGCCTTTCAAATAATTTCATGGCTACAGACGTGAGTGCACAGGTCGGTAGTCATTTAGGCAGGTTACCTTAGTGTTTTTGGGAACGGTGACTGTGGTGGTCTGCTTAAAACATGTTGGTATTCCAGACTTGGTCAGGGGGAGGTTGAAAATGTCAGTGAATAATCTTGCCACTTGGTCAGCTCATGCTCGCAGTACACGTCCTGGTATTCCGTCTGGCCCTGCAGCCTTGTTGACCTGTTTAAAGGTCTTACTCACATCGACTGCGTAAAGCGTGATCACGCAGCCTTCCGGAACAACTGGTGTTCTCATACATGTTTCAGTGTTATTTGCCTCGAAGCGAGCATAGAAGTAGTTCAGCTCGTCTGGCAGGCTCGTGTCATGGGCAGCTCTTGGCTGTGCTAACCTTTGTCGTCTGTAACGGTTTGCAAGCCCTGCCACATCCGACGAGCGTAAGAGCCCGTGTAGTACGATTCGATCTTAGTCCTGTATTGATGCTTTGCCTGTTTGATGGTTCATCGGAGGGCATAGCGGGATTTCTTATAAGCTTCCGGGTTAGAGTCCCGCTCCTTGAAAGCGGCCGCTCTAGCCTTTAGCTCAGTATGGATGTTGCCTGTAATCCATGGCTTCTGGTCCGGGTATGTACGTATGATCACTGTGGGGACGACGTCATCGATGCAATTATTGATTGACTGATGTGGTGTACTCCTCAATGCCATCAGAGGGATCCCGGAACATATTCCAGTCCATACTAGCAAAATAGTCCTGTAGCTTAGCATCTTCTGCTTCATCTGACCACTTTTTTCATTGATCCAGTCACTGGTGCTTCCTGCTTTAATTTTTGACTTGTAAGCAGGAATCAGGAATGATAGAATTATGGTCAGGTTCGCCAAATGGAGAGCTTTGTCTGCGTCTCTGTGTGTGGAGGGAGAGTTTTTTCCCTCCGGTTGCACATTTGATATGCTCATCGAAATTTGGTAAAAACGATTTAAGTTTTCTTGCATTAAAGTCTCCGGCCACTAGGAGCGCCGCCTCTGGGTGAGCGGTTTCCTGTTTGCAGCTCATTGAGAACAGCTCATTGAGTGCGGTCTTAGTGTCAGCCTATAATTGTGGATAATACATGTTGTTTTATGATGTGTCAACTAGTAATCAAGTGACAGTTTTATTACATTTCTAATTAAGTCAGGGTTGGATTGAGTTAAAAAAATATATATATATGCATGCATTTTAGGATTCACTACAATGCACTATTATGACAGCAAACGAGGATTTCAATTGTTCCATCCGACTTGCTGTATGCCTTAGGAAACCCCGCCTATTTTCCCGGAAGTAACTGTCAAACTGACCGTGTAGCACTGATTGTACTACATCTGTTGATAAGCAAAGAAAAGTAGCTAGATAGGGGGAATTAACGGTACACTTTTAAACAAACTCACAAAAAACAATAATGGAAAGTGTATCCTCGCCGTTACGGTGCTTCGGCGAATGTCACACCGCGGAGAAATACACGGATGACGGAGTGGAGACGGTGACTTCGGTAGAACAGGTAAATTAAGCCAGTTGACGGCCGGATTAGCCCCGTTAGCTGCCATGGCTAACAAACATTGTTGTCAAGCTACACTGGAGGCAAGAAGTGATGATTTGCGTAATCATAAACAAGTGTTGTTTTTTTTTTACGTGCTTTTAAAATCACTTGCATTTTGTTGAGACATGCCAAGCTAAAATGTTTGTATTCTACTGCCATTTGACTTTATGTTCGTATTGTTCGTTTTTTACTATTTCCTATTGTTGGATTGTCGAGAATGAACATGCAAGTAACCATTTCGTTGTACACCATGAGTATGTTAGCATTAGCCGGAGCTGTAATGTAATTAGCTCCATGGCTGGCTAGCTAGCTGGCTAAGATTTTTAATAGAACACGATTAGTCGATACAAGGGTGTGGATTGGCAATGCAGACATCTTCTTAAATGCTATGAATACTTTTTTCATTATGTCAAAATATACATTCGTATCAATTCTAAGGAGTGTTTATCAAAATATGCAAATTTTTTTTGTTCTAGTCCAGCACTGACACGTGGGATTCAACTAATCAAGGGCTTGATGATGAGTTAAAACTGTTTGTACAAAACAGTAACAGAGCGCCTTGCCACCCCCGGTTCGGTCAGTCACAAATGTATACACAGAACTATGGATGGAAGGATTGACCATCCATGATATCAAAATAAATGTTAGTTTTAACAATTTTTTGAGACTATAGTGTTTATTTTCTTTGTTTTAACAACATTAGAGTTAAACAAGCTTATATTGTGGGTTCTGATGGTGTATCACAGTTGAACTCACTCATGAGGCATTTAGAAGTTATATTCTTAAAGAATCAATGGGTACATATCATTAATTTATAAGTCAAAAAATGGATGTTGCAAAGACTGATAGCCCCTTTTAAGTCAGGTTCTGTCAGTGCTTGCTTAGAACAAAACTGTGCACTCAGGGGGAAGTGAGAGAAACTGCTCCAATGTTGTCATTCTGGATAAAGACAATGTTTTGTATGGTCAAGAAAGGACAGCCAATTATAGTGTTTTGCTGCCGTCCATAATGTTTAAAAAATAATAATAACAATTAGCAGGTGTGCATGCAGTCAGTTTCATTCTCATGCCTGGTTAAAGTTCTCATTTTCAGTTTTGATTTGTGTCTCACTCAAACATCTTATTTTTATCCAGAGAAAAGTCGAACGCAGTATTCAAGAAGTAGTCAGTGTTTACAAGCAGATACACAGCTTACCGCAGTAAGTAAATGTTTGACTTTATTCTCTGCTTTTCAGCATGATCACAGTCTTTGTTTTGTATGTGAGAATCTGTCATTGCTTTGAATCCTACTTGGCTATGTCCTTTACCTGAAATGTGACCACATATTACAAGACCTGAGTTGTAGTCCTTTTTTTTTGTGTGAACATGTTGAGAATACAACAAAATACTGGGAGTAAGACAAATTCATAAAAGTCAAAGTTATCTACGGGGTTGTTAACATTTCACTCTTCTGAACAAGTAATCTACAGGGTTCTTAAAGTGTCACCCTTCTGAAGAAACTCTAGCCAGTAGATCCGACGTGCTTGCTTACAGCTGAACTGGGGTCGGACAGACTTCCTGTGTAGATTAAGACACAGCGGCGATGGTGTGAGATATGGCTCGGAAAACATATCCCAACTGTTACACCAAGAAGATTGAACGACTGCTAAAAAGACTAAAAACACTATCACATTCTTCTCGGTGTTAACAGTTGGAATAATAAGACAATTCAGAGTACAAAGCATTTCTCATTCCTGGATTGACGTACGTTTTCCGAGCCATATCTGGCGCCGTCTGCGCTGTGTCTTAATCTACACAGGAAGTCTGATCTGCGAAACAAACCCAAGCTCTGGAGCAGGGCGTGGTTCGGTCTGGAGTAGGGCGTGGTTCGCTCTGGAGCAGGGCGTGGTTCGCTCTGGAGCAGGGCGTGGTTCGCTCTGGAGCAGGGCGTGGTTCGGCTGCGCTTTGACTGACTTACCAACCAACTGACGTGTCTGAATGACGCCCTAGATCGCGTGTCCAACTCATTCCACGGCGGGTTGAGTATATGCAGCTTTTCATTGCTTCCTTGTACTTGTTTCTGTCCTTTTCTCTCCATTCAAAGCACCACCGCTGTTTTCGCCACCATGACCGAGTGAGTATGTCAACATATATTTAGTCGACGCTTTTATCCCAAAGCAACTTACAGTAGTGGGTTTTCCTATGGGTGGGACTCTAACCTACGACACAGGAACACGTAATATATCAGTGTTTCTGCTGGAGTCGTTTGGCTCATTCGGTGTTTCTGCTGGAGTCGTTTGGCTCATTCGGTGTTTCTGCTGGAGTCGTTTAGCTGTGGCACGGTGCCACGGCCCCCCCCAAAAAAATATGGAACGTGAAAACGTCTTTCTGTTCACTTTGAAGATGCTGGAACAGTCCACATTTTACTTCCCCTGCAAACAAAATAAGTAATGAATAGACCAATCTGACAGCTCCATAGTAGAATATTTGATCTATTTATCTAGTTGGCTTGTGTGTTCTATGTGAGAGAGATCTCGAGGACCATTCAAGTGCCATAGGGAGGGACACCTGCATTCTGACAAACAGTCAATGCACAACAATTGTTTCAATAACAGGCTTAATGGCCTTTGTTAAAAAGATTGGGTTCCCAGCTTTCCATTCCTACTATTTATTTTTTATCAACTCCATAAATATGTGCGAACTTTACTATTTCAAGCCTGGAGTTTTTAACAGCGGCATAGCTAAGCACGTTACCGCTCAGCGGTTCAATTCGCTTTGAACGTGTCGGGCTAAATGTAACACGGGTCAAATCTAATCTTAGTTGTGAAATGCATCCAATTACAACCGGTGTAGACTTCACCGTAAAATGCATCCAATTACAACCGTTGTAGACTTCACCGTAAAATGCTAAGTTACGAGCTTTTTCCCAACAATGCAGAGTTAAAAAGTAGAAATGTTTGTATTAAAAACTGGCTAAATATATATATATATTTTTTAAAAGGAGTAACACAATAAAATACAAGGCTATATACAAGGATTTCCGGTACCGAGTCGATATGCAGCTGTACGAGATAGTTGAGGTAATATGTACATGTAGGTAGGGGTAAAGTGACTAGGCAATGAGGATAGATAATAAACGAGTCAACGTAAATAGTCTGGCTAGCTATTTGATTATCTGTTCATCGGTCTTTGTAAGGTAACTTGGGGTGAAATGCCACCCTACCTCAAATTTTGAGGGAGTGACTTAAAAAGAAAAAAGAAGTGAGACGGATGACATGTTTAGTTAAATGACCAGGAAGGTGGTTAAGTGCCTATGCATGGATAACAAACAGCGAGTAGCAGCAGTGTAAAAACAAAGCAGTTGGCGTGCTGACTGCAGGAATGGGAACCAGAGCTGTTGCCAGATAATTTAATGTTCATTTTTCTACCATAAGCCGCCTCAACGTTGTTTTAGATTTGGCAGTACGTCCAACTGGCCTCAAAACCGCAGACCACGTGTATGGCGTCATATGGGTTAGCCGTTTGCTGACGTCAACATTGGGAACAGAGGGCCCCATGGTGGCAGTGGGGTTATGGTATGGGCAGGCATTAACTATGGACAACAAACACAATTGCATTTTGTTGATGGCGATTTGAGATACCGTGACGAGATCCTGAGGCCCATTGTCGTGCCATTCATCCACCGCCATCACCTCATGTTTCAGCACGATAATGCACGGCCCCATGTCGCAAGGATCTGTACACAATTCCTGGAAGCTGAAAATATCCAATAGCCTGCGTACTCACCAGACATGTCACCCGTTGAGCATGTTTGGGATGCTCAGGATCATTGTGCACGACAGCATGTTCCAGTTCCCACCAACATCCAGCAACTTCGCATAGAGGAGTGTGACAACATTCCACAGGCCACAATCAACAGCCTGATCAACTCTGTGTGAAAGAGATGGTGGGCACACCAGATACTGACTGGTTGTCTGATCCACGCCTCTACAAAAAAAAAAAAAAAAATGTTATCTGTGACCTGCAGATGCATATCTGTATTCTCAGTCATGTGAAATCCATAGATCAGGGCCTAATTCATTCGTTTCAATTGACTGATTTTCCTTATAGAAACTGCAACTAAGCTAAAATATTTTCAAATTGTTGCTTTTATATTTTTGTTCTGTATAATTTACTTACTGCAATTCTGTTACCGGGTGTAAATCCACCTCATTTACAGTAGTTAAATCCAAAATATATATATTTTTAAATCTCAATGGGGTCATGTTATTAGCTGACACCCCATTCATTCTGCAGATATCTTTAAATCATAATTCGGAGCAGATATTTAAGTTTTAGAAAAACCTGGTTGTATAAAAACCCGAGGGATGATTTTACTGTAATTCCGGTACCAAACCTTATGTGTTTTTGTAAATTGTTAAAATTAGTACTTGTGCATGGAGTTGTATGGTTCAACTTTGAAGTCAATGTCCATTACTGTGGTATTGCCCTGCTATGAAACAGCTGTGATGCTTTAATATGTGTGTCTGTGTGAGATTACTGTCGTGTCGTGATTTTTATAATTGTACAGTGACCCTGTGATAATGATATGCCAACTGATCCGTGACTAATCCTCAGTACTGAATGGTACTGGCTCTTATCCTCTCTGCTCCCCCCCACCCCCTACTGGGAGAGGAGGAGGAGGAGTGTCAGGGGTGTGATGTCATACACACAAACACACACTCTTTCTCACATACACACACACCACAGTCTAAAGCAGGGGAATGGAAGTGAGAGTGTTACCTTTGGCACCTGCAGATCAACCGTACTGAGCTGAGAGTTAGTAACTGGGAGAGAGCTGATTTTTATTTTGAATTCAGCTGAGAAATCACTCTAAGATATATTGTAGTTTTAAAATGCCAACCGTATTCATAATGTGTTTGATGTTGGAGGAAAAAGTTTTTAATGTTTTTATTTTTAGGTACCCCAACTTATTTAGCTTGTTGCTCTGTGTGTATACTGTGTTATGTTTGTTTGTTTGTTTGTCCTATATTAGAATGTGTGCTACCTCGGTTTATGTATCCTAACTGTGTTAAGCTAGCATTAGCAACCATAACGCAGCCTGGTCCCAGATCTGTTTATACTTCTAGCCTGCTCCATTGCCCGTTGTCACGGCAACGAGTGACAGGGAAACACACTGGTACTCTGGCTAAACCATGTTGTGGGTAGGCTACATGTATAGATTATTTATCCTCTATTGTTTTCTCCACTCCAGAGTCTTTATGCATTTTCACTATTGTATCGACAAGCATTACGACATGCACACGTTTAGATTTACACTCTTGTGGTGTCTCCTCAGGCCCACTGGGTTATTGATCTTCAGTGTGTTGTCGTCTCAGGCCCACTGGGTTATTGATCTTCAGTGTGTTGTCGTCTCAGGCCCACTGGGTTATTGATCTTCAGTGTGTTGTCGTCTCAGGCCCACTGGGTTATTGATCTTCAGTGTGTTGTCGTCTCAGGCCCACTGGGTTATTGATCTTCAGTGTGTTGTCTCCTCAGGCCCACTGGGTTATTGATCTTCAGTGTGTTGTCTCCTCAGGCCCACTGGGTTATTGATCTTCAGTGTGTTGTCTCCTCAGGCCCACTGGGTTATTGATCTTCAGTGTGTTGTCTCCTCAGGCCCACTGGGTTATTGATCTTCAGTGTGTTGTCTCCTCAGGCCCACTGGGTTATTGATCTTCAGTGTGTTGTCGTCTCAGGCCCACTGGGTTATTGATCTTCAGTGTGTTGTCTCCTCAGGCCCACTGGGTTATTGATCTTCAGTGTGTTGTCTCCTCAGGCCCACTGGGTTATTGATCTTCAGTGTGTTGTCTCCTCAGGCCCACTGGGCTATTGATATTCAGTGTGTTGTCTCCTCAGGCCCACTGGGCTATTGATCTTCAGTGTGTTGTCTCCTCAGGCCCACTGGGTTATTGATCTTCAGTGTGTTGTCTCCTCAGGCCCACTGGGTTATTGATCTTCAGTGTGTTGTCTCCTCAGGCCCACTCTATTGAGGGACCAGCACTACCAGTACCTGAAGAAAGGATTACGTCATCTCTCCGATGCTTATGAGGTAGGCCTGTGTACTGCGTGATTTAGTATTTCCCACAAAGCACAGAGTGACGATAGACGCTAACCCCCTCCATTAATCTCCACTGGCCTGTGCAGCTGTTGCCTAGTTTAGTCCCAGTACTCTAAAATGGCTGCCTGTAATTCCCTATCCTCACTAGTGTCTGGACGCCAGCAGGCCCTGGCTGTGCTACTGGATTCTACACAGTCTGGAGCTGCTGGAGGAACCTGTGCCCACCGCCATCGCCTCAGAGTAAGTACTGCAACCGTGCGCTACACTAGAGGTAGGTTACCCTGGTCCTGGAGTCACTTCATGTTTTTAATTCAACCGACCTGGAAGACCAGAGATGTGTTGGAATACCCGTACGAACATACTGTATACTACATGTATTTACTATTAGTTTGTTGTAGTATACTATAAACGAACGGTATCCTTTTCAGTGTACTAGCGCTTCGCCTGTCTACCTCGGAAGTTGATGCTGTTGCTATGCAACATCTTGCTAGCTTGTTAGCATAACAAATGACTGGCTACACATCTTACGACTTCATTAAACTATGTCTGTTTGAGAATACACAATGACTATACCACTTTGCTAAGCTAAGAATGACGTGGATAATCATGTCAATAAACGTTAGGTAGTTAGCGGTGTATTACCTATATGCTAACTAAGTTCCATGTATTAGTAGCCAACTAACGTTAGGTAGATGGCGAACATACCAGAACGTACAAGCCACTGCTGTAATGATATGCGGTTCATGATGCTAGCGTAGCTAACAAACTGTCAGCCGACGTGACTTATTTGAAAAGTAATTACTTTATTACATCGCTTAACATTTTCTTAACCATTTTCTTAACATTTTCTTAACCATTTTGCATAAGTAGTTAAAGCAATGAATTTGTATCCGCTGTCTTCGGACTTCTGCTGCATATTTTCCGCCATTTTTCTTCAAATCTGAAAACGATGTGAAGCCACGCCCATTTCCTGAAGAATTCCATTATGGGCCCCCAAAAGCATGAAAATAGTGTCCACTGCTGTATACTTCGTATTTTGATCAATGTAGTACGACATCCGGGAACTTTTGGCATACTAACTATCTCCATACTGTGACCAATAAGCATACTATATACTCTTATGTCACAAATAGAATGGTTAGTGCAGTTAGTATTTATTTTACCTTTATTTAACTAGGCAAGTCAGTTAAGAACAAATTCTTATTTTCAATGATGGCCTAGTGGGGCAGCCTGTTCAGGGGCAGAATGACAGATTTGTACCTTGTCAGCTCGGAGGTTTGAACTTGCAACCTTCCGGTTACTAGTCCACCGCTCTAACCACTAGACTACCCTGCCGAGTATCGGAACACAGCGCAGCTGAATTTAGACACTCACTGAACTGATCAGCTCAGCTCAGTTGGTCAGGCGTGTTGTCTAATTGGAACAAAATCCGGCAGTACCTGCGGCGCCTCAGGAACAAGGTCGCCCCACCCACTACGCTACACTACCCACGCTACCCTACCCAAATGCAAGTGGACAAATGATGACTGGTTAGAGCTGCTGCCCTACCATAATACAGACCACTTGGTCATCACTGTCTACCTACTGCGGGTACGTGCAGCCTACTCTGTACCCTGATGCTGGCCAAACAGCCTCTCAACCTACAGCCCTTACAATGCATTTTTATTCCGTTCTCGCCAAACCTCTGGCGCCCGCCTCTGTCTTTTCAGAGTCGGTACGGTGATCCTAGCCAAGACAACCCACTAGCCTCCGTCTCAGCATTGCAATGCCAAGCCAACCCACCGGCTGGCACTGCCCTTAGAATGAATACTGTGGATGTGTTGGGAGGCAGGTAGCCTAGCGGTTAGAGAGTATAATACCCGAGAGGTGAAAGCTCTGTCCTTGAGCAAGGCACTTGACCCTAATGTGCTCCTGGGATGCTGTTCTACTGTGGCTGACCTTGTAAAACAACACCTATCACACTACTATGACTGACCCTGTAAAACAACACCTATCATACTACTATGACTGACCCTGTAAAACAACACCTATCATACTACTATGACTGGCCCTGTAAAACAACACCTATCACACTACTATGACTGACCCTGTAAAACAACACCTATCACACTACTATGACTGACCCTGTAAAACAACACCTATCATACTACTATGACTGACCCTGTAAAACAACACCTATCACACTACTATGACTGACCCTGTAAAACAACACCCATCACACTACTATGACTGACCCTGTAAAACAACACCTATCACACTACTATGACTGACCCTGTAAAACAACAACTATCACACTACTATGACTGACCCTGTAAAACAACACCTATCACACTACTATGACTGACCCTGTAAAACAACACCTATCACACTACTATGACTGACTCTGTAAAACAACACCTATCACACTACTATGACTGACCCTGTAAAACAACACCTATCACACTACTATGACTGACCCTGTAAAACAACACCTATCACACTACTATGAATGACCCTGTAAAACAACACCTATTACACTACTATGACTGACCCTGTAAAACAACACCTATCACACTACTATGACTGACCCTGTAAAACAACACCTATCACACTACTATGACTGACCCTGTAAAACAACACCTATCATACTACTATGACTGACCCTGTAAAACAACACCTATCACACTACTATGACTGACCCTGTAAAACAACACCTATCACACTACTATGACTGACCCTGTAAAACAACACCTATCACACTACTATGACTGACCCTGTACAACAACACTTGGAAACCTATCTGCTGTATGTGACAATAAAACATTGTATAAAATTAAAATAATTATTCAATGACATCCTACTTCCGATATAGTGCACTACTTGGGGGGGGGGGGGGGGCAGCCTGCCCTGAACGTAGGGACTCTCCAACCCACTGGTGCTCGTCTCAGTACTGTAATACTGAGCCAATACCGGGCTGTCTCAGTCCGTGCCGGGCTGTCTCAGTCCGTGCCGGGCTGTCTCAGTCCGTGCCGGGCTGTCTCAGTCCGTGCCGGGCTGTCTCAGTCCGTGCCGGGCTGTCTCAGTCCGTGCCGGGCTGTCTCAGTCCGTGCCGGGCTGTCTCAGTCCGTGCCGGGCTGTCTCAGTCCGTGCCGGGCTGTCTCAGTCCGTGCCCGGCTGTCTCAGTCCGTGCCCGGCTGTCTCAGTCCGTGCCCGGCTGTCTCAGTCCGTGCCCGGCTGTCTCAGGCCGTGCCGGGCTGTCTCAGGCCGTGCCGGGCTGTCTCAGGCCGTGCCGGGCTGTCTCAGGCCGTGCCGGGCTGTCTCAGGCCGTGCCGGGCTGTCTCAGGCCGTGCCGGGCTGTCTCAGGCCGTGCCCGGTTCAAGATTGGTGAAAGAGAGCAAGTTTGAGAGATTAGTTTTGCCTTTTCAGTTTACAATATAAACAGTAGTTTAGGATTTTGTGTGTTACCCCTGACGATGTGATCTGCTTTTGCAGTGTGTGTGTGTAACTCCCATTGCCCTCTCTGCCCCTCCAGTGTGTGTGTGTAACTCCCATTGCCCCCTCTGCCCCTCCAGTGTGTGTGTGTAACTCACATTGCCCCCTCTGCCCCTCCAGTGTGTGTGTGTAACTCACATTGCCCCCTCTGCCCCTCCAGTGTGTGTGTGTAACACATTGCCCTCTCTGCCCCTCCAGTGTGTGTGTGTAACTCCCATTGCCCTCTCTGCCCCTCCAGTGTAACTCCCATTGCCCTCTCTGCCCCTCCAGTGTGTGTAAGTTCCTGGCGCGGTGTCAGAGTCCTACTGGGGGTTTTGCTGGAGGTCCATGTCAAGCTGCCCACCTGGCTCCCACCTACGCTGCTGTCAACGCACTCTGTATCATCGGCACCCAGGAGGCATACAACATTATCGACAGGTACAGTCACTACAACATTATCGACGGGTACAGTTACTACAACATTATCGACAGTTACTACAACATTATCGACAGGTACTACAACATTATCGACGGGTAGTCACTACAACATTATCGACAGGTACAGTTATTACTACAACATTATCGACAGGTACAGTCGTTACAGCATTATCGACGGGTACAGTCGTTACAGCATTATCGACGGGTACAGTCGTTACAGCATTAGCGACGGGTACTACAACATTATTGACGGGTACTACAGCATTATCGACGGATACGGTCGTTACAGCATTATCGACGGGTACTCGTCACAGCATTATCGACGGGTACTACAACATTATCGATGGGTACAGTCGTTACAACATTATCGCCGGGTACTACAACATTATCGACGGGTGCTACAGCATTATCGACGGGTGCAGTCGTTACAGCATTATCGACGGGTACGGTCGTTACAGCATTATCGACGGGTACGGTCGTTACAGCATTATCGACGGGTACGGTCGTTACAGCATTATCGACGGGTACTACAACATTATCGACGGGTACAGTCGTTACAGCATTATCGACGGGTACTACAACATTATCGACGGGTACTACAGCATTATCGACGGGTACAGTCGTTACAGCATTATCGGCGGGTACTACAGCATTATCGACGGGTACGGTCGTTACAGCATTATCGACGGGTACAGTCGTTACAGCATTATCGACAGGTACTACAACATTATCGACGGGTACAGTCGTTACGACATTATCGACGGGTACTACAACATTATCGACGGTTACTACAACATTATCGACGGTACTACAACATTATCGACGGGTACTACAGCATTATCGACGGTACTACGACATTATCGACGGGTACTACAGCATTATCGACGGGTACTACAACATTATCGACGGGTACTACAACATTATCGACGGGTACTACAACATTATCGACGGGTACTACAACATTATCGACGGGTACTACAGCATTATCGACGGGTACTACAACATTATCGATGGGTACATTCGTTACAGCATTATCGACGGGTACTACAGCATTATCGACGGGTACTACAACATTATCGACGGGTACAGTCGTTACAACATTATCGACGGGTACTACAACATTATCGACGGGTACATTCGTTACAACATTATCGACGGGTACAGTCGTTACAGCATTATCGACGGGTACGGTCGTTACAGCATTATCGACGGGTACAGTCGTTACAGCATTATCGACGGGTACGGTCGTTACAGCATTATCGACGGGTACAGTCACCTCTGTTACTACAACATCAAAAGAAAGAAATCACATAACAACCAGTTCTCGGTGCTTCCCGAGTGGCACAGTGGTCGAAGGCAGTGCTAGAGGCCTTTTACTTCAAACAATTTGTCTCTAGTGTCTGCCAACCGAACGTTGTGACGACTGAGGGTGACACACGTGTTGCCACAGCAGCAATGTTTTATAGTAACCCCTCCCTCTTCTTCCCTCCTACTCCCTCTTCTTCCCTCTTCTTCCCTCCTCCCTCACTCCCTCTTCTTCCCTCCTCCCTCACTCCCTCTTCTTCCCTCCTCCCTCACTCCCTCTTCTTCCCTCCTCCCTCACTCCCTCTTCTTCCCTCCTCCCTCACTCCCTCTTCTTCCCTCCTCCCTCACTCCCTCTTCTTCCCTCCTCCCTCACTCCCTCTTTCCTCTTCACTCTCAGGGAGAAGCTGCTCTCCTTCCTGTTCTCTGTGAAGCAGCCAGATGGCTCCTTTGTGATGCACATAGGAGGAGAGGTGGACGTCAGGTGAGAGACGAAGTTGAGCAGCCTTCCATCGCCATGGTTTTACTGTTAGTGGAGCAGACATCACTGATATGTGATAACAATGTTTCTCTTCTTCTCTCTTTCAAATCAAATTGTATTAGTCACATGCGCCGAACACAACAGGTGTAGGCCTCACAGTGAAATGCTTACTTTCTCGCTCTGTCTCACACTCTTGTGTCTCTCTCTCTCTCGCTCGGTCTCTCTCTCGCTCTGTGTGTCTCGTGCTGTATGTACAATGTAGATATTGCCAAAGCTTACTTTGGGGATTTGCAATGTTAACCATTTAATCAACAATATTGTCAACAGTAACAACAATAACCAAGGGTCAATATAACCATACATTGAACAATAACAATAAGCATACAGTAGAGGACATGTGCAGGTTGATTGGTCTGTCAGACACTGTCCCTCATCTTATGGCAGGCAGCATTGTAGTGTGCTTCCAGCCCACAGCTCTCTGCGTCCTCCCCCATCAGGATGGGTAGCCTATTCTCATCAGAGGGTTTCAAATTTGTGGAAATGAAACTCTTAATTGTTTAATATTTTTTTACATTTTGTCAGGAATTGCAGCTCTGTCTCTCTCGGGTTCCGCTGATGGAAAAATGGCGCTGGAGGAGATGGCCTCCGTTTTACGGTCTCCTAACCAATTGTGCTATTATGTGGGGGTTTTTTGCGATATTTGTAATTTATTTTGTACATAATGTTTCTGCAACCGTATTTTATGGCAGAAAAGAGCTTCTGGATATCAGGGCAGAGATCACTCACCTCGGATTAGACAAAGAGCTTCTGGATATCAGGACAGAGATCACTCACCTCGGATTAGACAAAGAGCTTCTGGATATCAGGACAGAGATCACGCACCTCGGATTAGACAAAGAGCTTCTGGATATCAGGACAGAGATCACTCACCTCGGATTAGACAAAGAGCTTCTGGATATCAGGACAGCGATCACGCACCTCGGATTAGACAAAGAGCTTCTGGATATCAGGACAGCGATCACTCACCTCGGATTAGACAAAGAGCTTCTGGATATCAGGACAGCGATCACGCACCTCGGATTAGACAAAGAGCTTCTGGATATCAGGACAGCGATCACGCACCTCGGATTAGACAGATTTTTTTCAACAACAACAACAAGCAGGACTCACACGTTATTCTCCAAACACCCCGCAGGGCAGACATCCCAATTATTCACATAAGGAAGCGACGAGTAGTGCCGGATGCCTCGTCCAGATCCGCAGAAGCCGAGTAGGAAAGCTGCCGTTACCGTCAATATTACTCACCAACGTGCAATCATTGGACAATAAACTAGACGAGGTACGATCACGAATATCCTACCAACGGGACATCAAAAACTGTAACATCTTATCTTTCACGGAATCGTGGCGGAATGACGACATGGATATTCAGCTAGCGGGATACACGCTGCACCAGAAAGATAGAACAGAACGAGACGAGGGGGGTCTGTGCATATTTGTCAACAACAGCTGGTGCATGAAATCTAAAGAAGTCTCTAGATTTTGCTCTCCTGAAGTTGAGTATATTGTGATGAACTGCAGGCCACTACTTGCCTAGACAGTTCTCAGCTATACTTTTCGTGGCTGTTTATTTACCACCACAGACAGATGCTGGCACTAAGACCGCACTCAGACAGCTGTATAAATGTGCAACTAAGGGGGAAAAAAATTCTAGATAACCTGTTCTCCACACACCACAACTCTATCCTCCTGATTCCTGCTTACAAGCAAACATTAAAGCAGGAAGCACCAGTGACTAGATCAATAAAAAAAAGTGGTCAGATGAAGCTGATGCTAAACTACAGGACTGTTTTGCTAGAACAGACTAGAACATGTTCTGGGATTCTTCCGATGGCATTGAGTAGTACACCACATCAGTCGCTGGCTTTATCAATAAGTGCATTGAGGACGTCGTCCCTACAGTGGCTGTACGTACACACCCCAACCAGAAGCCATGGATAACAGGCAACATTCGCACTGAGCTAAAGGGTAGAGCTGCGGCTTTCAAGGTGCAGGACTCTAACCCAGAAGCTTACATTAAATCCTGCAATGGCCTGCGACGAACCATCAAACAGGCAAAGCATCAATACAGGACTAAGATTGAATCATACTACAACAGCTCAGACACTTGTCGGATGTGGCAGGGCTTACAAACTATTATAGACTACAAAGGGAAGCACAGCCGCGAGCTGCCCAGTGACACAAGCCTTCCAGACGAGCTAAATCACTTCTATGCTCGCTTCGAGGCAAGCAACACTGAGGCATGCATGAGAGCATTAGCTGTTCCAGACGATTGTGTGATCACGCTCTCCGTAGCCGACGTGGGTAAGACATTTAAACAGGTCAACATTTACTCTGTGGGGCCAGATGGATTACCAGGACGTGTACTCTGCTCCGGGCATGTGCTGACCAACTGGCAGGTGTCTTCACTGACATTTTCAACATGTCCCTGATTGAGTCTGTAATACCAACATGTTTCAAGCAGACCACCATAGTCCCTGTGCCCAAGAACACAAAGGCATCCTGCCTACATGACTACAGACCCGTAGCACTCACGTCTGTAGCCATGAAGTGCTTTGAAAGGTTGGTAATGGCTCACATCAACACCATTATCCCAGAAACCCTAGACCCACTCCAATTTGCATACCGCCCAAACAGATCCACAGATGATGCAATCTCTATTGCACATTGCCCTTTCCCACCTGGACAAAAGGAACACCTATGTGAGAATGCTATTCATTGACTACAGCTCAGCGTTCAACACCATAGTGCCCTCAAAGCTCATATGCTAAGGACCTTGTGACTAAACACCTCCCTCTGCAACTGGATCCTGGACTTCCTGACGGGCTGCCCCCAGGTGGTGAGGGTAGGTAGCAACACATCTGCCACGCTGATCCACTGGAGCTCCCCAGGGGTGCGTGCTCAGTCCCCTCCTGTACTCCCTGTTCACCCAGGACTGCATGGCCAAGCACAACTCCAAAACCATCATTAAGTTTGCAGACGACACAACAGTGGTAGGCCTGATCACCGACAACGACGAGACAGCCTATAGGGAGGAGGTCAGAGACCTGGCTGGGTGGTGCCAGAATAGATGATTGTGGACTACAGGAAAAGGAGGACCGAGCACGTCCCCATTCTCATCGACGGGGCTGTAGTGGAGCAGGTTGAGAGCTTCAAGTTCCTAGGTGTCCACATCAACAACAAACTAGAATGGTCCAAACATGGTCTCTTTCGTTATCTCTTTCTTGGTCTCTCTCTGTGTTGTAGGATTACGTACTGTGTATTAAGCCCTACCTCTCTCTCTCTGTGTTGTAGCAGTACTTACTGTGTATTAAGCACTACCTCTCTCTGTGTGTTGTAGGAGTACTTACTGTGTATTAAGCCCTACCTCTCTCTCTGTGTTGCAGGAGTACTTACTGTGTATTAAGCCCTACCTCTCTCTCTGTGTTGCAGGAGTACTTACTGTGTATTAAGCCCCACCCCTCTCTGTGTTGTAGGAGTACATACTGTGTATTAAGCCCCACCCCTCTCTGTGTTGTAGCAGTACGTACTGTGTATTAAGCCCCACCCCTCTCTCTCTGTGTTGTAGGAGTACGTACTGTGTATTAAGCCCCACCCCTCTCTCTCTGTGTTGTAGCAGTACGTACTGTGTATTAAGCCCCACCCCTCTCTCTCTGTGTTGTAGGAGTACGTACTGTGTATTAAGCCCCACCCCTCTCTGTACGTACTGTGTATTAAGCCCCACCCCTCTCTCTCTGTGTTGTAGCAGTACGTACTGTGTATTAAGCCCCACCCCTCTCTGTACGTACTGTGTATTAAGCCCCACCCCTCTCTGTGTTGTAGCAGTACGTACTGTGTATTAAGCCCCACCCCTCTCTCTCTGTGTTGTAGGAGTACGTACTGTGTATTAAGCCCCACCCCTCTCTCTCTGTGTTGTAGCAGTACGTACTGTGTATTAAGCCCCACCCCTCTCTCTCTGTGTTGTAGGAGTACGTACTGTGTATTAAGCCCCACCCCTCTCTGTACGTACTGTGTATTAAGCCCCACCCCTCTCTCTCTGTGTTGTAGCAGTACGTACTGTGTATTAAGCCCCACCCCTCTCTCTCTGTGTTGTAGGAGTACGTACTGCGCTGCGTCAGTGGCATCTCTCACCAACATCATGACACCCACTCTGTTCCAGGACACTCCCACATGGATTGTCAGGTACTGTAGTATAGAGCTCAGCCAGACCACGTATTTCATGTCTGTCTATCGAACTGGTGTTCCTTTTTTATAATAAACATTGCAGTGACATCATAAGAATAGGACAGTCATACTGTGAGTTAAATGGACTATAATTAATTACAAGGGTTTGGTCCCCTATACTTTAGAAAAATAACTTCGTAGTGATCATGTGTTTACACCGTTCTGTAGAAAGACAGTGAATGCCTACCATGATGTCTTCCTCATGCCTACCCACTCTCTGCTACCATGATGTCTCCTTCCTGTCTTCCTCATGCCTACCCACTCTCTGCTACCATGTTCTCTTCCTCATGCCTACTCACTGTCTGCTACCATGATGTCTCCTTCCTGTCTTCCTCATGCCTACTCACTGTCTGCTACCATGATGTCTCCTTCCTGTCTTTCTCATCCCTACTCAGTGTCTGCTATCATGTCTCCTTCCTGTCTTCCTCATGCCTACTCACTGTCTGCTACCATGATGTCTTCCTCATGCCTACTCACTGTCGGCTACCATGTTGTCTCCTTCCTGTCCTCCTCCAGCTGTCAGAACTGGGAGGGGGGTCTCGGGGGCGTCCCTGGGCTAGAGGCCCATGGAGGGTACACCTTCTGTGGGATGGCTGCCATGGTCATCCTGGGGAAGGAGCACATGCTGGATCTCAAGTCTCTGCTGGTGAGTCACCAACATCACAGGTTCCACGTCTCGTTTCCTTTGGTTCTGATTTGTTTAATGGACTATAACACTTTATAAAAAGATAGTTATACATCATTTTGAACAGGGAGGCTTTGAGCCAAGCATTGCTTTCAGTTCTATCCAGACCTCAAGTCTCCACCTCTTTTCTGAACCGAGTCAACCATTCAGCTACATTAATGCTTCCAGTTCTATCCAGACCTCAAGTCTCCTCCTCTTTTCTGAACCGAGTCAACCATTCAGCTACAGCAATGCTTTCAGTTCTGTCCAGAACTCCACTCACTCGTCCACTGTCACTGTGTCCTCTCTGCAGAGGTATCCCATGTCACTACTTCCCCTTGAGAACCCATTTTCTTGATCAGCATTTGACTGAAGCGATGAGGATGTGCAGAGGCCGGGTCGGTCAGAAGTTGTACACTATATAGGGAAGAGGGTGCCATTTTGGACTCCGCCCAGGTCCATGGGCTGACGTGTAGATCAATCCCCCAAAACTACCAGAACAGTAGGAACCCTCAAGCACCAGTCCTCACCCCTCTGGCCACCCGTCCTCACCCCTCTGGCCACCAGTCCTCACCGCTCTGGCCACCCGTCCTCACCGCTCTGGCCACCCGTCCTCACCCCTCTGGCCACCCGTCCTCACCGCTAAGTACAGCTCTCAGAACAGGTCCTATTCACTAGACATTAAACAGAAGAGAACTCACAAACGGGGAGGGAATTTGTTCTATAAGAACAATGTTTTTGTTTTCATATTTGTTTTTTAAACAGAAACTGTAATTGCGGTTGGAGAGTGAAACCTGTCAAGTTTTCTTCCCCAGCTTCAGAAACAGAGACACGGCTGAGGACTCCAGCTGGTATTTAAACCAATTCCATAATGATTCAGTCCAGTCCTCGTGCTTTGGAAAGATTCCCAATTAGTCGTTGCTGTAGCAACCACGTCCACATTTTTCAAATATCAATTCATGTTAGACCCTCTCTGATAGGAACCTCATGGGGATTTAATCATCTGGCTAGTTTTAAAGAGCAGAAAGGCTGGATGAAACTCCGCTCTCACTGTGCACGCTGCACGGCATTTACACTATGGCTGGTTTGGATAGAAAATGGCTGCCTTGCTGGGACTGTAGGGAAAATGGCGTCAGTTTCTCTCATTGTGATGAGGCTCTTCAGTGATAATAACGCCACCCTTACTCTCGCTTCTCACTCTTACTGCCTCTCTCTGTCCTTCTCCTCCTCTCTCTCCTCCTCCTCTCTCTCCTTCTCTTCTCCTTCTCCTCTCCTCTCTCCTTCTCTTCTCCTCTCTCCTCCTTCTCTCCTCTCTCCTCTCTCCTTCTCTCCTCTCTCCTTCTACTCCGGTCCTCTCTCTCCTTCTCTTCATCTCTCTCCTCCTCCTCCTCCTCTCCTCTCTCCTTCTCCTCTCCTTCTACTCCGCTCCTCTCTCCTTCTACTCCGCTCCTCTCTCTCCTTCTACTCCGCTCCTCTCTCTCCTTCTACTCCGCTCCTCTCTCCTTCTACTCCGCTCCTCTCTCTCCTTCTACTCCGCTCCTCTCTCTCCTTCTACTCCGCTCCTCTCTCTCCTTCTACTCCGCTCCTCTCTCTCCTTCTACTCCGCTCCTCTCCCTTCTCCTCCTCTCCGTAGCGGTGGGTGGCCAGCAGACAGATGAGGTACGAGGGAGGGTTCCAGGGTCGTTGTAACAAACTGGTGGACGGCTGCTACTCCTTCTGGCAGGCCGGGCTGCTGCCACTGCTACACAGAGCCCTCTTCAAAGGAGGTAGGTGTAGTAATCACATTTTAGGGTTTAGCTAGCTACAGTATGAACTCACTGGATTAAGTCACTCTGGATAAGAGTTAATGGCTAAATGACTAAAATGTGAATGTAGTTAAGTCTGGGTGATATGACCTAAAAATCATATCTACGTGTTTTTATAACTTATAGGCGATTCACTATATATATATATATATATAGATAGATAGATAGATAGATAGATAGATAGAGATATATAGATAGAGATATATAGATAGAGATATATAGATAGAGATATATAGATAGAGATATATAGATAGAGATATATAGATAGAGATATATAGATAGAGATATATAGATAGAGATATATAGATAGAGATATATAGATAGAGATATATAGATAGATAGATAGATAGATAGATAGAGATAGATAGATAGATAGATAGATAGAGATATCTATATATATATATATAGATAGATGGATAGATGGATAGATAGATAGATAGATAGATAGATAGATAGATAGAGATATCTATATATATATATATATAGATAGATGGATAGATGGATGGATAGATAGATAGATAGATAGATAGATAGAGATATCTATATATATATATATAGATAGATGGATAGATGGATAGATAGATAGATAGATAGATAGATAGATAGATAGAGATATCTATATATATATATATATAGATAGATGGATAGATGGATGGATAGATAGATAGATAGATAGATAGATAGAGATATCTATATATATATATATAGATAGATGGATAGATGGATAGATAGATAGATAGATAGAGATATCTATATATATATATATATAGATAGATGGATAGATGGATGGATAGATAGATAGATAGATAGATAGATAGAGATATCTATATATATATATATATATATAGATAGATGGATAGATGGATAGATAGATAGATAGATAGATAGAGATATCTATATATATATATATAGATAGATAGATGGATAGATAGATAGATAGATAGATAGATAGATAGATAGAGATATCTATATATATATATATAGATAGATAGATAGATAGATAGATAGAGATAGATAGATAGATAGATAGATAGAGATATATAGATAGAGATATATAGATAGAGATATATAGATAGAGATATATAGATAGAGATATATAGATAGAGATATATAGATAGAGATATATAGATAGAGATATATAGATAGAGATATATAGATAGATAGATAGATAGATAGATAGAGATAGATAGATAGATAGATAGATAGAGATATCTATATATATATATATAGATAGATGGATAGATGGATAGATAGATAGATAGATAGATAGATAGATAGAGATATCTATATATATATATATATAGATAGATGGATAGATGGATGGATAGATAGATAGATAGATAGATAGATAGAGATATCTATATATATATATATAGATAGATGGATAGATGGATAGATAGATAGATAGATAGATAGATAGATAGAGATATCTATATATATATATATATAGATAGATGGATAGATGGATGGATAGATAGATAGATAGATAGATAGATAGAGATATCTATATATATATATAGATAGATGGATAGATGGATAGATAGATAGATAGATAGATAGATAGATAGAGATATCTATATATATATATATATAGATAGATGGATAGATGGATGGATAGATAGATAGATAGATAGATAGATAGAGATATCTATATATATATATATATATAGATAGATGGATAGATGGATAGATAGATAGATAGATAGATAGAGATATCTATATATATATATATATAGATAGATGGATAGATGGATAGATAGATAGATAGATAGATAGAGATATCTATATATATATATATATAGATAGATGGATAGATGGATGGATAGATAGATAGATAGATAGATAGATAGATAGATAGATTGATTTCTAATTAATACGCTTTGTTGAGAGAGACTTTGTTGTACATTTTAAGGGTAATACACTGCATTTTAAAACGGTAAACAATAATGTAATGAAATCTGGACTTGTGACGTCTTCCATAAACACCCCACTAATAATTAAATGATTTCATCAAAATATTTTTAACCTGTTTTGTTTTTGCAATAAATCACTGATCTGGATTACAAGTCTGTCTATGAAAAGGAGACTTTTTTCACCTAGAACCATTCATAGTGTCCGTTCACTAATAATAACTAACTTCTTGTAGCAGGCATTAGGCTGTAGAAAACTAACACCGGTCTCCTCAACAACCTCTCAAGCCCACGTGCTAGTGAGTAGCCAGCTCATCTTTTTATAGTTCAACTTGACTCTATTTGCTAGCTGACAAGGTTTCCACTGTTGCTTTATGAACACACCCGGCTGTCCGTCTCAGCCTGTCCACTTTGTTGAGATGTTGGCCTACCTTATGTCTCAGAATGAGAACGATTTGCCAATTCCTTATTTCATTGTGTTTTATGCTTATTGCACATGTGTAAAACACAGACTACACACCTCGTATAACAGTCTTTGGCTAAATTGCTGCTAGCGGTACGCGGTACCCCAAAGCCGCCCGCGACAAACTGAGCATTCAGTTTCCATAATCAATGTGCAGTGATACTCTGTGCACAGAGCAGACACTACTAAAACCGATGTGAGGAGTTGAGACACATAAAGGGTATCATTAGAAAAAGGTAATTTCTTATTTTATTGTTGCTCTTTAATTATTATTTTTTTAAACCTAATTTAGTAAATATTTTCTTAACTCTTTCTTGAACTGCATTGTTTGTTTAAGGGCTTGTAAGTCAACACTTCACGGTCATGTGAACCTGTTTGTATTCGGAGCATGTGACCACATCCGATTCGATTTGGGGGGGGGGGGGGGTCCTGAGTTGTCTGGACGATGGGAGGGGGGTCCTGAGTTGTCTGGACGATGGGGGGGGGTCCTGAGTTGTACAGCTGTCTGCTGTGATTTTTACCATTCACTAGCGCTAGATGGCTGTCGTCTCTGTTTCTGCTGTAATTTTTACCATTCACTAGATGGCTGACGACTCTGTTTCTGCTGTCATTTTTACCATTCACTAGATGGCTGACGACTCTGTTTCTGCTGTCATTTTTACCATTCACTAGATGGCTGTCTCCCCTGTTTCTGCTGTAATTTTTACCATTCACTAGATGGCTGTCTCCTCTGTTTCTGCTGTAATTTTTACCATTCACTAGATGGCTGTCTCCTCTGTTTCTGCTGTAATTTTTACCATTCACTAGATGGCTGTCTCCTCTGTGTCTGCTGTAATTTTTACCATTCACTAGATGGCTGTCTCCCCTGTTTCTGCTGTAATTTTTACCATTCACTAGATGGCTGTCTCCTCTGTTTCTGCTGTAATTTTTACCATTCACTAGCACTAGATGGCTGTCTCCTCTGTTTCTGCTGTAATTTTTACCATTCACTAGATGGCTGTCTCCTCTGTTTCTGCTGTAATTTTTACCATTCACTAGATGGCTGTCTCCTCTGTTTCTGCTGTAATTTTTACCATTCACTAGATGGCTGTCTCCTCTGTGTCTGCTGTAATTTTTACCATTCACTAGATGGCTGTCTCCCCTGTTTCTGCTGTAATTTTTACCATTCACTAGATGGCTGTCTCCTCTGTTTCTGCTGTAATTTTTACCATTCACTAGCACTAGATGGCTGTCTCCTCTGTTTCTGCTGTAATTTTTACCATTCACTAGATGGCTGTCTCCCCTGTTTCTGCTGTAATTTTTACCATTCACTAGATGGCTGTCTCCTCTGTTTCTGCTGTGATTTTTACCATTCACTAGATGGCTGTCTCCTCTGTTTCTGCTGTAATTTTTACCATTCACTAGCGCTAGATGGCTGTCGTCTCTGTTTCTGCTGTCATTTTTACCATTCACTAGATGGCTGTCTCCCCTGTTTCTGCTGTAATTTTTACCATTCACTAGATGGCTGACTCCTCTGTTTCTGCTGTCATTTTTACCATTCACTAGATAGGTGTCTCCTCTGTTTCTGCTGTCATTTTTACCATTCACTAGATGGCTGTCTCCTCTGTTTCTGCTGTCATTTTTACCATTCACTAGATAGGTGTCTCCTCTGTTTCTGCTGTCATTTTTACCATTCACTAGATGGCTGACTCCTCTGTTTCTGCTGTCATTTTTTACCATTCACTAGATGGCTGACTCCTCTGTTTCTGCTGTCATTTTTACCATTCACTAGATGGCTGTCTCCTCTGTTTCTGCTGTCATTTTTACCATTCACTAGATAGGTGTCTCCTCTGTTTCTGCTGTCATTTTTACCATTCACTAAATGGCTGACTCCTCTGGATGATGTTGCAGGTGGAACATTTGCTGATAAGGATCTTTACGTCCTCCTTGGACAGAAAACAGCATCACGTGCCTTTTCTGAGGCCGGCCTCTCTGTCCGAGTGGCCAGAGTGGAAAGTCTGTGGGTAACATGTCGGGGGGTGAAGACCCTTTGAAATCCGTGGGTAACATGTCGGGGCTGAAGACCCTTTTTCCCTTTTGAGAATATCTGTCCATTGTCTGCGGTGAGATCCTTTTTGTGCGTCCAGGGATCTTTCAGTGTTACTCACAACCTGTTTGGTTCTAGGCCAGACATTTTGTTGATTGTTTTGCATGCAAATCCTGAAACAGTTGGTCCTGGGAACAGTGTACTTTCACTCTGTTTTTTTTTTTTTTTTTTGTGGAGAATGTGGACATCACTGGTTGGATCCACCTGTTCCGGGTCTCAGTTGTGTCTAGACCCACAGCGTAGACCGTGGCTGGTGTTGGCATGTTGTCTGTTCCCTGGGTTTGAGCTGTTCTGGACAGGAAGTCGGCTCCATGTAGTTCTTTGCCGTTGTTGTGTTGCACGTGGGTATCTTCTGTAGCCTTGGCAACGTTCTCTGTAGTCTCTTTGGTTGTTGTGAGTAGGGATTTTATTTTTTCAAGACGGGCTCCAGCGTTTTGTGGTCGCTTTGTGTTGTGATGAACTCTCTGCCGTGCAGATACTGGTCGAACTTGTCACATTCAAAAAATAATGACGAGACGTTCTTTCTCAATCTGTGCATATCTTTGTTCTGTCTGAGTCAAATGTTCTGGAGGTTAAGTGCAACAGGGTTGTCCTTTCTGTGGCGGGGCTGCACCCAAACCTGCCTCACTGGCATCACACCGCAGTGTGACTTCCTCGTTCAGGTTGTAGTATTTGAGCGCTGGGTGTTGTGACTGTTTGATACCATGACTCAGCGGTTGAGACTGTGGTAGCCATGTCCAGTCGATGTCCTTGTCGATCAGTCTTCCGAGTGGCTCACACACACACACATCAGATGAGCGGGGAATTAATTTTGGAAGATGGTTCACAAACCCTAACAGCCGTTGTAGTGACTTGACGTCGAGCGGTGTACTGAATGTCTGTTATTTTCTCTGGGTCAGGTGAGAACGTGACCCGTGTAATGTCACACTAGGTAGCTTTAACCAGAGTTTTTTTTAAATGTTTTATTCAGCTTCAGGTTGACATCTCTTGCTCTCTGCAGGAGAACTGTGAGATTTCGGTCATGATCTGCCATCAATCTCGGTGTGTGTGTGTCACCACATCCATAGGATACAATGTCATCCGCGATCACATTAACTTATTAAAGTCCCTGTAGTGCGTCACCACTGTCTGCGTTGGTTTTCGTCAGCTGCTGGCTTGATTCCAAATGGCATTCTCAGCCGTCTGTACCTGCCCACGGGTGTACAGGAAGTTGTTAGAGAGCTGCTCACTTCATCAAGTTGGGCCTTGCCAATATCTATCTTTGTCACTGAGTACTGAGAATACCCTTTGTGTTGGAGATCTCTGGTAGGAATCTCTTCTATTGTGGGCATCTGGAAGTGGGATCTCCGTTATAAGGCTTTGTTGAGTGCACTATGGTCTGTGCATATTTGTAGTCTATCAGGTTTGTCAATGACAACCATGCTGTTAATCCAGGGTGTAGGCTCTGACTTTCGTGATGATGTCTGCATTGTCCATTGAATGTATGGCCTTTGTGGTTATTTTTTCTATTCGGTGGAATAGGTGTCCGTCTTGGTAGCTGCTGCACAGGCGCGGCTGCGTCGTCTGCTTCTAGGTGTGACTCTCCGGGAAGGCAGGCAAGACCATCTGACACGTCCTTGTACTTGGACATGATCTCCTCAGTGGATGTGGTGCTTGGGGTGTTGATGTGATGTAACATTTTGGCTGTGGTTCCCATGTAGTACCCTGAGTCTTTCACAAGTGTCAGCTGACAGGAGAGAAAGTTGGCATGGTTCACATGTAGTACCCTTAGTCTCACATGTCAGCTGACAGGAGAGGAAGTTGGCATGGTTCCCATGTAGTACCCTTAGTCTCACATGTCAGCTGACAGGAGAGGAAGTTGGCATGGTTCCCATGTAGTAGACTGAGTGTCACGTGTCAGCTGACAGGAGAGGAAGTTGGCATGGTTCCCATGTAGTACCCTTAGTCTCACATGTCAGCTGACAGGAGAGGAAGTTGGCATGGTTCCCATGTAGTACCCTGAGTCTCACAAGTGTCAGCTGACAGGAGAGGAAGCTGGGATGTCTCCATGACCTGAAATTTGATATGAAACCATTTTTCCATCATGATCTGCGTTGACATTGTTTGCCTCTGTTGGATTTATCAGTGTGCCGTCATAAAGGTTTACTGTAGCTGTTCTTGGTTGGAGAACTGGAATGACATCTTCCGTGACTCGCTGTAGTTCCCCCCTGTAGTTTTATGACATTCACCGTTGATCCCGTGTCTAGTTGACGTTTTAATTGTATGACTGAGGTCGTATTGTCAATGGGTCAGCGCTGAGTGGAGCTAGTTTGTTTTGCCTCGTCTTTCAGAGTTATTAACCTGTGAGATGTGTTGAGGCATGTGTTGAGGCATGTGTTGAGGCATGTGTTGAGGCATGTGTTGTGTTTGTTTACAGGTATGTGTTGAGGTATGTGTTGTGTTTGTTTACAGGTATGCGTTGAGGTATGTGTTGAGGTATGTGTTGAGGTATGTGTTGAGGTATGTGTTGTGTGTGTTTACAGGTATGCTAGGCATTTGGCTTTGGCATGTACTGAACCTCAGTAATGACAGGGTAAGTTGTTTGGCAGTCTGTTTTTATTAGTGTCCCCTGGGAACTCTGTTTTACGCCCATAGGTTTGGCCTTTTGATTGTGCCGGTCTCTTACGGTCGGTATGATGTCTCTGGTCCACTTGAAGGACACGTGTCTATGACTTTGTTCAGGTTCTGTGACGTAGCTTTGTCTTTTCGTGCCCGACACGAACCCAGTACCTCTCGTAATTCACACGTCTACACAGCTTGCTCGGATGTTTCACGTCGACTCTGTTGACGAGCGTTAAACGTGTACCCTTTTTTCGTAGAGCACGTACCCCGGGGCGGCAGGGTAGCCTAGTGGTTAGAGCGTTGGACTAGTAACCAGAAGGTTGCAAGTTCAAACCCCCGAGCTGACGAGGTAAAAATCTGTCGTTCTGCCCCTGAACAGGCAGATAAGAATTTGTTCTTAACTGACTTGCCTAGTTAAATAAAGGTTAAAAAAAACTTGAATGAGTGTTTCTGTAGCTCCTCTATAAAAAAACTCTCTGCTTTAGACATGTGCAGATTCCACTGTAAGATGTGACATTCCTTTCCCATCACGGTTAGCAGAGTTATGATACAGACCTCTGCTTCCTTTTCGTCCAGACCTGTAGCTATCTCATAGCTTCCCCATTGTGCTCTAAACAATGTCCAGTTGTAGGTATTGCCCTTCATGACCATAGGCTCTGGTATGGGGTTTAACAGGTAAGTCGTTGTTGGTTTTTATTTGATTTGTATTGGGGGGGGGGGGTTGTAGCTAGTTGGCACGCCCCCTTCCTCCTGTGCATTTCTCCGTGTGTCTTTTTTGATTCGTCGAGGATAATAGCTATTTGGTTTAGTCTTCTGACATGTTTTTGTATGCTGATTATTCGGGACAGGGCCACGGTAATGTTGATTTTTTAGAAGGTCTTTACTTCAGTATCACAGTGTCTCATATGCACAGCTCCATTCAGTGCATTGTAATGCCTAACTTGGCTCACTGGTACTATATAGTATCACACTAAGATACACATAACAGCAACACCATCTATTGGCCCTGGCGACATCTCGTAGCAATGTCAAAATAGAAAGTTTTTTTATTTTTTATGTTTACTAATTAATACTAATTTCTAATTAAACTGGACTGGCAGGCAGACGGGCCGACCGACCGACCGACAGACAGAAGCAGGCAGACAGAAGCAGGCAGACGGACCGACAGACAGACAGAAGCAGGCAGACGGACAGACAGAAGCAGGCAGGCGGACCGACAGACAGACAGACAGAAGCAGGCAGGCAGACGGACCGAGAGACAGACAGAAGCAGGCAGGCAGACGGATTGACAGACAGACAGAAGCAGGCGGACGGACCAACAGACAGAGAGAGAGAGAGAGAGAGAGAGAGGGGCAGGCAGGCGGACCGATCGATAGCCAGAGCGGCAGGCGGACCACATTCTCTACGACCCCTGGTCTGAAAAGTACTAGCCTCTGGTTTTGGAGTTTTTGTTCATTTTTTGTTGACCAACAGGGGACTCTACATTGAGCCTGCAGAAGTGGATGTTTGAGCAGCAGGCGTTGCAGGAGTACATCCTCCTCTGCTGTCAGAACCCTGCTGGCGGGCTGCTGGACAAGCCTGGCAAGTATGTACCCTAAACACACTACATACACACTATACACACACATACACACTATACACACACATACACACTATACACACACATACACACTATACACACACTATACACACACATACACATACACACACACACATACACACTATACACACACTATACACACACACACACACATACACACTATACACACACATACACACTATACACACACACTATACACACACACACACACACACACTATACACACACACACACACACACACACACACACACACACACACACACACTATACACACACACACACACTATATACACACACACACACACACGCACACACTATATACACACACACACACACACACACTATATACACACACACTATATACACACACACTATATACACACACACTATATACACACACACACTATATACACACACTATACACACTATATACACACACACACACACACACTACATATACATACAGTGCCTTGCAAAGATATTCATCCCCCTTGGCGTTTTTCCTGTTTTGTTGCATAGCAACCTGTAATTTTAAATGGATTTTTATTTGGATTTCATGTAATGGACATACACAAAATAGTCCAAATTGGTGAAGTGGAAAAAATAACTTGTTTTTAAAGATTCTATAAATAAATAAACTGAAAAGTGATGTGTGCATATGATGTATTGACCCACTTTGCTATGAAGTCCCTAAGTAAGATCTGGTGCAACCAATTACCTTCAGAAGTCACATAATTAGTTAGATTGCACACAGGTGGACTTTAAGTGTCACATAATCTTGGTGTGTGTATATATACACCTGTTCTGACATGAGTCTGCAACACCGCTAGGCAAGCGGCCTTTCATGGGAAAGACCAAGGAGCTCTCCAAACAGGTCAAGGACAAAGTACAGATCAGGGATTGGTTATAAAAAAAACAATATCAGAAACTTTGAACATCCCACGAAGCACCATTAAATCCATTGTACCTTTATTTAACCAGGCAAGTCGGTTAAGAACAAATTCTTATTTTCAATAACGGCCTGGGAACAGTGGGTTAACTGCCTGTTCAGGGGCAGAAGGACAGATTTGTACCTTGTCAGCTCGGGGATTTGAACTTGCAAACTTTCGGTTACAAGTCCAACGCTCTAACCACTAGGCTACCCTGCCGCCCCAGTAGAGGCCACATGCTGCGGTTTCTCCCCAACCCCATTCAGATTAAACAGCCTACCTGCTGATTTGCTCTTTGCAGCTCATTTATTCCATCTTGCATTGAATTTTTTTTTATTGTCTCAAAGAGACATAGGGGGATCGATGCCACGGTGCATTGAAGCTGTTCTGGAGGCTCGTGGTGTCCTATTAAGACTCCTGATGTTGGTGTTTCCTTTATTTTGGCAGTTACCTGTGTGTATTACCTACAGAGACACACCCTTTTTTTTTTTTTACAATAAATTGATTGCAGAAAACAAAAACCTGTGAACCTCCCTTTCACACATTCCTCTTCCTTTCCTCCTCAAGATCCAGAGACTTCTACCACACCTGTTACTGTCTGAGTGGTCTGTCCGTAGCGCAGCACTTTGGCAACATGGATCTGCACCACGAGCTGATCGTCGGCCGGGAGGAGAACCGACTGGTGAGCCTTGAGGAGTTTTTCGAGAATGTTTCATCCAGATTTTTTAAAAAGTATCATGCTCCCCTTTCTGATTTGTAGACACTTTCTTGTTAAATTAGCATGAACATCATACAGTATGACCCAGAAGTGGACCGTTTCCTGTTCCCATCCTTAGGGAGCCCTATCATGTGAACGCTACATTGTTTACATTTTAGCTGGTGGCCAACTCTTTAATGGAATTCACATTTTACAGAGCATGGCTTTAAATAGTTGTGTTTTCTTCTCTCCAGGCCCCCAGCCACCCCGTCTACAACATCTGTCCAGAGAAGGTAGCCCAGGCCATCCAACACTTCCACCAGCTACCTGTCCCCGTGCCTGCACAGAAAGAGGGTTCCTCGGCCTGCAACACTACCACTGACCACTCCTAGTGCTCACAGTGTAGGCATGGCTATGAGCGTATTTGAGGGGGTCAATTTGAGCATGAAGGCGAGGCTCCGAATCGCTTATCTTGATCACATGAATAGTTACTTGGGATGCAAGGTTTGTCTATATCGGTGATTATTTTGCACTACGACTGCAATGATAAACTCTGGGATAAGGTAGTAGTGGCACACAACCCCTGATACAGGATCAGATATTTTTGTCATCCTCCTTTGGATTCAGGGGAAATCTGTTCCTAGATCTGTGGTTAGGAGCAACTTCTAGTGCCTTCAGAATGTATTCACACCACTTGACTTTTTCCAAATTTTTGATGTTACAAAGTGGGATTAAAATGGGTTAAATTGTCATTTTTGGTCAACGATCTACACAGAATTCTACCTTTTTTTAAAAAAGTGTTTTTTTATATATACATATATACATATATATATATATATATATATGTAAGTTCACACATTATTCTTTAAAAAGTAATGGTTGTTAATCATTGATAAGACTTGAATGCCATTTTCAAGTCTTGTCATAGAATTTCAAGTAGATGTAAGTAAAAACTGTAACGAGACAACTCAAATATTCAATGTCGTCTTGGTTAAGCAAATCCAATGTCGATTTGGCCTTGTGTTTTAGCTTATTGTTCTGCTCAAAGGTGAATTCATCTCCCAGTGTTTGGTTGAAAGATTTTCCTCTAGGATTTTGCATGTGCTTTGCTCCATTCTGTTATTTTTTTTTATCCTGAAAAACTCCCCAGTCCTTAACAATGACAAGCATACCCATAACATGATGCAGCCACTAGTATTCTTGAAAATATGGAACGCGGTATTGGATTTTGCCCCAAACATAACGCTTTGTATTCAGGACAAAACATTACATTTATTAGCCACATTTTTTTGCAGTATTACTTTAGTACCTTGTTGCAAACAGGATATATGGAGGCTTCCTTCTTTTCAATTAGGTTAGTATTGTGGAGTAAGTACAATGTTGAGCCATCCTCACCGTTGGCCTCATGGTGAAATCCCAGAGCAGTTTCCTTCCTTTCTGGCAACTGAGTTAGGAAGGACGCCTGTATATTTGTAGTGACTGGGTGTATTGATATACCATACAAAGTGTAATAAATAACTTTGCCATGCTCCAAGGGATATTTAGCTTTTTTTTTTTTTTTTACCCATCTACCAATAGGTGCCCTTCTTTGGAAGGCATTGGAAAAACCTCCCTGGTCGTTGTGGTTGAATCTGTGCTTGCAATTCACTACTCGATTGAGGGGCCTTACCTGTATGTGTGGGGGTAGGCATTCAAAAATCATGTTAACCACTATTATTGAACACAGTGAGTCCATGTGACTTGTTTAACACTTTTACTCCTGAACTTAAGTTAGTCGTAACAAAAGGGGGGGAATAGTTTCAGCATTTTAAAAAACATGTTCTGCAAACAAAATTACCACTTTTGACATTATGGTTATCAATAACAAAAATCTAAAATGTAATTCATATTAAATTCTGTCTGTAACACAAAATGTGGAAAAGTTAAAAGGGCTGTGAACGTTGTGAAGGGACTGTATATGTGGAGCGGTGTGCTTGCTGAGAAGTGGACTACAAGTATCCATCCAGCAAAACAGGTTGATTGCTGGTCCCCAACTGACAAACACGGGATTGGGAGAAGAGGAGAACATTAGGGCTGTCCAAATAAAGGCCTGAGTATAAATTGTTGGAATCTTGGATGGTTGTGAGTTATTTACTTTATACAGAAATGTAATATATACCTGTGACTGTTGTGGTCGTCTGACCAAGGTGAATTAACCCAAATAAATGTTCATACCACTAGTGCAGAACGTTTGTGGATGACTGACCTAAACTCCTCTGTGTAAAGCTGTTTTAAGCCAAGTCAATCTGAAGTTATTCACATTAATATCTTCAATAGTTACTAGCTCCAGTCAGAGCCATATTCAGTGGGGTAAACAAGTATTTTATACACTGCCGATTTTGCGGGTTTTCCTACTTACAAAGCATGTAGAGGTCTGTAATTTTTTATCATAGGTAGACTTCAACTGTGAGAAACGGAATCTAAAACAAAAATCCAGAAAATCACATTGTATGATTTATAAGTATGTGTTTTAAGCATTTTATTGCATGACACAAGTATTTGATCATCTACCAACCAGTAAGAATTCTGAAGACACCTGTCCTCACACTCAATCAAACAGACTCCAACCTCTCCACAATTGCCAAGACCAGAGAGTTGTGTAAGGACATCAGGGATAAAAATGTAGACCTGCACAAGGCTGGGATGGGCTACAGGACAAGCAGCTTGGTGAGAAGGCAACAACTGTTGGTGTAATTATTAGAAAATGGAAGTTCAAGATGATGGTCAATCACCCTCGGTCTGGGGCTCCATGCAAGATCTCACCTCGTGGGGCATCAATGATCATGAGGAAGGTGAGGGATCAGCCCAGAACTACACGGCAGGACCTGGTCAATGACCTGAAGAGAGCTGGGACCACAGTCTCAAAGAAAACCATTAGTAACACACTACGCCGTCATGGATTAAAATCCTGCAGCGCACGCAAGGTCCCCCTGCTCAAGCCAACGCATGTCCAGGCCTGTCTGAAGTTTACCAATGACCATCTGGATGATCCAGAGGAGGAATGGGAGAAGGTCATGTGGTCTGATGAGACTAAACTCCACTCGCCGTGTTTGGAGGAGAAAGAAGGATTAGTTCAACCCCAATAACACCATCCCAATAAAATGCAAATGAATTACTTAAAAATCATACAATGTGATTTTCTGGTTCCGTCTCTCACAGTTGAAGTGTACCTATGATACAAATTACAGACCTCTACATGCTTTGTAAGTGGAAAAACCTGCAAAATCGGCAGTGTATCAAATACTTGTTCTCCCCACTGTATATACAAAGAGTTGGGACATTGAGAGTTCTGCATTATGATGCATCAACATGACACTGCAACATTCTGTAGCAGCCATGTTAGAACCCCATTAACATGACACTGCAACATTCTGTAGCAGCCATGTTAGAACCCCATTAACATGACTCTACATTCTAGAGCAGCCATGTTAGAACCCCATTAACATGACACTACATTCTAGAGCAGCCATGTTAGAACTCCATTAACATGACACTGCAACATTCTGTAGCAGCCATGTTAGAACCCCATTAACATGACTCTACATTCTAGAGCAGCCATGTTAGAACCCCATTAACATGACACTACATTCTAGAGCAGCCATGTTAGAACTCCATTAACATGACACTGCAACATTCTGTAGCAGCCATGTTAGAACCCCATTAACATGACACTACAACATTCTATAGCAGCCATGTTAGAACCCCATTAACATGACACTACAACATTCTATAACAGCCATGTCAGAACCCCATTAACATGACACTACAACATTCTATAACAGCCATGTTAGAACCCCATTAACATGACACTACAACATTCTATAGCAGCCATGTTAGAACCCCATTAACACGACACTACAACATTCTATAACAGCCATGTTAGAACCCCATTAACATGACACTACAACATTCTATAACAGCCATGTTAGAACCCCATTAACACGACACTACAACATTCTATAACAGCCATGTCAGAACCCCATTACCATGACACTACAACATTCTATAACAGCCATGTTAGAACCCCATTAACATGACACTACAACATTCTATAGCAGCCATGTTAGAACCCCATTAACACGACACTACAACGTTCTATAACAGCCATGTTAGAACCCCATTAACATGACACTACAACATTCTATAACAGCCATGTTAGAACCCCATTAACATGACACTACAACATTCTATAACAGCCATGTTAGAACCCCATTAACATGACACTACAACATTCTATAGCATCCATGTTAGAACCCCATTAACATGACACTACAAAATTCTATAACAGCCATGTTAGACCCCCATTAACATGACACTACAACATTCTATAGCAGCCATGTTAGACCCCCATTAACATGACACTACAACATTCTATAGCAGCCATGTTAGAACTCCATTAACATGACACTACAACATTCTATAGCAGCCATGTTAGAACCCCATTAACATGACACTACAACATTCTATAACAGCCATTTTAGAACCCCATTAACATGACACTACAACATTCTATAACAGCCATGTTAGAACCCCATTAACATGACACTACAACATTCTATAACAGCCATTTTAGAACCCCATTAACATGACACTACAACATTCTATAACAGCCATTTTAGAACCCCATTAACATGACACTACAACATTCTATAACAGCCATTTTAGAACCCCATTAACATGACACTACAACATTCTATAACAGCCATGTTAGAACCCCATTAACATGACACTACAACATTCTATAACAGCCATGTTAGAACCCTATTAACATGACACTACAACATTCTATAGAAGCCATGTTAGACCCCCATTAACATGACACTACAACATTCTATAGCAGCCATGTTAGAACTCCATTAACATGACACTACAACATTCTATAGCAGCCATGTTAGAACCCCATTAACATGACACTAGAACATTCTATAGCAGCCATGTCAGAACCCCATCAACATGACTCTATAGCAGCCATGTTAGAACCCCATTAACATGACACTACAACATTCTATAACAGCCATGTTAGAACCCCATTAACATGACACTACAACATTCTATAACAGCCATTTTAGAACCCCATTAACATGACACTACAACATTCTATAACAGCCATGTTAGAACCCCATTAACATGACACTACAACATTCTATAACAGCCATTTTAGAACCCCATTAACATGACACTACAACATTCTATAACAGCCATTTTAGAACTCCATTAACATGACACTACAACATTCTATAACAGCCATGTTAGAACCCCATTAACATGACACTACAACATTCTATAACAGCCATGTTAGAACCCTATTAACATGACACTACAACATTCTATAGAAGCCATGTTAGAACTCCATTAACATGACACTACAACATTCTATAGAAGCCATGTTAGAACTCCATTAACACTGAATGGGGAATTGAATGTCCAGAACGAGCATTATTTTAACAATGTAACTGAATGTCTGGAATTAGAACAATATAAAAGTTGTCTAAACTCTACAGGTATGTCTCTGGCCTCCACCCATTTCATTTCTGAGAAGTCAGAAGGGTAAGCAGTTCTTTGAATTCTTCAACCCTGTTGGCCAGTTTGTCATCAAACGGCTCACAGAACAGAACTGCCCTCTATCATAACACAGCTCTGTCCCAAATGGCATTATGTTCCCTACATAGTGCACTACTTTTGACCAGAGTCCTATGGCCCATTGTCAAAAGGAGTGTATTATGTAGGGTATAGGGTGTCACACCCTATGTTTTCCTGCGAGGGCAAACCAGTAGTGTGACATGACAGGAGTTATATATGCCCCCCGTCAAGTCATTTTGACACCAGACACGCACCTGGGGTGTGTTCAATTAGCTTTGTTTGCTATGTTTTGTGGTTTTGAGTTACATTTGCTCCTATTTGGTGGGGTGTGGCCGTTTGAAATCACAAAACTCAGGCAGCACACGCACACCATAAGGTAATCACCCTCTGGGCCAACAGAGTTTAACAGTTCCGTTTCCATTGAATTCGTTTGCACACCGTTTTGTCGTACTGAACGCAGCCCTGGATACCCGCTGCCATTACAAACCAGAAAAACACGAAATCCTCTAGGTGGATGGATGAACTGTCAGCACTCAGGAACACACAGTCCTCTAGGTGGATGGATGGTCTGTCAGCACTCAGGAACACACAGTCCTCTAGGTGGATGGATGGACTGTCAGCACTCAGTAAACACACAGTCCTCTAGGTGGATGGATGAACTGTCAGCACTCAGGAACACACAGTCCTCTAGGTGGATGGATGGACTGTCAGCACTCAGGAACACACAGTCCTCTAGGTGGATGGATGGACTGTCAGCACTCCGTAAACACACAGTCCTCTAGGTGGATGGATGGACTGTCAACACTCAGTAAACACACAGTCCTCTAGGTGGATGGATGGACTGTCAGCACTCCGTAAACACACAGTCCTCTAGGTGGATGGATGGACTGTCAGCACTCAGTAAACACACAGTCCTCTAGGTGGATGGATGGACTCTCAGCACTCAGGAACACACAGTCCTCTAGGTGGATGGATGGACTGTCAGCACTCAGTAAACACACAGTCCTCTAGGTGGATGGATGGTCTGTCAGCACTCCGTAAACACAGGAACACACAGTTCTGTCATTCATCTCATAACTCTGTAGGATAGGTTGACACAGAGGGTTTAAACGATGTTCAAATCCTGAACTGTATGTCTGGAACCAAGTCTGAAACCAACGGGACCCTGAACAGCTTCTACCCACAAGACTGCTGAAGAGTTAACCACCTGGACTAATCTGCACTGACCCTTTTGTGCACTAATTATTTAGACTCCAGTAACCACAGCACTACGCGTTGATCTATCTTGTTGCCAAGTCACTTCATCCCTACATATATGTACATATCTACCTCAATTACCTGTTACCCCGGCACATCAACTCCGTACTGATGCCAAGTCACTTCATCCCTACATATATGTACATATCTACCTCAATTTCCTGTTACCCCGGCACATCAACTCAGTACTGATGCCAAGTCACTAAATCCCTATGTACGTATCTACCTCAATTACCTGTTACCCCGGCACATCAACTCAGTACTGATGCCAAGTCACTAAATCCCTATGTACATATCTACCTCAATTACCTGTTACCCCTGCACATCAACTCAGTACTGATGCCAAGTCACTAAATCCCTATGTACATATCTACCTCAATTACCTGTTACCCTGGCACATCAACTCAGTACTGATGCCAAGTCACTAAATCCCTATGTACATATCTACCTCAATTACCTGTTACCCCTGCACATCAACTCAGTACTGATGCCAAGTCACTAAATCCCTATGTACATATCTACCTCAATTACCTGTTACCCCGGCACATCAACTCAGTACTGATGCCAAGTCACTAAATCCCTATGTACATATCTACCTCAATTACCTGTTACCCTGGCAAATCAACTCAGTACTGATGCCAAGTCACTAAATCCCTATGTACATATCTACCTCAATTACCTGTTACCCCTGCACATCAACTCAGTACTGATGCCAAGTCACTTCATCCCTACATATATGTACATATCTACCTCAATTACCTGTTACCCCTGAACATCAACTCAGTACTGATGCTAAGTCACTAAATCCCTATGTACATACAGTGCCTTGCAAAAGTATTCGGCCCCCTTGGACTTTGCGACCTTTTGCCACATTTCAGGCTTCAAACATAAAGATATAAAACTGTATTTTTTTGTGAAGAATCAACAACAAGTGGGACACAATCATGAAGTGGAACGACATTTATTGGATATTTCAAACTTTTTTAACAAATCAAAAACTGAAAAATTGGGCGTGCAAAATTATTCAGCCCCCTTAAGTTAATACTTTGTAGCGCCACCTTTTGCTGCGATTACAGCTGTAAGTCGCTTGGGGTATGTCTCTATCAGTTTTGCACATCGAGAGACTGACATTTTTTCCCATTCCTCCTTGCAAAAACAGCTCGAGCTCAGTGAGGTTGGATGGAGAGCATTTGTGAACAGCAGTTTTCAGTTCTTTCCACAGATTCTCGATTGGATTCAGGTCTGGACTTTGACTTGGCCATTCTAACATCTGGATATGTTTATTTTTGAACCATTCCATTGTAGATTTTGCTTTATGTTTTGGATCATTGTCTTGTTGGAAGACAAATCTCCGTCCCAGTCTCAGGTCTTTTGCAGACTCCATCAGGTTTTCTTCCAGAATGGTCCTGTATTTGGCTCCATCCATCTTCCCATCAATTTGAACCATCTTCCCTGTCCCTGCTGAAGAAAAGCAGGCCCAAACCATGATGCTGCCACCACCATGTTTGACAGTGGGGATGGTGTGTTCAGGGTGATGAGCTGTGTTGCTTTTACGCCAAACATAACGTTTTGCATTGTTGCCAAAAAGTTCAATTTTGGTTTCATCTGACCAGAGCACCTTCTTCCACATGTTTGGTGTGTCTCCCAGGTGGCTTGTGGCAAACTTTAAACAACACTTTTTATGGATATCTTTAAGAAATGGCTTTCTTCTTGCCACTCTTCCATAAAGGCCAGATTTGTGCAATATACGACTGATTGTTGTGCTATGGACAGAGTCTCCCACCTCAGCTGTAGATCTCTGCAGTTCATCCAGAGTGTCTTGTCATAGAATCATGTCAAGTCTTGTCATAGAATTTTAAGTAGATATAAGTAAAAACTGTAACGAGACAACTCAAATATTCAATGTCGTCTTGGTTAAGCAAATCCAGTGTCGATTCGGCCTTGTGTTTTAGCTTATTGTTCTGCTGAAAGGTGAATTCATCTCCCAGTGTCTGGTTGAAAGATTTTCCTCTAGGATTTTGCATGTGCTTTGCTCCATTCTGTTAATTTTTTTTATCCTGAAAAACTCCCCAGTCCTTAACAATGACAAGCATACCCATAACATGATGCAGCCACTAGTATTCTTGAAAATATGGAACGCGGTATTGGATTTTGCCCCAAACATAACGCTTTGTATTCAGGACAAAACATTAAATTTATTAGCCACATTTTTTTGCAGTATTACTTTAGTACCTTGTTGCAACAGGATATATGGAGGCTTCCTTCTTTTCAATTAGGTTAGTATTGTGGAGTAAGTACAATGTTGAGCCATCCTCACCGTTGGCCTCATGGTGAAATCCCAGAGCAGTTTCCTTCCTTTCCGGCAACTGAGTTAGGAAGGACGCCTGTATATTTGTAGTGACTGGGTGTATTGATATACCATACAAAGTGTAATAAATAACTTTGCCATGCTCCAAGGGATATTTAGCTTTTTTTTATTTTTTACCCATCTACCAATAGGTGCCCTTCTTTGGAAGGCATTGGAAAAACCTCCCTGGTCGTTGTGGTTGAATCTGTGCTTGCAATTCACTACTCGATTGAGGGGCCTTACCTGTATGTGTGGGGGTAGGCATTCAATAATCATGTTAACCACTATTATTGAACACAGTGAGTCCATGTGACTTGTTTAACACTTTTACTCCTGAACTTAAATTAGTCATAACAAAAGGGGGGGAATAGTTTCAGCATTTTAAAAAAACAACATGTTCTGCAAACAAAATGACCACTTTTGACATTATGGTTATCAATAACAAAAATCTAAAATGTAATTCATATTAAATTCTGTCTGTAACACAAAATGTGGAAAAGTTAAAAGGGCTGTGAACGTTGTGAAGGGACTGTATATGTGGAGCGGTGTGCTTGCTGAGAAGTGGACTACAAGTATCCATCCAGCAAAACGGGTTGATTGCTGGTCCCCAACTGACAAACACGGGATTGGGAGAAGAGGAGAAAATTAGGGCTGTCCAAATAAAGGCCTGAGTATAAATTGTTGGAATCTTGGATGGTTGTGAGTTATTTACTTTATACAGAAATGTAATATGTACTGTGACTGTTGTGGTCGTCTGACCAAGGTGAATTAACCCAAATAAATGTTCATACCACTAGTGCAGAACGTTTGTGGATGACTGACCTAAACTCCTCTGTGTAAAGCTGTTTTAAGCCAAGTCAATCTGAAGTTATTCACATTAATATCTTCAATAGTTACTAGCTCCAGTCAGAGCCATATTCAGTGGGGAGAACAAGTATTTGATACACTGCCGATTTGGCAGGCTTTCCTACTTACAAAGCATGTAGAGGTCTGTAATTTTTTATCATAGGTAGACTTCAACTGTGAGAAACGGAATCTTAAACAAAAATCCAGAAAATCACATTGTATGATTTATAAGTATATGTGTTTAAGTATTTGATCATCTACCAACCAGTAAGAATTCTGAAGACACCTGTCCACACACTCAATCAAACAGACTCCAACCTCTCCACAATTGCCAAGACCAGAGAGCTGTGTAAGGACATCAGGGATAAACATGTAGACCTGCACAAGGCTGGGATGGGCTACAGGACAATAGGCAAGCAGCTTGGTGAGAAGGCAACAACTGTTGGCGCAATTATAAAAAAATAGAAGAAGTTCAAGATGACGGTCAATCACCCTCGGTCTGGGGCTCCATGCAAGATCTCACCTCGTGGGGCATCAATGATCATGAGGAAGGTGATGGATCTGCCCAGAACTACACAGTAGGACCTGGTCAATGACCTGAAGAGAGCTGGGACCACAGTCTCAAAGAAAACCATTAGTAACACACTACGCCGTCATGGATTAAAATCCTGCAGTGCACGCAAGGTCCCCCTGCTCAAACCAGCGCATGTCCAGACCCGTCTGAAGTTTGCCAATGACCATCTGGATGATCCAGAGGAGGAATGGGAGAAGGTCATGTGGTCTGATGAGACTAAACTCCACTCGCCGTGTTTGGAGGAAGAAGAAGGATGAGTACAACCCCAATAACACCATCCCAATAAAATGCAAATGAATTACTTAAAAATCATACAATGTGATTTTCTGGTTCCGTCTCTCACAGTTGAAGTGTACCTATGATACAAATTACAGACCTCTACATGCTTTGTAAGTAGAAAAACCTGCAAAATCGGCAGTGTATCAAATACTTGTTCTCCCCACTGTATATACAAAGAGTTGGGACATTGAGAGTTCTGCATTATGATGCATCAACATGACACTGCAACATTCTGTAACAGCCATGTTAGAACCCCATTAATATGACACTACATTCTAGAGCAGCCATGTTAGAACACATTAACATGACATTACAACATTCTATAACAGCCATGTTAGAACCCCATTAACATGACACTACAACATTCTATAACAGCCATGTTAGAACCCCATTAACATGACACTACAACATTCTATAACAGCCATGTTAGAACCCCATTAACATGACACTACAACATTCTATAACAGCCATGTTAGAACCCCATTAACATGACACTACAACATTCTATAACAGCCATGTTAGAACTCCATTAACATGACACTACAACATTCTATAACAGCCATGTTAGAACCCCATTAACATGACACTACAACATTCTATAGCAGCCATGTTAGAACCCCATTAACATGACACTACAACATTCTATAACAGCCATGTTAGACCCCCATTAACATGACACTACAACATTCTATAGCAGCCATGTTAGACCCCCATTAACATGACACTACAACATTCTATAACAGCCATGTTAGACCCCCATTAACATGACACTACAACATTCTATAGCAGCCATGTTAGACCCCCATTAACATGACACTACAACATTCTATAGCAGCCATGTTAGAACTCCATTTACATGACACTACAACATTCTATAGCAGCCATGTTAGAACCCCATTAACATGACACTAGAACATTCTATAGCAGCCATGTCAGAACCCCATCAACATGACTCTATAGCAGCCATGTTAGAACCCCATTAACATGACACTACAACATTCTATAACAGCCATTTTAGAACCCCATTAACATGACACTACAACATTCTATAGAAGCCATGTTAGAACTCCATTAACATGACACTACAACATTCTATAACAGCCATGTTAGAACCCCATTAACATGACACTACAACATTCTATAACAGCCATGTTAGAACCCCATTAACATGACACTACAACATTCTATAGCAGCCATGTTAGAACCCCATTAACATGACATTACAACATTCTATAACAGCCATGTTAGAACCCCATTAACATGACACTACAACATTCTATAGAAGCCATGTTAGAACTCCATTAACACTGAATGGGGAATAGAATGTCCAGAACGAGCATTATTTTAACAATGTAACTGAATGTCTGGAATTAGAACAATATAAAAGTTGTCTAAACTCTACATGTATGTCTCTGGCCTCCACCCATTTCATTTCTGAGAAGTCAGAAGGGTAAGCAGTTCTTTGAATTCTTCAACCCTGTTGGCCAGTTTGTCATCAAACGGCTCACAGAACAGAACTGCCCTCTATCATAACACAGTTCTGTCCCAAATGGCATTATGTTCCCTACATAGTGCACTACTTTTGACCAGAGTCCTATGGCCCATTGTCAAAAGGAGTGTATTATGTAGGGTATAGGGTGTCACACCCTATGTTTTCCTGCGAGGGCAAACCAGTTGTGTGACATGACAGGAGTTATATATGCCTCCCGTCAGTCATTTTGACACCAGACACGCACCTGGGGTGTGTTCAATTAGCTTTGTTTGCTACGTTTTGTGGTTTTGAGTTACATTTGCTCCTATTTGGTGGGGTGTGGCCGTTTGAAATCACAAAACTCAGGCAGCACACACACACACAAGGTAATCACCCTCTGGGCCAACAGAGTTTAACAGTTCCGTTTCCATTGAATTAGTTTGCACACCGTTTTGTCGTACTGAACGCAGCCCTGGATACCCGCTGCCATTACAAACCAGAAAAACACGAAATCCTCTAGGTGGATGGATGGACTGTCAGCACTCAGTAAACACACAGTCCTCTAGGTGGATGGATGGACTGTCAGCACTCAGGAACACACAGTCCTCTAGGTGGATGGATGGTCTGTCAGCACTCAGTAAACACACAGTCCTCTAGGTGGATGGATGGACTGTCAGCACTCAGTAAACACACAGTCCTCTAGGTGGATGGATGGACTGTCAGCACTCCGTAAACACACAGTCCTCTAGGTGGATGGATGGACTGTCAGCACTCAGGAACACACAGTCCTCTAGGTGGATGGATGGACTGTCAGCACTCAGTAAACACACAGTCCTCTAGGTGGATGGATGGACTGTCAGCACTCAGTAAACACACAGTCCTCTAGGTGGATGGATGGACTGTCAGCACTCAGTAAACACACAGTCCTCTAGGTGGATGGATGGGCTGTCAGCACTCAGTAAACACACAGTCCTCTAGGTGGATGGATGGACTGTCAGCACTCAGTAAACACACAGTCCTCTAGGTGGATGGATGGACTGTCAGCACTCAGTAAACACACAGTCCTCTAGGTGGATGGATGGACTGTCAGCACTCAGTAAACACACAGTCCTCTAGGTGGATGGATGGACTGTCAGCACTCCGTAAACACAGGAACACACAGTTCTGTCATTCATCTCATAACTCTGTAGGATAGGTTGACACAGAGGGTTTAAACGATGTTCAAATCCTGAACTGTATGTCATTCACCAAGTCTGGAACCAACGGGACCCTGAACAGCTTCTACCCACAAGACTGCTGAAGAGTTAACCACCTGGACTAATCTGCACTGACCCTTTTTTGCACTAATTATTTAGACTCCAGTAACCACAGCACTACGCGTTGATCTATCTTGTTGCCAAGTCACTTCATCCCTACATATATGTACATATCTACCTCAATTACCTGTTACCCCGGCACATCAACTCAGTACTGATGCCGAGTCACTAAATCCCTATGTACATATCTACCTCAATTACCTGTTACCCCTGCACATCAACTCAGTACTGATGCCGAGTCACTAAATCCCTATGTACATATCTACCTCAATTACCTGTTACCCCGGCACATCAACTCAGTACTGATGCCGAGTCACTAAATCCCTATGTACATATCTACCTCAATTACCTGTTACCCTGGCACATCAACTCAGTACTGATGGCAAGTCACTAAATCCCTATGTACATATCTACCTCAATTACCTGTTACCCCGGCACATCAACTCAGTACTGATGCCAAGTCACTTCATCCCTACATATATGTACATATCTACCTCAATTACCTGTTACCCCGGCACATCAACTCAGTACTGATGGCAAGTCACTAAATCCCTATGTACATATCTACCTCAATTACCTGTTACCCCGGCACATCAACTCAGTACTGATGCCAAGTCACTTCATCCCTACATATATGTACATATCTACCTCAATTACCTGTTACCCCGGCACATCAACTCAGTACTGATGCCAAGTCACTTCATCCCTACATATATGTACATATCTACCTCAATTACCTGTTACCCCTGCACATCAACTCCATACTGATGCCAAGTCACTTCATCCCTACATATATGTACATATCTACCTCAATTTCCTGTTACCCTGGCACATCAACTCAGTACTGATGGCAAGTCACTAAATCCCTATGTACATATCTACCTCAATTACCTGTTACCCCGGCACATCAACTCAGTACTGATGGCAAGTCACTAAATCCCTATGTACATATCTACCTCAATTACCTGTTACCCCGGCACATCAACTCAGTACTGATGTCAAGTCACTAAATCCCTATGTACATATCTACCTCAATTACCTGTTACCCCGGCACATCAACTCAGTACTGATGCCAAGTCACTTCATCCCTACATATATGTACATATCTACCTCAATTACCTGTTACCCCGGCACATCAACTCAGTACTGATGCCAAGTCACTTCATCCCTACATATATGTACATATCTACCTCAATTACCTGTTACCCCTGCACATCAACTCCATACTGATGCCAAGTCACTTCATCCCTACATATATGTACATATCTACCTCAATTTCCTGTTACCCTGGCACATCAACTCAGTACTGATGGCAAGTCACTAAATCCCTATGTACATATCTACCTCAATTACCTGTTACCCTGGCACAACAACTCAGTACTGATGCCAAGTCACTAAATCCCTATGTACATATCTACCTCAATTACCTGTTACCCCGGCACATCAACTCAGTACTGATGCCAAGTCACTTCATCCCTACATATATGTACATATCTACCTCAATTACCTGTTACCCCGGCACATCAACTCAGTACTGATGCCAAGTCACTTCATCCCTACATATATGTACATATCTACCTCAATTACCTGTTACCCCTGCACATCAACTCCATACTGATGCCAAGTCACTTCATCCCTACATATATGTACATATCTACCTCAATTTCCTGTTACCCTGGCACATCAACTCAGTACTGATGGCAAGTCACTAAATCCCTATGTACATATCTACCTCAATTACCTGTTACCCTGGCACAACAACTCAGTACTGATGCCAAGTCACTAAATCCCTATGTACATATCTACCTCAATTACCTGTTACCCCGGCACATCAACTCAGTACTGATGCCAAGTCACTAAATCCCTATGTACATATCTACCTCAATTACCTGTTACCCCGGCACATCAACTCAGTACTGATGCCAAGTTACTAAATCCCTATGTACATATCTACCTCAATTACCTGTTACCCCTGCACATCAACTCAGTACTGATGCCAAGTCACTTCATCCCTACATATATGTACATATCTACCTCAATTTCCTGTTACCCTGGCACATCAACTCCGTACTGATGGCAAGTTATCGTTGTTTTCTGTCCCCCCCCCCCCCCTTTGCATTGTGGGGAAGGGCCCATAAGCATTTCACTGTTAGTCTACACCTGTTATTTACAATGCAGGTGACAAGATCTAAACCATATAATGTATCATTTCTCTTCAGATTAGAAATGTTTGGATACGTTGTCCACTTAACAGAAGAACCTGCAACAAAATACAGAATCACACTTTTTAAAGGATAAAATAGTTTTATTTATAGTCTCATAGTAAAAGGTAGGCCTCAACTTGCAAGACAATTGTCGGCAGTATGTACAACATACTTGTAATTTCCATGGAATGGAATCGGACAAAGATTATTTAGTTTACACTAATCATACCCTAAAAATGGGGGAGGGAGGGGAGATAATTGAAAAGATATACATACACACATTTCCTAGACACACAAAACGCTTTCTTTTTTTTTTTTTCCACTTGGGGAGTCGCCGACATTAAGAGTTCACTGTGTAATTCACAACACCTTGACAGGGACGTCATTTTCTCCTCAAATTGAATAGAAGATGGGAACTACATTGACATTCATATCTATTTCATACCTTTGAAGCACAACTACAAGTGACAAATTTGTGAGAATACAAAATGCATAACATTTTTTGAGAACTTGAAAACAATACAATCAATAACGTTTGTATTTATTTAAAACATGGAGGTTACTGACTCAGCCACCTAAACTCATTCACTAGTTCAAGCTAAAAGACGGAAGGAATCTAGTCCTTTTTTCCAAAACATCAATGTTTTTCTACAAATGGGATTATATTCGTTTTAATTTCAACGTGTGTCAAAATGGAAAACTAATTCTATGGGCCTGAGGTGGGTTTTTCTTTCACTTTTACATCAATATTTAGCTTCAAATTCTTTTTGTGGAAAAAAAGTTGGTTTTAAAAAATGGTTTAAAAAAAAGGTAAGCTTCTCCGACAGACTCTTCTTGACGTGTGTAAATTCTAAAACAGACAAAGACAACAAAAAAACAAAATAATATTTCAGCAGTGCTTGGAGGAGTACGCCTCTTCTCTCCATAGCCTTCCACTGGGAGGAGAGAGTTTTGGATAGTTGACATTGCTGAGAGAGGAGAGGAAAGGGGAGAGAGAGCGAGAAAAGGAAAATGTTTTGTTTTTTTTCCTTGCACGTTTTGTTCTAAAATCAATGTTCTTCCTCTCAGCTGTCTTCCCTCCCTCCCTCCCTCCCTCTCCAGCGGATAGCATGATGAAGAGACTTCAGGATAGACAGATCATGAGGGAAGGATTGTAGTCTTCCCTATGCAGTGAGAGCACATCCAGAGAAAGAATGTAGTGGGAATTACAGGATAAGTACGGACTACTGGACCAGTACCCGTGCCTGCAGTACCCATCCACACCAGGCGTGGCACTGTGGGCTAGTCCAGAGTCCTAGCTGGCCTCCACGCGGAGCTTCTTCCTGGGGGCTGGGGGTTCCTCTGGCTCGGACTCGGAGCTGGAGTCAGAGCCTCCGTCGAAAGCGGACACAGCGCTGCCTTTAGGGTTGGTGTACAGGCTGCTGTCTGAAGAACTGTAGCTGGCCTGGAGCTGCGTCGACCCCTTCACCTTCTCCAGGGCACGCACTACAGGGGAAAAGAGAATGGGGAGAAGAAGAGGACAGAGAAAGGAAGGAAATAGACAAAGGGAGAAAAAAGATGGAGGAGAGGGAGCAAGGGAGAATAAAGAAAAGGGTTGAGAAGATGAAGAGGCAAAGTTTCAAAGGTCAATGTCCAAATTTGACCCATAAGCAGACAAACACACGCTACAGAAACATGGTCCGTAGGTACAGTAGGTTACTAATCCTACTACAGGTAGATGGTCCGTAGGTACGGTAGGTTACTAATCCTACTACAGGTAGATGGTCCGTAGGTACGGTAGGTTACTAATCCTACTACAGGTAGATGGTCCGTAGGTACGGTAGGTTACTAATCCTACTACAGGTAGATGGTCCGTAGGTACGGTAGGTTACTAATCCTACTACAGGTAGATGGTCCGTAGGTACGGTAGGTTACTAATCCTACTACAGGTAGATGGTCCGTAGGTACGGTAGATTCTCCATCATACGACAGGTAGAGATGGTCCGTAGGTACGGTAGGTTACTAATCCTACTACAGGTAGATGGTACGGTAGGTTACTAATCCTACTACAGGTAGATGGTCCGTAGGTACGGTAGGTTACTAATCCTACTACAGGTAGATGGTCCGTAGGTACGGTAGATTCTCCATCATACTACAGGTAGATGGTCCGTAGGTACGGTAGGTTACTAATCCTACTACAGGTAGATGGTCCGTAGGTACAGTAGGTTACTAATCCTACTACAGGTAGATGGTCCGTAGGTACGGTAGATTCTCCATCATACTACAGGTAGATGGTCCGTAGGTACAGTAGGTTACTAATCCTACTACAGGTAGATGGTCCGTAGGTACAGTAGGTTACTAATCCTACTACAGGTAGATGGTCCGTAGGTACGGTAGGTTACTAATCCTACTACAGGTAGATGGTCCGTAGGTACGGTAGGTTACTAATCCTACTACAGGTAGATGGTCCGTAGGTACGGTAGATTCTCCATCATACTACAGGTAGATGGTCCGTAGGTACAGTAGGTTACTAATCCTACTACAGGTAGATGGTCCGTAGGTACGGTAGGTTACTAATCCTACTACAGGTAGATGGTCCGTAGGTACGGTAGATTCTCCATCATACTACAGGTAGATGGTCCGTAGGTACAGTAGGTTACTAATCCTACTACAGGTAGATGGTCCGTAGGTACAGTAGGTTACTAATCCTACTACAGGTAGATGGTCCGTAGGTACGGTAGGTTACTAATCCTACTACAGGTAGATGGTCCGTAGGTACAGTAGGTTACTAATCCTACTACAGGTAGATGGTCCGTAGGTACGGTAGGTTACTAATCCTACTACAGGTAGATGGTCCGTAGGTACGGTAGGTTACTAATCCTACTACAGGTAGATGGTCCGTAGGTACAGTAGGTTACTAATCCTACTACAGGTAGATGGTCCGTAGGTACGGTAGGTTACTAATCCTACTACAGGTAGATGGTCCGTAGGTACGGTAGGTTACTAATCCTACTACAGGTAGATGGTCCGTAGGTACAGTAGGTTACTAATCCTACTACAGGTAGATGGTCCGTAGGTACGGTAGATTCTCCATCATACTACAGGTAGATGGTCCGTAGGTACAGTAGGTTACTAATCCTACTACAGGTAGATGGTCCGTAGGTACGGTAGATTCTCCATCATACTACAGGTAGATGGTCCGTAGGTACAGTAGGTTACTAATCCTACTACAGGTAGATGGTCCGTAGGTACGGTAGGTTACTAATCCTACTACAGGTAGATGGTCCGTAGGTACGGTAGGTTACTAATCCTACTACAGGTAGATGGTCCGTAGGTACGGTAGGTTACTAATCCTACTACAGGTAGATGGTCCGTAGGTACGGTAGATTCTCCATCATACTACAGGTAGATGGTCCGTAGGTACGGTAGGTTACTAATCCTACTACAGGTAGATGGTCCGTAGGTACAGTAGGTTACTAATCCTACTACAGGTAGATGGTCCGTAGGTACAGTAGGTTACTAATCCTACTACAGGTAGATGGTCCGTAGGTACGGTAGGTTACTAATCCTACTACAGGTAGATGGTCCGTAGGTACAGTAGGTTACTAATCCTACTACAGGTAGATGGTCCGTAGGTACAGTAGGTTACTAATCCTACTACAGGTAGATGGTCCGTAGGTACGGTAGATTCTCCATCATACTACAGGTAGATGGTCCGTAGGTACGGTAGGTTACTAATCCTACTACAGGTAGATGGTCCGTAGGTACAGTAGGTTACTAATCCTACTACAGGTAGATGGTCCGTAGGTACGGTAGGTTACTAATCCTACTACAGGTAGATGGTCCGTAGGTACGGTAGGTTACTAATCCTACTACAGGTAGATGGTCCGTAGGTACAGTAGGTTACTAATCCTACTACAGGTAGATGGTCCGTAGGTACAGTAGGTTACTAATCCTACTACAGGTAGATGGTACGGTAGGTTACTAATCCTACTACAGGTAGATGGTCCGTAGGTACGGTAGGTTACTAATCCTACTACAGGTAGATGGTCCGTAGGTACGGTAGGTTACTAATCCTACTACAGGTAGATGGTCCGTAGGTACGGTAGGTTACTAATCCTACTACAGGTAGATGGTCCGTAGGTACGGTAGGTTACTAATCCTACTACAGGTAGATGGTCCGTAGGTACAGTAGGTTACTAATCCTACTACAGGTAGATGGTCCGTAGGTACAGTAGGTTACTAATCCTACTACAGGTAGATGATCCGTAGGTACGGTAGGTTACTAATCCTACTACAGGTAGATGGTCCGTAGGTACGGTAGGTTACTAATCCTACTACAGGTAGATGGTCCGTAGGTACGGTAGATTCTCCATCATACTACAGGTAGATGGTCCGTAGGTACAGTAGGTTACTAATCCTACTACAGGTAGATGGTCCGTAGGTACGGTAGGTTACTAATCCTACTACAGGTAGATGGTCCGTAGGTACGGTAGGTTACTAATCCTACTACAGGTAGATGGTCCGTAGGTACGGTAGATTCTCCATCATACTACAGGTAGATGGTCCGTAGGTACAGTAGGTTACTAATCCTACTACAGGTAGATGGTCCGTAGGTACGGTAGATTCTCCATCATACTACAGGTAGATGATCCGTAGGTACGGTAGGTTACTAATCCTACTACAGGTAGATGGTCCGTAGGTACGGTAGGTTACTAATCCTACTACAGGTAGATGGTCCGTAGGTACGGTAGGTTACTAATCCTACTACAGGTAGATGGTCCGTAGGTACGGTAGATTCTCCATCATACTACAGGTAGATGGTCCGTAGGTACAGTAGGTTACTAATCCTACTACAGGTAGATGGTCCGTAGGTACGGTAGGTTACTAATCCTACTACAGGTAGATGGTCCGTAGGTACAGTAGGTTACTAATCCTACTACAGGTAGATGGTACGGTAGGTTACTAATCCTACTACAGGTAGATGGTCCGTAGGTACGGTAGGTTACTAATCCTACTACAGGTAGATGGTCCGTAGGTACGGTAGGTTACTAATCCTACTACAGGTAGATGGTCCGTAGGTACGGTAGGTTACTAATCCTACTACAGGTAGATGGTCCGTAGGTACGGTAGGTTACTAATCCTACTACAGGTAGATGGTCCGTAGGTACGGTAGGTTACTAATCCTACTACAGGTAGATGGTCCGTAGGTACGGTAGATTCTCCATCATACTACAGGTAGATGGTCCGTAGGTACAGTAGGTTACTAATCCTACTACAGGTAGATGGTCCGTAGGTACGGTAGATTCTCCATCATACTACAGGTAGATGGTCCGTAGGTACAGTAGGTTACTAATCCTACTACAGGTAGATGGTCCGTAGGTACGGTAGGTTACTAATCCTACTACAGGTAGATGGTCCGTAGGTACGGTAGGTTACTAATCCTACTACAGGTAGATGGTCCGTAGGTACGGTAGGTTACTAATCCTACTACAGGTAGATGGTCCGTAGGTACGGTAGGTTACTAATCCTACTACAGGTAGATGGTCCGTAGGTACGGTAGGTTACTAATCCTACTACAGGTAGATGGTCCGTAGGTACGGTAGGTTACTAATCCTACTACAGGTAGATGGTCCGTAGGTACAGTAGGTTACTAATCCTACTACAGGTAGATGGTCCGTAGGTACGGTAGATTCTCCATCATACTACAGGTAGATGGTCCGTAGGTACAGTAGGTTACTAATCCTACTACAGGTAGATGGTCCGTAGGTACGGTAGATTCTCCATCATACTACAGGTAGATGGTCCGTAGGTACAGTAGGTTACTAATCCTACTACAGGTAGATGGTCCGTAGGTACGGTAGGTTACTAATCCTACTACAGGTAGATGGTCCGTAGGTACGGTAGGTTACTAATCCTACTACAGGTAGATGGTCCGTAGGTACGGTAGGTTACTAATCCTACTACAGGTAGATGGTCCGTAGGTACGGTAGGTTACTAATCCTACTACAGGTAGATGGTCCGTAGGTACAGTAGGTTACTAATCCTACTACAGGTAGATGGTCCGTAGGTACAGTAGGTTACTAATCCTACTACAGGTAGATGGTCCGTAGGTACGGTAGGTTACTAATCCTACTACAGGTAGATGGTCCGTAGGTACGGTAGATTCTCCATCATACTACAGGTAGATGGTCCGTAGGTACAGTAGGTTACTAATCCTACTACAGGTAGATGGTCCGTAGGTACGGTAGGTTACTAATCCTACTACAGGTAGATGGTCCGTAGGTACGGTAGGTTACTAATCCTACTACAGGTAGATGGTCCGTAGGTACGGTAGATTCTCCATCATACTACAGGTAGATGGTCCGTAGGTACAGTAGGTTACTAATCCTACTACAGGTAGATGGTCCGTAGGTACGGTAGATTCTCCATCATACTACAGGTAGATGATCCGTAGGTACGGTAGGTTACTAATCCTACTACAGGTAGATGGTCCGTAGGTACGGTAGGTTACTAATCCTACTACAGGTAGATGGTCCGTAGGTACGGTAGGTTACTAATCCTACTACAGGTAGATGGTCCGTAGGTACGGTAGATTCTCCATCATACTACAGGTAGATGGTCCGTAGGTACAGTAGGTTACTAATCCTACTACAGGTAGATGGTCCGTAGGTACGGTAGGTTACTAATCCTACTACAGGTAGATGGTCCGTAGGTACAGTAGGTTACTAATCCTACTACAGGTAGATGGTACGGTAGGTTACTAATCCTACTACAGGTAGATGGTCCGTAGGTACGGTAGGTTACTAATCCTACTACAGGTAGATGGTCCGTAGGTACGGTAGGTTACTAATCCTACTACAGGTAGATGGTCCGTAGGTACGGTAGGTTACTAATCCTACTACAGGTAGATGGTCCGTAGGTACGGTAGGTTACTAATCCTACTACAGGTAGATGGTCCGTAGGTACGGTAGGTTACTAATCCTACTACAGGTAGATGGTCCGTAGGTACGGTAGATTCTCCATCATACTACAGGTAGATGGTCCGTAGGTACAGTAGGTTACTAATCCTACTACAGGTAGATGGTCCGTAGGTACGGTAGATTCTCCATCATACTACAGGTAGATGGTCCGTAGGTACAGTAGGTTACTAATCCTACTACAGGTAGATGGTCCGTAGGTACGGTAGGTTACTAATCCTACTACAGGTAGATGGTCCGTAGGTACGGTAGGTTACTAATCCTACTACAGGTAGATGGTCCGTAGGTACGGTAGGTTACTAATCCTACTACAGGTAGATGGTCCGTAGGTACGGTAGGTTACTAATCCTACTACAGGTAGATGGTCCGTAGGTACGGTAGGTTACTAATCCTACTACAGGTAGATGGTCCGTAGGTACGGTAGGTTACTAATCCTACTACAGGTAGATGGTCCGTAGGTACAGTAGGTTACTAATCCTACTACAGGTAGATGGTCCGTAGGTACGGTAGATTCTCCATCATACTACAGGTAGATGGTCCGTAGGTACAGTAGGTTACTAATCCTACTACAGGTAGATGGTCCGTAGGTACGGTAGATTCTCCATCATACTACAGGTAGATGGTCCGTAGGTACAGTAGGTTACTAATCCTACTACAGGTAGATGGTCCGTAGGTACGGTAGGTTACTAATCCTACTACAGGTAGATGGTCCGTAGGTACGGTAGGTTACTAATCCTACTACAGGTAGATGGTCCGTAGGTACGGTAGGTTACTAATCCTACTACAGGTAGATGGTCCGTAGGTACGGTAGATTCTCCATCATACTACAGGTAGATGGTCCGTAGGTACGGTAGGTTACTAATCCTACTACAGGTAGATGGTCCGTAGGTACAGTAGGTTACTAATCCTACTACAGGTAGATGGTCCGTAGGTACAGTAGGTTACTAATCCTACTACAGGTAGATGGTCCGTAGGTACGGTAGATTCTCCATCATACTACAGGTAGATGGTCCGTAGGTACGGTAGGTTACTAATCCTACTACAGGTAGATGGTCCGTAGGTACAGTAGGTTACTAATCCTACTACAGGTAGATGGTCCGTAGGTACGGTAGGTTACTAATCCTACTACAGGTAGATGGTCCGTAGGTACGGTAGGTTACTAATCCTACTACAGGTAGATGGTCCGTAGGTACAGTAGGTTACTAATCCTACTACAGGTAGATGGTCCGTAGGTACAGTAGGTTACTAATCCTACTACAGGTAGATGGTACGGTAGGTTACTAATCCTACTACAGGTAGATGGTCCGTAGGTACGGTAGGTTACTAATCCTACTACAGGTAGATGGTCCGTAGGTACGGTAGGTTACTAATCCTACTACAGGTAGATGGTCCGTAGGTACAGTAGGTTACTAATCCTACTACAGGTAGATGGTCCGTAGGTACGGTAGGTTACTAATCCTACTACAGGTAGATGATCCGTAGGTACGGTAGGTTACTAATCCTACTACAGGTAGATGGTCCGTAGGTACGGTAGGTTACTAATCCTACTACAGGTAGATGATCCGTAGGTACGGTAGGTTACTAATCCTACTACAGGTAGATGGTCCGTAGGTACGGTAGGTTACTAATCCTACTACAGGTAGATGATCCGTAGGTACGGTAGGTTACTAATCCTACTACAGGTAGATGGTCCGTAGGTACGGTAGGTTACTAATCCTACTACAGGTAGATGGTCCGTAGGTACGGTAGATTCTCCATCATACTACAGGTAGATGGTCCGTAGGTACAGTAGGTTACTAATCCTACTACAGGTAGATGGTCCGTAGGTACGGTAGATTCTCCATCATACTACAGGTAGATGGTCCGTAGGTACAGTAGGTTACTAATCCTACTACAGGTAGATGGTCCGTAGGTACGGTAGGTTACTAATCCTACTACAGGTAGATGGTCCGTAGGTACGGTAGGTTACTAATCCTACTACAGGTAGATGGTCCGTAGGTACGGTAGGTTACTAATCCTACTACAGGTAGATGGTCCGTAGGTACGGTAGGTTACTAATCCTACTACAGGTAGATGGTCCGTAGGTACGGTAGGTTACTAATCCTACTACAGGTAGATGGTCCGTAGGTACGGTAGATTCTCCATCATACTACAGGTAGATGGTCCGTAGGTACGGTAGGTTACTAATCCTACTACAGGTAGATGGTCCGTTGGTACGGTAGGTTACTAATCCTACTACAGGTAGATGGTCCGTAGGTACAGTAGGTTACTAATCCTACTACAGGTAGATGGTCCGTAGGTACGGTAGATTCTCCATCATACTACAGGTAGATGGTCCGTAGGTACAGTAGGTTACTAATCCTACTACAGGTAGATGGTCCGTAGGTACGGTAGATTCTCCATCATACTACAGGTAGATGGTCCGTAGGTACGGTAGGTTACTAATCCTACTACAGGTAGATGGTACGGTAGGTTACTAATCCTACTACAGGTAGATGGTCCGTAGGTACGGTAGGTTACTAATCCTACTACAGGTAGATGGTCCGTAGGTACGGTAGGTTACTAATCCTACTACAGGTAGATGGTCCGTAGGTACGGTAGGTTACTAATCCTACTACAGGTAGATGGTCCGTAGGTACGGTAGATTCTCCATCATACTACAGGTAGATGGTCCGTAGGTACAGTAGGTTACTAATCCTACTACAGGTAGATGGTCCGTAGGTACAGTAGGTTACTAATCCTACTACAGGTAGATGGTCCGTAGGTACAGTAGGTTACTAATCCTACTACAGGTAGATGGTCCGTAGGTACGGTAGGTTACTAATCCTACTACAGGTAGATGGTACGGTAGGTTACTAATCCTACTACAGGTAGATGGTCCGTAGGTACGGTAGGTTACTAATCCTACTACAGGTAGATGGTCCGTAGGTACAGTAGGTTACTAATCCTACTACAGGTAGATGGTCCGTAGGTACGGTAGATTCTCCATCATACTACAGGTAGATGGTCCGTAGGTACAGTAGGTTACTAATCCTACTACAGGTAGATGGTCCGTAGGTACAGTAGGTTACTAATCCTACTACAGGTAGATGGTCCGTAGGTACAGTAGGTTACTAATCCTACTACAGGTAGATGGTCCGTAGGTACGGTAGGTTACTAATCCTACTACAGGTAGATGGTCCGTAGGTACGGTAGGTTACTAATCCTACTACAGGTAGATGGTCCGTAGGTACGGTAGGTTACTAATCCTACTACAGGTAGATGGTCCGTAGGTACGGTAGGTTACTAATCCTACTACAGGTAGATGGTCCGTAGGTACGGTAGATTCTCCATCATACGACAGGTAGAGATGGTCCGTAGGTACGGTAGATTCTCCATCCTACTACAAGTAGATGGTCCGTACGTACGGTAGATTCTCCATCCTACTACAGGTAGATGGTACAGTAGATTCTCCATCATACTACAGGTAGATGATCCGTAGGTACAGTAGATTCTCCATCATACTCACCTTGCTGCTCTAGCAGTGCGTTCTGCCTCTTCAGGTCGTCGATGTCCTGCTGGTGGGTGTGGTTTTTCCTCCTCATGTACTGGATATAGTCCGTGGCTTTGTCTAGGATCTGAGCTCGGGACGCCTGTTTGATAGATTGCTGTTGGCAACAAAGGGAAAACTCAAATAGGACACAAGGAAAGATGTCAGTGTCCTTATTAAAATCACATTTGCTAGCACAGTTACCATAACAACCTCCCACACCGACCCCTCTAGCACAGCTACCATAACAACCTCCCTACACCGACCCCTCTAGCACAGCTACCATAACAACCTCCCTACACCGACCCCTCTAGCACAGCTACCATAACAACCTCCCTACACCGACCCTCTAGCACAGCTACTGTAATAACTCACTACACTGACTGACCCATCGACCCCTACTGTAAAAGTACTGCTGTAAATGTAGCTTAAAACAGCTGCCAACCGCCCCAGGCCACGCTGCCGACCCCCCGCCCCCTCAGGCCACGCTGCCGACCCCCCTCAGGCCACGCTGCCGACCCCCCTCAGGCCACGCTGCCGACCCCCCTCAGGCCACGCTGCCGACCCCCCTCAGGCCACGCTGCCGACCCCCCTCAGGCCACGCTGCTATAATGCAGGCTAACAACCAGACCGTATACAGTGAATTAAGTTTCTAGGATGATTTAAACCACTAAATCCTGAAAAAGGAGAGAACATCAAAATGTGACTAAAGCCCAGAATTATCCACATCCTTACACATAACGATCCTCAGACAGAACCCGAACCAAAACTATCACGAATGTGAACCTGCATAACGTTTCTATGCAGATCAAAAATGTCCATAATTTTACAGTTTCTCAGAGTCGGTCACAGAAGAATGAATTAAAACGTTTCTATGAGGAGCCTGGCTTGGAGAGCAAGGACAGATCCACAATTCCTACAAAGATCAAACTATAATTCCCTATTTTTTTTTTTTTTTTACATTGACAGCCTACCGGGAAACAGTGTTAACTGCCTTGTTCAGGGGCAGGATGACAGATTTTTACCTTGTCAACTTGGGGATTCGATCCAGCAACTTTTCGGTAACTGGCCCAACGCTCTAACCACTAGGCCACCTGCTCTAACCACTAGGCCACCTGCTCTAACCACTAGGCCACCTGCTCTAACCACTAGGCCACCTGCTCTAACCACTAGGCCACCTGCTCTAACCACTAGGCCACCTGCTCTAACCACTAGGCCACCTGCTCTAACCACTAGGCCACCTGCTCTAACCACTAGGATACCTGCTCTAACCACTAGGCTACCTGCTCTAACCACTAGGCCACCTGCTCTAACCACTAGGCCACCTGCTCTAACCACTAGGATACCTGCTCTAACCACTAGGATACCTGCTCTAACCACTAGGATACCTGCTCTAACCACTAGGATACCTGCTGCCCAAATAATCAAGTCTACAAGATCACCAGATAACTCCACAAACATTGGTAGTATAGTATTATTCACCCTGATACTAAAGTCTGTTTCCTGAACCACTTAAGTCAATGGACCCCCCCTCCTCATATATCCCCAATAAAGGCAGACTCAGGAAGATAGACATACACAACTGGGAACAACTTCCTGCTCACAGACATCAACCAACATTGGTGGATAAATGAAGCGGTCTTACTTGGGGGAAAAAAATTGTCGAAAAGTTGGAATTTTTTACAGTTCCAGTCCTTCGGCTCTCCCAAAGGCAGCGATGTGATAGTAGCTGGGTCTGGCCTGCTCAGATCATTGACTCTATATGAACCAGATCGTAGCTGGATCGTGAACTAAGGCAGAATGTCGCTGGAGGGAATAGAGTCCATTTTACAGCTCCTGACCAATTGTGCCATTTTGTGTATTTCTTTTAACTGATCATAAAAAAAAAGTTATACGTTATTTTTCCATCATCGTTTGTGACCGAAAAGAGCTTCTGGACATCAGAGCAGCCATCACTAACCTCGATTTGGACCAGGACTTCTACTTCAATGAGTTGGAGGTGAAAGAAGTACTGATTATCACCGACCAGGCTGAACTCACCGACACTCAAGAGTTACGGCGCACTGCATCCCTGACGAGACGTCAGCTTGGATATATTTCTTCTACCCTCTGTTCTGGCGAAGTGCAATAACTGGAAAATAAACTGGATGAGCTCCGTTCAAGGCTATCCAATCCACACTGCGCTAAAGTTGTCACTTTCAAGGAGCGGGACACTAATCCGGAAATTTCTAAGAAATCCCACTATCCCCTCCGACAAACCAACAAACAGGCAAAGCATCAATACAGGACTAAGATTGAGTCATACTACACCGGCTCTGACAGAGCTTGCAAACTATCCTGGATTACAAAGGGAAACCCAGCCACGAGCTGCCCAGTGAAGCGAGCCTACCAGAGGAGCGAAATACCTTCTATGCTCGCTTCGAGGCTGGCAATACTGAACCATGCATAAGAGGCACCAGCTGTTCCGGACAACTGTGTGATGATGCTCGCCCGTAGCCAATGTGAGGAAGACCTTTAAACAGATTAACATTCACACGGCAGCCAGGTGGATATCCAGGAAGCATAGAACATGCGCTGACCAGCTGGTGTCGCCACTGACATTTTTAACCTCTCCCTGACCCAGTCTGTAATACCTACATGTTTCAAGGAGACCACCATAGTCCCTGTCCCCAAGAACGCCAAGGCAACCTGTCTAAATGACTATCGCCCCATAGCACTCACATCAGTAACCATGAAATTCTTTGAAAGGCTCACATCAACACCATCATCCCAGACACCCTGGACCCACTCCTATTAGCATATCAGCCCCAACAGATCCACAGATGATGCAATCTTTATTTCAGTCCACATTGTCCTCATCCACCTAGACAAAATGAATACCTACGTGAGAATGCTGTTCATTGACAACAGCTCAGCGTTCAACACCATAGTGCCATCCAAGCTCATCCAAAAGCTAAGGACCCTGGGACTAAAAACATCCCTCTGCAACTTGATCCTGGACTTCCTGATGGGCCGCCTCCAGGTGGTGAGGGTAGGCAACAGCACAACCACCAGGCTGATGCTCAACACGGGGGCAACTTGGAGGGGTGTGCTTAGTCCCCTCCTGTACACCCAGTTCACCCACAACTAAGTGGCCATGCACGACTCAAACGCCATCATTAAGTTTGCAGGCAACAATCGTGGTAGGCCTGATCACCGACGACGAGAGCCTACAGGGAGGAGGTCAGAGAACCGGCAGCGTGGTGCCAACCTCTTCAACGTCAACAAGACAAAGGAACAAATCGTGAACTACAGGAAACTGAGCACGCCCCCATCCACGGGGCTGTAGTGGAGCAGGTTGGGAGCTTCAAGTTACTCTGTGTGCACATCACTAAGAACCTATCATGGACTCATCAGATACACCGCTGTTACGGTTTATCCTGTTGCCTAGTCACTTACACCCTACTTATATGGACATGGACTACATGACCAAAAGTATGTGGACACCTGCTTGTCTCATTCCAAAATCACAGGATATTATATGGAGTTGGTCCCCCCTTTGCTGATTTAACAGCCTCCACTCTTCTGGGAAGGCTTTCCACTAGATGATGGAACATTGCTGCGTGGACTTGCTTCCATTCAGCCACAAGAGCATTAGTGAGGTCCTACACTGATGTTGGGCAATTAGGCCTGGCTCGCAGTTGGCGTTCCAATTCATCAAAGGTGTTCGATGGAGGCGAGGTCAGGGCTCTGTGCAGGCCAGTCAAGTTCGTCCACACCGATCTCGACAAACCATTTCTGTATGGATCTCGCTTTCTGCACGGGGGCACTGTCATGCTGAAACAGGAAAGGGCCTTCCCCAAACATGGAAGCACAGAATTGTTTAAAATGTCATTGTGTGCTGTAGCGTTACGATTTCCCTTCACTGGAACTAAGGGGCCTAACCCGAACCATGAAAAACAGCCCCTGACCATTATTCCTCCTCCACCAAACTTTACAGTTGGTACTATGCATTGGGGTAGGTAGCGTTCTCCTGGCATCCGCCAAAAACAGATTTGTCTGTCGGACTGCCAGATGGTGAAGTGTGATTCATCACTCCAGTTCCACTGCTCCAGAGTCCCAATGGCGGCAATCATTACACCATTCCAGCCGACACTTGGCATTGCGCATGGTGATCTTAAGCTTGTGTGCGGCTGCTCGGCCATTTCCGAACAGTTTGGAACTCGGTAGTGAGTGTTGCAACCCGAGGAGACCATTTTTCGACTCGCTACGCAGTCCCACTCTGTGACCTTGGGTGGCCTACCACTTCGGGGCTGAGCCGTTGTTGCTCCTAGAAGTTTCCACTTCATAATAACAGCACTTAGTTGACCGGGGCAGCTCTAGCAGGGCAGAAATTTGATAAACTGAAATAGCCGAATACAGTAATTTGAAGGTGTGTCCACATACTTTCGTGTATATTGTGTTTCTACCTCACACCCATACGAATAACAACGAGACAAATAAAAATATGATTAATTGTTTAATATATGAACCAAAAAAAAAAGGTGCCAGTGAAATGTTATGCTTTTTCTTCAGTCTCTGCATCAACAAAAACATTTTTTGTTTGTTTAAAAATAATAATAAAATAGTCCAGGCTGAAAGGATTGGCACTCAAAATATAAGCCCTTGAGGCACTACTTGCATCTGTAAACAGGAAGCGACCCAATTTTGTACGATCACGACAATGTAATTTGGCTGGGTCTACCTTGTACATGACTAACTCGCCAACAGCCATCTGCAATAGCTAGCAGTTCCATCACTTCTATTCGCCCTCCTGTCCGAAAGCAATCTTGGTTACCAAGCAACCATAGTGTTATGATACACCAGTGTTTGGGGGGGGGGGGGGGGGGGGGGGGGGGGGTCTTGTTAGTTGGTTTGTTTGAAAATAAAAACAGCCCTCTATGTCAGAGATGTCAAAACAGGAAAAAGCTAAAGGTTTGCACACAACTTCCTGACACTAGCCTGTGTCCCAGTGTTTCTGGTTAGTACACATGTCTGGGTTGCACGCTCTCTTCTCCTCCACTCTCCATTCCCTCCCTCTTCCATGTCATAACTACCCATCTATTGAATACATTGAAGTAGCTATATTATCCGTGGCATTACCTTTCAAATATGAAGTACAGCAACATTACATCAAACATACATATCACATCAACACATTGCAATGCAATTACATACCCCTATCCCCCTCCCATCTCATTCACTCAGAACGTCAATAACAGGACACACCCAGAGCCATGTACTTAGAGTGTAAGGCTTCTGCATTATGAAGCATTAACATGACACTACAACATTCTATAGCAGCCATGTTAGAACTCCATTAACATGACACTACAACGTTCTATAACAGCCATGTCAGAACCCCATCAACATGACACTACAACATTCTATAGCAGCCATGTTAGAACCCCATTAACATGACACTACAACATTCTATAACAGCCATTTTAGAACCCCATTAACATGACACTACAACATTCTATAGCAGCCATGTCAGAACCCCATCAACATGACACTACAACATTCTATAACAGCCATTTTAGAACCCCATTAACATGACACTACAACATTCTATAGCAGCCATGTTAGAACCCCATTAACATGACACTACAACATTCTATAACAGCCATGTTAGAACCCCATTAACATGACACTACAACATTCTATAACAGCCATGTTAGAACCCCATTAACATGACACTACAACATTCTATAGCAGCCATGTAAGCTCCCCATCAACATTACATGGCAGTCTTACGTCAGACAGCGCGACGATTCCGCCTGCACTGGTCCCTGTTGAGGGACGAGCGTCGCGTAGGAGTGACGCCACCTGATGCAAGACAATGCATTACATGAGGAATAGAATGTCCAGAATGAAAATGATGATGCATTAACATGACACTACAACATTCTATAGCAGCCATGTTAGAACCCTATTAACATGACACTACAACATTCTATAACAGCAATGTTAGAACCCCATTAACATGACACTACAACATTCTATAGCAGCCATGTTAGAACCCCATTAACATGACACTACAACATTCTATAGCAGTCATGTTAGAACCCAATTTACATGAAACTACAACATTCTATAGCAGCCATGTTAGAACCCCATTAACATGAAACTACAACATTCTATAGCAGCCATTTTAGAACCCCATTAACATGACACTACAACATTCTATAGCAGCCATTTTAGAACCCCATTAACATGACACTACAACATTCTATAGCAGCCATTTTAGAACCCCATTAACATGACACTACAACATTATATAGCAGCCATGTTAGAACCTCATTAACATGACACTACAACATTCTATAACAGCCATGTTAGAACCCCATTAACATGACACTACAACATTCTATAACAGCCATTTTAGAACCCCATTAACATGACACTACAACATTCTATAACAGCCATGTCAGAACCCCATTAACACTGCGTGCGGAATATTTAAACAATGATACGCAACTGAACATCTAGAAATGTATATATTTATTTTTTTAATAAATAAAGTGTCCCAACTTGAAATACATGGCTCTGGATGCACACAGCAAAACACTCCCCTCCCTAAGAGATTTGGGTTTTTACCTCTCTACCAACCTTTTCCCCTTGCAAGGCGGGCACGGAATCTCGCAGGCTGTGAAAGCTGTCTTTGATGTGATCCCTACGCTTGCGCTCCAGTGCATTGTGGTGTGCTCGTTTGTCAGCCTGCAATGAGAGAGTCACAGGGGGGGGAGCTTTAGCAGGGAGGGGGGAGGTCTCCAGCGAGGTTTGGACTGACAGGGGGACAGGAAAACACACACACACCAAGCTTCTGCGACCAACTGTTCTACGTAATCCCCACCACCACCAGCTCAGCGTTCTGTGTTTGAGAGCGTGCACCAGGTTGAGGACCTGGCCCGTCCGGCTAGCCAAGACAGGACAGGACAGGCATGGTGAGTTGGTGTGGCAGCAAAGGAGATGTTCATGGAGGAAACTGACTGACACCTTAGAGATCATCCTATAACAATTCATATGGATCTAGGGTATGCATTTATGATTCTATGGTTTTCTTTATTTCTACAACCGGTAAATTATCACTGGCACCACCACGACCCCCCTACAGTGATTAGAACTGACCCCAGTGAAGCTACAACTGTGTGGAGTAAACATGCAGAACACTTTAGACCAGGGCGAGTGGTGGGTGTGGTGACCTAGATAAAGCCCAGGGGAGGGGGAAAAAAAAAAAAAGACTAACCCTATTCAGATGAGGTGAGAGGATGAGGTGTGTAAATTGGTGACATCGTGTTTTAGTATTACAGTTTCTAATTTGCCTACACCTGACAACTAGGCCTAACTGACAAACTATTAGGAGTTCTGGGTTAGGAATGTTTAGTAATACCCGGAGGCTTTGTATTTGGCACTGTATCTTGAAGGATAGTATTTATTTATTTATTCTTATTTAACTAGGCATTTGGATTGATTCATTTACAGATTTAGGTGCGTTCTTATACAGTGAAATGAGTCTTAAAGAATCTATTTTGTCGCGACGCATCGTTACGGCCTACCTGCGTTTTGAGCTCTGCTACAGCGAGACTGTGGTTTGAGCTCATGCTATATACTCAGAGTGGACAAAACATTAGGAACACTTGCTCTTTCCATGACCTAGACTGAGCAGAGCAAAGCTAAGAACCCGTATTCATGTCACATTTCAAAATCAGTGTAGATGTAGGGGAGGAGACAGGTTAAAGAAGGATTTTTAAGCCTTGAGACATGGATTGTGTATGTGTGCCATAACACAATCCATGATTGATCAGATTCCTAAAGATTGGAAAGCGGCCGCGGTCATCCCACTCGTCAAAGGGGGAGACACCCTAGACCCACACTGTTACAGATCTATATCCATCCTGCCCTGCCTCTAGACCCAAACTGTACAGACCTATATCCATCCTGCCCTGCCTCTAGACCCAAACTGTACAGATCTATATCCATCCTGCCCTGCCTCTAGACCCACACTGTTACAGACCTATATCCATCCTGCCCTGCCTCTAGACCCACACTGTTACAGATCTATATCCATCCTGTCCTGCCTCTAGACCCAAACTGTTACAGACCTATATCCATCCTGCCCTGCCTCTAGACCCAAACTGTTACAGATCTATATCCATCCTGCCCTGCCTCTAGACCCAAACTGTACAGACCTATATCCATCCTGCCCTGCCTCTAGACCCAAACTGTTACAGATCTATATCCATCCTGCCCTGCCTCTAGACCCAAACTGTACAGACCTATATCCATCCTGCCCTGCCTCTAGACCCAAACTGTTACAGATCTATATCCATCCTGCCCTGCCTTTCTAAAGTCTTCGAAAGCCAAGTGAACAAACAGATCACCGAACATTTCGAATCCCACCGTACCTTCTCCGCTCTACAATATGGTTTCCGAGCTGGTCATGGGTGCACCTCAGCCACGCTCAAGGTACTAAATGATATCATAACCGCCATCGATAAGAGACATTACTGTGCAGCCGTATTCATCAACCTGGCCAAGGCTTTCGAATCTGTCAATCGCCGCATTCTTATCAGCAGGCTCAACAGCCTTGGTTTCTCAAATGACTGCCTCGCCTGGTTCACCAACTATTTCTCTGATAGAGTTCAGTTTGTCAAATCGGAGGGCCTGTTGTCCAGACCTCTGGCAGTCTTTATGGGGGTGCCACAGGATTCAATTCTCTGGCTGACTCTTTTCTCTGTATACATCATCAATGATGTCGCTCTTGCTGCGGGTGATTCCCTGATCCACCTCTACACAGACGACACCATTCTGTATACATCTGGCCCTTTTTTGGACACTGTGGTAACTAACCTCCAAATGAACTTCCAACACCATACAACACTCCTTCCATGGCCTCCAACTGCTCTTAAAAATGCTAGTAAAATGAAATGCATGTTTTTTTAACCAATTGCTGCCTCCACTCGCATCACTACTCTGGACGGTTCTGACTTTGAATATGTGGACAACTATAAATACCGAGGTGTCTGGCTAGGACTGTAAACTCTCCTTCCAGACTCACATTAAGCATCTCCAATCCAAATTTAAATCTAGAATTGGCTTCCTATTTCACAACAAAGCATCCTTCACTCATGCTGCCAAACATTCCCTCGTAAAACTGACCATCCTACCGATCCTTGACTTTGGAGATGTCATTTACAAAATAGCCTCAAACACTCTACTCAGCAAATTGGATGCAGTCTATCACAGTGCCATCCGTTTTGTCACAAAAGCCCTGTATACTACCCACCACTGCGACCTGTATGCTCTCGTTGGCTGGTCCGCGCTACATATTTGTCGCCAAACCCACTGGTTACAGGTCATCTATAAGTCTTTGCTAGGTAAAGCTCCGCCTTATCTCAGCTCACTGGTCACCATAGCAACACCCAACCGTAGCATGCGCTGCAGCAGGTATATGTCACTGGTCACCCCCAAAGCCAACACCTCCTTCGGCCGCCTTTCCTTCCAGTTCTCTGCTGCCAATGACTGAAACTTACATCTCCCTCAGTAACTTTAAGCGTCAGCTGTCAGAGCAGCTTACCGGCCGCTGCAGCTGTACACAGCCCATCTGTAAATAGCCCATCCAACCAACTACCTACCTACCTCATCCCCATATTTGTTTTTGTGCTCTTTTGCACACCAGTATTTCTACTTGCACATATATCACTCGTGTAAGCCTATGTATTGCCGTACCTCCTTACTTCATTTGCAAACACTGTATACAGATGTTCTATTGTGTTATTGACTGTACGGTTGTTTATTCCATGTGTAACTCTGTTGTTGTTTGTGTCGCACTGCTTTGCCTTATCTTGGCCAGGTCGCAGTGAGAACTTGTTCTCAACTGGCCTACCTGGTTAAATAAAACATTTTTTAAGAAGAGGCTGAAATGGGCAAGACAAAATATTTATGTGCCTTTGAACGGGGTATGGTAGTAGGTGCCAGGGTACCGGTCTGTGTCAAGAACTCCAACGCAGCTGGGTTTTTCACACTCAACAGTTTCCCGTGTGTATCAAGAATGTTCCACCACCTAAAGGACATCCAGCCAACTTGACAACTGTGGGAAGTATTGGAGTCAACATGGGCCAGCATCCCTGTTGACACCTTAGAGTCCCATGCCCCAACGAATTGAAGCTGTTCTGACTCAATATTAGGAAGGTGATTTGAATGTTTAGTATACTTTGTATCCCTCATCATCTCAAATGTTTCCTTTATTCTGACAGGTGTGTAATGTGTGTATGTAGAGAGTTCGTTCGACACCTTGTACAGTCCACGCCCCGACAAATTGAGGCTGTTCTGAGGGCAGGGGGGGTATACTCCGTGTATAGTCTGTTGTTCTGAACACAAACCTACTAATTATCCCTGTGATCTGCAGTCTAGTGCCTACGCAAACAGTCTTCATCTCTCTATAGCCTAGACACAGAACAGACATCCTGTGGGGATCATCTACCTAAACAACTAGTGTTGTTGCACGTCTCTCTGTAGGCCTAGAGAGACCTACAACAACACAACGACACTCCTCCCTCCGGCCTCTCTCAGCCACTCCATACTGCTGCCAGGGCCTCAGTTGAATCATCTACCTAAACACAGTCTGAATCCCAAAATGGCACACTGTTCCCTATGTAGTACACTACTTTTGACCAGGGACAATAGGGCTCTGGTCAAAAGTAGTGCACTATCTAGGGAATATGGTTCCATTTGGGAAGCAAACAGTAATTTCATGTCTCTTTACACCTGACCAAGTCAGGCGTGTTAAACCCCTCCCAGTCAGGCGTGTTAAACCCCTCCCAGTCAGGCGTGTCTAGACTTGAGTTCATTAAGCTTTAGAATTCCACGATCATAGAGTTCTGATCGTGGAATTCCGAACGCATTATGCATCTATTATTTAGATGTGTCTACCGGGTCCACAGTGTGTCTGGATTCTCTTTTCCAGCGCTATATTCAAATGCCAGTATGCATTCTACAAAACTGTGGACAGGCAAAATATGATAAAACAACTGATGGAAGTAGCTAACTACTGTAGCGAACTAGCAAGGTAACCTCTGTAGCTAGCCAACAAGCTAGCCAGCCAACAAGCTAGCCAGCCAACAAGCTAGCAAGCCAACAAGCTAGCAAGCCAACAAGCCAGCAAGCCAACAAGCTAGCAAGCAACGCTAAAGGCACTGCAAACAGGTTAGCATAACTCTAGTAAAAAAAAAAACATCTTTATAAATATTAGCTAGCATTTAAGGCAAACACATTCCTCACACGCTAGTAAAGTATTTCCTCCAACGTTATAATATAAAGGGGCCTCTCGGTCCCAAAACATACATTTTATTGAGACTTGGGGGGGGGGTGGTCAGACAGATCTGAACACAATCGGACCACGAAGTGACTTTTGTGCGTCTAGACCAGTCTTTTCAAATGTCATCTTCGTATTCTGATAGCAGAAGCTGCATGTAAGTGTCAAGTGTAGACATGACCAAAGTCAGGCCTGTCAGACCCTCCCCGTCGGGCCTGTCAAACCCTCTCCGCCGGGCCTGTCAAACCCTCTCCGTCGGGCCTGTCAGACCCTCCCCGTCGGGCCTGTCAAACCCTCCCCGTCGGGCCTGTCAGACCCTCCCCGTCGGGCCTGTCAGACCCTCCCCGTCGGGCCTGTCAGACCCTCCCCGTCGGGCCTGTCAGACCCTCCCCGTCGGGCCTGTCAGACCCTCCCCGTCGGGCCTGTCAGACCCTCTCCGTCGGGCCTGTCAGACCCTCTCCGTCGGGCCTGTCAGACCCTCTCCGTCGGGCCTGTCAGACCCTCTCCGTCGGGCCTGTCAAACCCTCTCCGCCGGGCCTGTCAAACCCTCTCCGCCGGGCCTGTCAAACCCTCTCCGCCGGGCCTGTCAAACCCTCTCCGCCGGGCCTGTCAAACCCTCTACGCCGGGCCTGTCAAACCCTCTCCGTCGGGCCTGTCAGACCCTCCCCGCCGGGCCTGTCAAACCCTCCCCGTCGGGCCTGTCAAACCCTCTCCGCCGGGCCTGTCAGACCCTCCCCGTCGGGCCTGTCAAACCCTCTCCGCCGGGCCTGTCAAACCCTCTCCGCCGGGCCTGTCAAACCCTCTCCGCCGGGCCTGTCAAACCCTCTCCGCCGGGCCTGTCAAACCCTCTCCGTCGGGCCTGTCAAACCCTCTCCGCATCTATCACAAATAACTTTATTAGAGCATCAAACTTATTTTTTCCCCCTCTATATATAGTGGGCCCATTGATCGTTGCCGGTTCAAAGTTTAATGTGCGTAAAATAAACCCTCTCCTTCCACTGTAAACCCTCACAGCGTTTTCGCCTTCAGTTCAGATCATAGATTTACAAAAATGTCCACCTGCCCATCTCACATGACTAGGGATAGGCCCAGAGTAGAGCAGCCAATCACCTGCAGCAGCACTAGCAGTAGTTTAACTCGTTTCGGGCCAGGCAACAGTAGGTCCCACAAAAGGTTCCTGACTGACTCATTTATAATCCTATGCATCGTAACGAAACTAAAAAGGTACTAGCCAAATGTCAGATGCAAATGGCACCATGAAAGGTTACTAGAAAGGGTGTTGGTTTGGATCCAACTTGCCTGGAGTCGACAGGGTTAGGACAGTGACTGAGTAACATTACCATAGAAAGCCCCTTGAAAATCACCACCAACTCTCTCCGTGACAAGTTATTAGAGGAATGCATAAAGAGTCTGGGACTAACCCAGACTAGGTCCGGGATACAGCAGCTGTCCACTGCCCAATAGTTTGGCCTAGGGTCTGGATCATGTCGTTTTTACGTGTGGCTTTCAATGGTTTTCCCACGGTAGACTACGACAGAGCAGGTAAATGTTGAACTGGAGTGACAGAATGCACTGAGAAGTTACCGGTCCGTATGGGCCAGCGACCAACGAGATCCACTGGCACAGCACACGTTTACAGGCCCCGGGCCATCGTTAATATCATGCCCCTGTAAATGCATTAGGGCCTATAGAGAGCAACTGTAAAGTAGCTCAGGCTCCAAAATGGCTGCCGTAATAGCTGAACCCTGTACGATGATCCAGAGGTATCAGAAAGCAGTGTAATGCACGCTAGGCATTAGTTAACATTTCAAATGTTGTTATCTCGGACAATCTAATGACAACATTTTGCTTGATGTTGATGCATATCTATTGGGTTAAGACATTTCCAAATAGAGAGAAGAAAAGAGCATAGCATTTGGTTCATCAAATATCACCACATCATCTGATCATAAAACTCACAGAGGTCGCTTTTACCCCCTACCTACATGTAGATACTACCTCAATTACCTGGTACCCCTGCACATTGAATCTGTACCGGTACTCCTTGTATATAACCTTGTTATTGTGTTACTATTACCTATTTCTATATAGCAAATGTATTACTTTTTAAAACACTGCATTGATGGGAAAGGGCGTGTAATAGGTAATAATAATCCTGAATAGGCCTGGGCGGTATACCATATTTTATGACGTACTGATGCAGGGACCGGTTTGGGTTTTTACTTTACCTTCTATACCGGTATTTTAATGTTTGGTTTGTTAAATGTGATACACCAGGTGTAATGTCATTTTTTATAGTTTACTTTGCTACTCTACTAGAGTTCTCTCTCGCTCTGCTCTTTCTCTCCATACAACTTTCCACACAGACCTAGCCACGCTCCCTGTCACTCAAGGAGCGCATTTGATGTTCCTCGACCACGAGACACTTGCGCTCAGCCTGCATGGTCAATGCAGCACATACAACAATGTTGTTTTCACTTTGCTTCTTAATATAAATCCACTAGTGTTCTATAATGACACTAGTTTGTGTCTCTTACATCAGCAAACAGCTAGTTTGTCGTTTCTTAGCAAGTTGCCCTAAATCTTGTTAGCCTCTAATGCTAATAGCTAGCTAGCTAATAAATGTACTGAGTAAGAGCAAACGTAGCAAGCTAATACAGTCTGACAATACCAGTGATGGTGTAGACCTAAATCAGCATGTCGTTTGTGCAACAGTATCTTCTAAATCAGAGGAATATGCAAAGCAAGAATATGTTAGCTACACGAAGTAGCTAAGAGAAAACGTGCAATGTAGCCAAAGCTTATTGGGTCCCCTAGGAAACACTTTAGTTCCTACCCTGTCACAATAAGTCCTCCCTGGCATTTTAACTCGTCGTCATCTCAAACACTGTATTCAAAATGCCCACTATTATATTCTAACTATAGAATTAGAATAGTCATTCTATTGATTCCATGATTCCAACAGTTTGGCTCTAATTCACAAGTCAAATCTCAATTGCAACATTTAGTTAAAAATAAGTCCTAGATGATTTGCCCATATTGTGCAGCCCGACATGGCAGTGTGGAAATTCTCTCTACTGAGCAGTGGTGTAAAGTACTTAAGTAAAAATACTTCCAAGTACTACTTAAGTAGTTTTGTTGGGAGTATCTGTACTTTACGACTTTTATATTTGACAACTTTTACTTCACTACATTCCTAAAGAAAATAATGTATTTTTTTACTCCGTACATTTTCCCTGACACCCAAAAGTACTCGTTACATTTTGAATGATTAGCAGGACAGGAAAATGGTCCAATTCACGCACTTGTCAACCAGGGATGTTCTCTTATCTACTGCCTCTGATCTGGTGGACTCACTAAACAGAGAACATCCCTGGTCATAAAGCACCCTGGGATCACTACTCAAAGCACCCTGGGATCACTCCTCCCTACTCATAAAGCACCCTGGGATCACTCCTCCCTCCTCATAGAGCACCCTGGGATCACTCCTCCCTACTCATAAAGCACCCTGGGATCACTACTCATAAAGCACCCTGGGATCACTCCTCCCTACTCATAAAGCACCCTGGGATCTCTCCTCCTTACTCATAAAGCACCCTGGGATCACTCCTCCCTACTCATAAAGCACCCTGGGATCACTCCTCATAAAGCACCCTGGGATCACTCCTCCCTACTCATAAAGCACCCTGGGATCACTCCTCCCTACTCATAAAGCACCCTGGGATCACTCCTCCCTACTCATAAAGCACCCTGGGATCACTCCTCCCTACTCATAAAGCCCCCTGGGATCACTACTCATAAAGCACCCTGGGATCACTACTCATAAAGCACCCTGGGATCACTCACTACTCAAAGCAAATGTTGAACTTTTAGTACTCAAAAACAAAAAAATACCGTCTTTAAAAAAATATATTAAAAAAAATTAAATACTGTGATAATATTTTGGCCATATCGCCCAGTCCTAGCGCGCAAGTAAGCATTTCACGGTAAAGTCTACGCCTGTTGTAGTCAGCGCATGTGATGCTTCTCAATGGCTCGGTTTCAGATGATGCTAGTTAGCTTAGCTAGACCTATCACTTCCATTCCATTCTTACCTCAGAACATAAACATTACAGTGCCTTCAGAAACTATTCACACCCCTTGACTTTTTCCACATCTTGTAGTGTTACAGCCGGAAATTAAAATGAATTACATTTAGATTTTTTTGGGGGGCCACTGGCCTACACACAATCCCCTATAATTTCAGTGGAATTGTTTAAAAACACTTTTACAAATTTAAAGCTGAAATGTCTTGAGTCAATAAGTATTCAAACCGTTTGTAATGGCAAGCCTAAATAAAATTCAGTGACAGAAGTTGCATGGTCTTCCTGTTTCAACAAGGCACTAAAGTAATATTGCAAAAAATGTGGCAAAGCAATTCACTTTTTTGTTCTGAATGCAAAGTGTTATGTTTGGGACAAATCCAATACAACACATTACCGAGTACCACTCTCCATATTTTCATAGTGGTGGCCGCATCGTGTTATGGGTATGCTTGTCATCTGCTTGAAAATCTATGGCAAGACTTGGAAATGGTTGTCTAGCAATGATCCAACTTGACAGAGCTAAAAAGGATAATGAGCAAATATTGTACAAGCCGGGTGTGGAGATCTCTTAAGAGACTTAACCAGAAAGACCCACAGCTATAATCACTGCCACAGGTGATTCTAAAATGTATTGTGTGAATACTTATGCATTTCATTTTCAATACAATTGTGTGTAAAAACAACAACACATTTTTAAGTCCGGTTGTAACACAAAATGTGGAACAAGTCAAGAGATATGAATACTTAAGGTACATAATCTCCAGGTGCTGACTAAGTACAGCAATGGGCTGCGTCGCCATAGTGCTCTGGTCAAAAGTAAAATATATATATACACACACAGAATAGGGTGCTATTGGGGACGCAGGAGAGCAGACTACAGTAGTATAGTAGAGTAACTGCCTCCCGAGCTAACCCAGTGACACCCTGCAATGTAGCTTCAAAACTATGTTGTCTGTCTTGCGCTGCTCGCAACATCACTCAGGACAGACTCATGGTGCCAAACCCCCCCCCCCCCTTACACTACTATGCCCTGTTATGAGATCCAGTCCGTCCCACTTCCTAAAGATCTTCCTCAGCGACTAGGTGGGCCCCAATGGAGGAGGGGGGGGGGGGGGGGGGGTTGGGGTGTTAACATGGAGCGATTGTTTTATGGTTGCTTGAAAGTGATGTGCTAAACTCAGACCAATTGTTCTGATAGTCCAATCCTCAAACAGTCCTAAATGTAAGGGTAAGCTACATAATTGATTTGAATATCACATAGTAATTTGAAAATATTTGGAAATAAACCTAGCCAAATATGACAAAAGCCCTGCCTAAACTAGAAGTATATTTATTATTTTTGACATGACATTCTGCAGCTGAATGTTAATCAAGTCCATCAGAATCAGTCTGATAAAGACTGCCTCGCTGACAAGGGAAAAAACATGACGTACTGTTATAAAACAAAGTATGTCGTGCAGCGAGCCTGTGTTTATTTCGCCGGTATGCGACGCGGCTACGTCATGCCTTTAGCCTGCCAGCAGCCCGGTCAGTGGCCTGTCGAGTGAAGATGGCACTAATCACTAGCTCGCTGAAACAGACAGGAAAACATCTCCCTGCTCTCTCCCTTCCCGACGAGACGACGGCGTCATTTACTAAAACAGTTACTGAGCTGAAGCCGTAGCTAGCGTAATGAATTTCCATTTGAAAAGTATCGAATTTTATATTTAAAATTACAATAGTCACGTCACGATTAAAACACATGACCTAGAAGTGCATTTAGAAAAGACGCTTCTGGTCGAGAACGGTATTCCTAGGTTTGACTTTTTTTTACGCCGACTGTGGCTCGAGCTGTCTGCTGCGTTTTGCAGGAGGCTTTATTCTAAATATATAATAGATTTCGTGTCCCTCTAAATTCCTACGACCGCGTATTGGATGGGGGGATACCCTTCAATGCATGGATAAGATGATCTGTGCAAATGCAAACCTTGATGGATATATTGCATACATTATGTAAAGGGTAAATCATAGTTGTGACACGACAGTGCCAGCGCCTATAGAAACCCCCAGCGTTCAGCCAACTCCGTGTATTCTGTCTGCTAGTCACATCCTCCTTGTGTGCCGTGTCCTATTATTGAAGAGTGTGTGGCTAACTTTGCATGCTAGTAAACAACTACTAAGCTTGGTATCATTTTCGCTCACTAACTGCAGGAAACCCCTTCTGTTCAGCCACCCGCACCCATCCCTTGCCAAGTTTGTGTAAGGCAAAAAAAATATATATATATCATATACATTAGTTACCAGGACGAACATTATTTTTTTTAGCCAGATATTATCATGGCCTTAATTACAATACATTTGATAGAATTCCAATACATTTTTTTTTACATATTTAACACGTCATTACCCACCACATTGTGATATCTCGATGAGTCTTCCTGTAAAAAAGAAACAGAACAGAAAAGTACGATTGTAGCCACAATTCCATGTAGCTTGAGCCAGCCAACTTAGTTAGCAGTACACTGTAACCCAATTATTGCAGCAAACCCAATGCAAATAATATATATATTTATAACGCTAGCAAGTGAACATAATACATTTCTGAGCCAGAGCTACTAGCTGACCTATCTAGCTATTGTAGTTAACCTTTTAAAGGCTGTTGATCTTCTTGTGGATAACGTTAGTTCAACAGGCGTTTTAATTGATTACTAGCTAGCAAACTAACTACATACAGTAGCTAGTAAAGTAGCGAAATAAACATTTACTCACGTCGCTATCGACTTCGATATCATCGTTATCACTCATTCTTAGGTGAAACGGTGGATTTTAAATGAAAAGGGTAGCCTAGTTCACAACATGAAACAAACGCCTAACGATAAAGCAAATGCACAAACAGACTAAATAACGTTACTCTCCCTGCAGTCAATAACGAAAGAAACGAGCTTCAACGAACTATATTTATACGTGACTTGTCTACACCAACAGCAACCGTTTCACGACACGCCTGCGACGCTGGACGGGTGTGTAGGATTTGTAGTTTATTGTACGATAATAACAAACGACTCTCAAATATCAGTGAATTGTCTATTAACTACATTTCCCATAGGTAAAAAAAAATATGCCGCGCGTCAGAATAACGTCAACATAATTATATTTAACTCGCGGTGTACCCTGGGATGTGTAGTCTAGATAATAGCTGCGTCAGTGGGGCCGCGATTGAGACACGTGGATCGTTACAATAGTAAAAGAAAATCGGCCTATCTCATAACGTTCTTCTTTCTTTCTTTGTGACAAATGTTATACAAATGTTTAATAAGTATGAAAATGAGTATTACCACTAATACCCCTCTTTCCTCTACAGCCGTGCATTGCATTGCATCCATTAAAGAATGCTGATTGAATGAGTTTCAAAAATCAAGTTTTGAATATTTCCTTATTTGAAATTAATGTATTTTTCATTAAGATCAACTACACTCATTTCATTAAGGTCAACTACGGGTGCTTAGTAGAACCATACAGTGTTCTTTGGTTTGTCCCTAAAGGGGAACCCTTTTTGGTGCAGGGTAGAACCCCCTTAAAGAACCCCCTTGATATGGTTCTACCTAAAAACCCTCTACGTAGGGTTCTTCCTAGAACCGTGTATTAAGGGTTCTACCGAGAACCCTTTATCTTTGGAGAGTTCTTCCAAGAACTCTCTATAAACAGTTCCAACAGCCACACTAGCCTCTAAAATATATTTTTTATATTTTATTACATTACATATATTACAAGGCCTTTCTATGAGTGCCTAGTTATACACCTAACACAGTGGTGTTAGGAATCTCCTGGTTTACAGGCCACATCAGGCCTGCAAGTCACATTATGCTGCCTTGCAAAGTGATGTGTAATTCATATTGGAATGCTGCCAGAGTTAGGCTATCTAACAAGTGGAATTATTAATCACCTGCAACCTGCATTCAGAATTTTCCTGCAATAGAGCATGCTGGGAAATATTATATATGGGTCTATGTAGAACCCTTTTTGCCTTCTAAGGAATCCTTCTTGCGTTCCAAAGAATCATCAAAGAACCCTTTCTTTCAAAAAAAGTTCTTAGGATGTTAAAGCTTCTAGGTAGAACCCTAAGAATCCATGTCTTCCAAAAAGGGTTCTTCTGATCAAAACAGTTCTCGGTAGAACCCTATCCCTCTGCAAATAACCCTTTTGGAACCCTTTTTTCTAAGAGTGAATTCAACTCCCCTTCTCCATATAAAGTTTGTGGGGGGCATCCCTGCCACTGAGCGAATAGGCTTTTGTTTTCTCTCTACAAATTGTGCTATAGATAAAGACCTTACACAGTGGATTATTTCAGCTGCTACAATAGTGGATCAGCAAACCTGTAAAAACAAGCAGCGGGAGACAGTACCCATTCCCCAGCAGGTCAGGAGGGCAGCTGCCGATGACACCCCGACCAAGTGGTGTAGCGTTCTAAGTGCTAGAGGTGCCATTACAGACCCTGGTTCGATTCCAGGCTGTATCACAAACGGCCATGATTGGGAGTCCCATAGGGCGGTGCACAATTGGCCCAGCGTCGTCCGGGTTAGGGTTTGGCCCGTGCAGGCTGTCATTATAAATAAGAATTTGTTCTTAACTGACTTGCTTCGATAAATTTAAAAAAACACGTACACACCCGCAGTGGCCTCCCTCTCTCCTTAACCCTGTCCCACAGCGGCAGCGGCGTACATAAGGCTGTGGACTAAACAGGGTCACCCAGTTAGAGGGCCATAGCGGCGTGACAGTAGAGCCAATTTAGAGGGATGACAACACAAAAAGGTCATAATAATGCATTTAGGCAATGCTGCAGGAACTACTCTACACCTGCATCCCAAATGAAACCAAAGGGCTTCTGGCAACAAAAAAATAATGCACTGTCTAGGGAATAGGGTACAATTTGGGACTCAGGCGATCTTCCTCTGTTCTGTATGTACCACACCAGGGGGAGGAAGAGGGCTAGGGGGACATGTGCGATTCTTGACAGGAGGAGCACGTTCGTTTACAAAATGTAGTTGTTCAGCTATCTTTATTTTTTTATTTTTTATGATTTGAGTGTTGTTCCATAGTTCAGTACTGAATATAACAGCTGTAGTCCAGTACTGAATATAACAGCTGTAGTTCAGTACTGAATATAACAGCTGTAGTTCAGTACTGAATATAACAGCTGTAGTTCAGTACTGAATATAACAGCTGTAGTTCTGTACTGAATATAACAGCTGTAGTTCAGTACTGAATATAACAGCTGTAGTTCAGTACTGAATATAACAGCTGTAGTTCAGTACTGAATATAACAGCTGTAGTTCAGTACTGAATATAACAGCTGTAGTTCAGTACTGAATATAACAGCTGTAGTTCTGTACTGAATATAACAGCTGTAGTTCAGTACTGAATATAACAGCTGTAGTTCAGTACTGAATATAACAGCTGTAGTTCAGTACTGAATATAACAGCTGTAGTTCAGTACTGAATATAACAGCTGTAGTTCAGTACTGAATATAACAGCTGTAGTTCAGTACTGAATATAACAGCTGTAGTCCAGTACTGAATATAACAGCTGTAGTTCAGTACTGAATATAACAGCTGTAGTTCTGTACTGAATATAACAGCTGTAGTTCAGGACTGAATATAACAGCTGTAGTTCAGTACTGAATATAACAGCTGTGGTTCAGTACTGAATATAACAGTTGTAGTTCTGTACTGAATATAACAGCTGTAGTCCAGTACTGAATATAACAGCTGTAGTTCAGTACTGAATATAACAGCTGTAGTTCAGTACTGAATATAACAGCTGTAGTTCTGTACTGAATATAACAGCTGTAGTTCAGTACTGAATATAACAGCTGTAGTTCAGTACTGAATATAACAGCTGTAGTTCAGTACTGAATATAACAGCTGTAGTTCAGTACTGAATATAACAGCTGTAGTTCTGTACTGAATATAACAGCTGTAGTTCAGTACTGAATATTTATATACTAATACTACTGTTTACATCTTTTTGTTGTTGTCTGTAATCAGGGTATTAAACACTAGATGGTGCTACAATCAGGGTAGTAAACACTAGATGGTGCTACAATCAGGGTAGTAAACACTAGATGGTGCTACAATCAGGGTATTAAACACTAGATGGTGCTACAATCAGGGTAGTAAACACTAGATGGTGCTACAATCAGGGTATTAAACACTAGATGGTGCTACAATCAGGGTAGTAAACACTAGATGGTGCTACAATCAGGGTATTAAACACTAGATGGTGCTACAATCAGGGTAGTAAACACTAGATGGTGCTACAATCAGGGTAGTAAACACTAGATGGTGCTACAATCAGGGTATTAAACACTAGATGGTGCTACAATCAGGGTAGTAAACACTAGATGGTGCTACAATCAGGGTAGTAAACACTAGATGGTGCTACAATCAGGGTATTAAACACTAGATGGTGCTACAATCAGGGTAGTAAACACTAGATGGTGCTACAATCAGGGTATTAATAGATGGTGCTACAATCAGGGTAGTAAACACTAGATGGTGCTACAATCAGGGTATTAGTAGATGGTGCTACAATCAGGGTAGTAAACACTAGATGGTGATACAATCAGGGTATTAAACACTAGATGGTGCTACAATCAGGGTAGTAAACACTAGATGGTGCTACAATCAGGGTAGTAAACACTAGATGGTGCTACAATCAGGGTAGTAAACACTAGATGGTGCTACAATCTGGGTATTAAACACTAGATGGTGCTACAATCTGGGTATTAAACACTAGATGGTGCTACAATCAGGGTATTAAACACTAGATGGTGCTACAATCAGGGTAGTAAACACTAGATGGTGCTACAATCTGGGTATTAAACACTAGATGGTGCTACAATCAGGGTAGTAATAGATGGTGCTACAATCAGGGTATTAAACACTAGATGGTGCTACAATCAGGGTAGTAAACACTAGATGGTGCTACAATCAGGGTAGTAATAGATGGTGCTACAATCAGGGTAGTAAACACTAGATGGTGCTACAATCAGGGTATTAAACACTAGATGGTGCTACAATCAGGGTAGTAATAGATGGTGCTACAATCAGGGTAGTAAACACTAGATGGTGCTACAATCAGGGTATTAATAGATGGTGCCACAATCAGGGTATTAAACACTAGATGGTGCTACAATCAGGGTAGTAATAGATGGTGCTACAATCTGGGTATTAAACACTAGATGGTGCTACAATCAGGGTATTAAATACTAGATGGTGCTACAATATGGGTATTAAACACTAGATGGTGGTACAATCAGGGTATTAAATACTAGATGGTGCTACAATATGGGTATTAAACACTAGATGGTGCTACAATCAGGGTAGTAAACACTAGATGGTGCTACAATCAGGGTATTAAATACTAGATGGTGCTACAATATGGGTATTAAACACTAGATGGTGGTACAATCAGGGTATTAAATACTAGATGGTGCTACAATATGGGTATTAAACACTAGATGGTGCTACAATCAGGGTATTAAACACTAGATGGTGGTACAATCAGGGTATTAAATACTAGATGGTGCTACAATATGGGTATTAAACACTAGATGGTGCTACAATCTGGGTATTAAACACTAGATGGTGCTACAATCAGGGTATTAAACACTAGATGGTGCTACAATCTGGGTAGTAAAGACTAGATGGTGCTACAATCAGGGTAGTAAACACTAGATGGTGCTACAATCAGGGTAGTAAAGACTAGATGGTGCTACAATCAGGGTAGTAAACACTAGATGGTGCTACAATCAGGGTAGTAAACACTAGATGGTGCTACAATCAGGGTAGTAAAGACTAGATGGTGCTACAATCAGGGTATTAAACACTAGATGGTGCTACAATCAGGGTATTAAATACTAGATGGTGCTACAATATGGGTATTAAACACTAGATGGTGGTACAATCAGGGTATTAAATACTAGATGGTGCTACAATATGGGTATTAAACACTAGATGGTGCTACAATCAGGGTATTAAATACTAGATGGTGCTACAATATGGGTATTAAACACTAGATGGTGGTACAATCAGGGTATTAAATACTAGATGGTGCTACAATCTGGGTATTAAACACTAGATGGTGCTACAATCAGGGTATTAAATACTAGATGGTGCTACAATATGGGTATTAAACACTAGATGGTGGTACAATCAGGGTATTAAATACTAGATGGTGCTACAATATGGGTATTAAACACTAGATGGTGCTACAATCAGGGTAGTAAACACTAGATGGTGCTACAATCAGGGTATTAAATACTAGATGGTGCTACAATATGGGTATTAAACACTAGATGGTGGTACAATCAGGGTATTAAATACTAGATGGTGCTACAATATGGGTATTAAACACTAGATGGTGCTACAATCAGGGTATTAAACACTAGATGGTGGTACAATCAGGGTATTAAATACTAGATGGTGCTACAATATGGGTATTAAATACTAGATGGTGCTACAATCAGGGTATTAAACACTAGATGGTGCTACAATCTGGGTAGTAAAGACTAGATGGTGCTACAATCAGGGTAGTAAACACTAGATGGTGCTACAATCAGGGTAGTAAAGACTAGATGGTGCTACAATCAGGGTAGTAAACACTAGATGGTGCTACAATCAGGGTAGTAAACACTAGATGGTGCTACAATCAGGGTAGTAAAGACTAGATGGTGCTACAATCAGGGTAGTAAACACTAGATGGTGCTACAATCAGGGTATTAAACACTAGATGGTGCTACAATCAGGGTAGTAAAGACTAGATGGTGCTACAATCAGGGTAGTAAACACTAGATGGTGCTACAATCTGGGTATTAAACACTAGATGGTGGTACAATCTGGGTATTAAACACTAGATGGTGCTACAATCAGGGTATTAAACACTAGATGGTGCTACAATCAGGGTATTAAACACTAGATGGTGCTACAATCAGGGTATTAATAGATGGTGCTACAATCAGGGTAGTAAACACTAGATGGTGCTACAATCAGGGTATTAAACACTAGATGGTGCTACAATCAGGGTAGTAAACACTAGATGGTGCTACAATCAGGGTATTAAACACTGGATGGTGCTACAATCAGGGTATTAAACACTAGATGGTGCTACAATCAGGGTATTAATAGATGGTGCTACAATCAGGGTATTAAACACTAGATGGTGCTACAATCAGGGTAGTAAACACTAGATGGTGCTACAATCAGGGTATTAAACACTGGATGGTGCTACAATCAGGGTAGTAAACACTAGATGGTGCTACAATCAGGGTATTAAATACTAGATGGTGCTACAATCTGGGTATTAAACACTAGATGGTGCTACAATCAGGGTAGTAAACACTAGATGGTGCTACAATCAGGGTAGTAAACACTAGATGGTGCTACAATCAGGGTATTAAACACTAGATGGTGCTACAATCAGGGTAGTAAACACTAGATGGTGCTACAATCAGGGTATTAAACACTAGATGGTGCTACAATCAGGGTATTAAACACTGGATGGTGCTACAATCAGGGTAGTAAACACTAGATGGTGCTACAATCAGGGTATTAAATACTAGATGGTGCTACAATCTGGGTATTAAACACTAGATGGTGCTACAATCAGGGTAGTAAACACTAGATGGTGCTACAATCAGGGTAGTAAACACTAGATGGTGCTACAATCTGGGTATTAAACACTAGATGGTGCTACAATCTGGGTATTAAACACTAGATGGTGCTACAATCAGGGTATTAAACACTAGATGGTGCTACAATCAGGGTATTAATAGATGGTGCTACAATCAGGGTAGTAAACACTAGATGGTGCCACAATCAGGGTATTAAACACTAGATGGTGCTACAATCTGGGTATTAAACACTAGATGGTGCTACAATCAGGGTAGTAAACACTAGATGGTGCTACAATCAGGGTATTAAACACTAGATGGTGCTACAATCAGGGTATTAAACACTAGATGGTGCTACAATCAGGGTAGTAAACACTAGATGGTGCTACAATCAGGGTATTAAACACTAGATGGTGCTACAATCAGGGTATTAATAGATGGTGCTACAATCAGGGTATTAATAGATGGTGCTACAATCAGGGTATTAAACACTAGATGGTGCTACAATCAGGGTAGTAAACACTAGATGGTGCTACAATCAGGGTATTAATAGATGGTGCTACAATCAGGGTATTAAACACTAGATGGTGCTACAATCAGGGTATTAAACACTAGATGGTGCTACAATCAGGGTAGTAAACACTAGATGGTGCTACAATCAGGGTATTAATAGATGGTGCTACAATCAGGGTATTAAACACTAGATGGTGCTACAATCAGGGTATTAATAGATGGTGCTACAATCAGGGTAGTAAACACATCACAACTTTCAAGGTCAACACACTGTAGCAACCGTAACCTTGCACATAAAGAGCATCAAATGGTTTGGATCTCTTGGTGTAACAGCTAAGGTTTGACAGTTGACAGTTGACAGTTTGCAAGGTCCTAGGTTTAAGGCCGAGTTGGGATAATCACCATACCTCTCTACAACACCTCAACACACTTCAATACTACACTACACTACAATACTACACTACAATACTACACAGCAATACTACACTATACTACACTACAATACTACACTACAGTACTACACTGCAATACTATACCACACCACACTACACTACAATACTACACTGCAATACTACACTACAATGCTACACGGCAATACTACACTATATTACACTACACCACTACACAACAATACTATACTACACTACGCTACAATACTGCAATACACTACAATACTACACTATACTACACTAAACTACCATACTATACTACACTGCAATACTTCACTACAATGTGGTAATACACTGCCCTACAATACTGCACTATACTACAATACTACAATACACTACTGTACTACACTACAACACTACACTATACAACACGGTCACACTATGTTATACTACACCACAATACTACACTACACTGCAATACTACACTACAATACTACACTAAACTACAGTAAAACACTGCACTGCAGTGCTACACTACAATACTACATTATACTACAATACTACATTATACTACAATACTACATTATACTACAATACTACACTGCAATACTGCGCTACATTACAGTAATACACTGCACTACAATACCACACTACATTACTACACTACAATACTACACTACAATACAATACTACACTACAAATAACCTCTCCCTCAATGTCAACAAAATTAAGGAGCTGATCGTGGATTTCCGGAAACAGCAGAGAGAACACGCCCCTATCCACATCAACGGGACCGCAGCGGAGAAGGTTAAAAGCTTCAAGTTCCTCGGCGTACACATCACTGATAATCTGAAATGGTCCACCCACACAGACCCCTGCCCTCTGAGCACAGCTTGGCCTTGTACAGGAGGTGTCAACTTTGAGTAATTTTTCAAGTTTGTTTCACAAATCTCTCCTATGCAACAGGCTAAATCACCACCTGGTATGGCAACTGCACTGCCCTCAACCGCAGTGAGATGGTGGTGCGGTCTGCCCAACACATCACCGGAAGCACTACCTGCCCTCAAGGACATCAACCAAATCAAATCAAATCAAATTGTATTGATCACATTACACATGGTTAGCAGATGTTATTGCGAGAGTAGTGAAATGCTTGTGCTTCTAGTTCCAACAGTGCATCAATATCTAACAAATAATCTAACAATTCCACAACAAGTACCTAATACACACACATCTAAGTGAAGGAATGGAATGAAAATATATAAATATAAATATATGGATGAGCAATGACAGAGCGGTATAGGCAAGATGCAATAGATGGTCTAAAATACAGTATATACATATGAGATGAGTAATGCAAGATATGTAAACATTATTAAAGTGACTAGTGATTTCAAGTCTGTATGTAGTCAGCAGCCTCTCTGTGCTAGTAACAGTCTGATGGCCTTGAGATAGAATCTGTTTTTCAGTCTCCCGGTCCCTTCTTTGATGCACCTGTACTGACCTCGCCTTCATGATGATAGCGGGGTGAACAGGCCGTGGCTCGGGTGATTGATGTCCTTGACGATCTTTTTGGCCTTCCTGTGACATCGGGTGCTGTAGGTGTCATGGAGGGCCAGGTAGTTCGCCCCCGGTTATGCGTTGGGCAGACCCCACCACCCTCTGGAGAGCCTTACGGTTGTGGGTGGTGCAGTTGCCGTACCAGGCGGTTATACAGACCAACAGGATGCTCTCAATTGTGCATCTGTTAAAGTTTGTGAGGGTTTTAGGTGACAAGCCAAATCTCTTCAGCCTCCTGAGATTGAAGAGGCGCTGTTGTGCCTTTTTCACCACACTCTGTGTGGCTGGACCATTTCAGTTGGTCCGTGATGTGTACGCCGAGGAACTTCAACTTTCCACCTTCTCCACTGCTGTCCCTTCGATGTGGATAGGGGGGTGCTCCCTCTGCTGTTTCCTGAAGTCCACGATCATCTCCTTTGTTTTTTTGACGTTGAGTGAGAGGTTGTTTTCCTGACACCCCACTCCGAGTACCTTCACCTCCTCCTTGTAGGCTGTCTTGTCGTTGTTGGTAATCAAGCCTACCACTGTTGTGTCGTCTGCAAACTTCATGATTGAGTTGGAGGCGTGCATGACCACGCAGTCATGGGTGAACAGGGAGTACAGGAGGGGGCTGAGCAAGCACCCTTGTGGGGCCCCAGTGTTGAGGATCAGCGGAGTGGAGATGTTGTTTCCTACCTTCACCACCTGGGGGTGGCCTGTCAGGAAGTCCAGAACCAATTGCACAGGGCCTCAAGCTTAATGATGAGCTTGGAGGGTAATATGGTGTTGAATGTGAGCTGGTGTTGAGCTACAGTCAACGAACAGCATTCATACACCACCCGATGTCACAGGCCTGACACTCAACGTCAACAAAACAAAGGAGATGATCGTCACCATCAGGAAACAGCAGAGGGAGTACCCCCCTATCCACATCGACGGGACAGTAGTGGAGAGGGTAGTAAGTTTTAAGTTCCTCTGCGTACACATCACGGACAAACTGAACTGGTCCACCCACACAGACAGCGTCGTGAAGAAGGCGCAGCAGCACCTCTTCAACCTCAGGAGGCTCAGGAGGCTGAAGAAATTTGGCTTGTCACCAAAAGCACTCACAAACTTCTACAGATGCGCAATTGAGAGCATCCTGTCGGGCTGTATCACCGCCTGGTACGGCAACTGCTCCGCCCACAACTGTAAGGCTCTCCAGAGGGTAGTGAGGTCTGCACAACGCATCACCGGGGGCAAACTACCTTCCCTCCAGGACACCTACAGCACACGATGTCACAGGAAGGCCAAAAAGATCATCAAGGACAACAACCACCCGAGCCACTGCCTGTTCACCCCGCTATCATCCAGAAGGCGAGGTCAGTACAGGTGCATCAAAGCTGGGATCGAGAGACTGAAAAACAGCTTCTATCTCAAGGCCATCAGACTGTTAAACAGCTGTTAAATCACTAACCCTGCACCTTAGACACTGCTGCCGTAAATACATAGACATGGAGTCACTGGTCACTTTAATAATGGATCACTAGTCACTTTAATCATGTTTACATACTGCTTTACTCCTCTCATATTTACACTACCGTTCAGAAGTTTGGGGTCACTTAGAAATGTCCTTGTTTTTTTAAAGAAAAGCACATTTTTGTCCATTAAAATAACATCAAATTGATCAGAAATACAGAGTACACATTGTTAACGTTGTAAATGACTATTGTAGCTGGAAACTGATGATTTTGCATGGAATATCTACATAGGGCCATTATCAGCAACCATCACTCCTGTGTTCCAATGGCACGTTGTGTTAGCTAATCCAAGTTTATCGTTTTTAAAGGCTAATTGATCATTATAAAACCCTTTTGCAATTATGTTAGCACAGCTGAAAACTGTTGTCCTGATTAGAATCATTAACACTGGCCTTCTTTAGACTAGTTGAGTATCTGGAGCATCAGCATTTGTGTGTTCGATTACAGGCTCAAAATGGCCAGAAACAAAGAACTTTCTTCTGAAACTCATCAGTCTATTCTTGTTCTGAGAAATGATGGCTATTCTATGCGAGAAATTGCCAAGAAACTGAAGATCTCGTGCAACGCTGTATAATACTCCCTTCACAGAACAGCGCAAACTGGCTCTAACCAGAATAGAAAGAGGAGTGGGAGGCCCCGGTGCACAACTGAGCAAGTGGACAAGTACATTAAAGTGTCTAGATTGAGAGACAGACACCTCACAAGTCCTCAACTGGCAGCTTCATTAACTATTACCCACAAAACACCAGTCTCAACGTCAACAGTGAAGAGGCGACACCGGGATGCTGGCCTTCTATTTTGATTTTAATAGACAAAAAAATAGATTTTCTTTCAAAAACAAGGACATTTCTAACTTTTGAACGGTAGTGTGTATACTGTATTCTATTCTACTGTATTTTAGTCAATGCCACTCCGACATTGCTTATCCTAATATGTATTTCACGTTTAGATTTGTGTGTATTGTTGTGAATTGTTAGATATTACTGCAGCTAGGAACACAAGCATTTCGCTACACCCGCAATAACATCTGCTAAATATGTGTATGTGACCAATAACATTGAATTTGATTTGAATATTGCACTGCACTACAATACAAAACTACACCATACCACAATACTACACTACAATACTACACTGCACTACAATACTAGACTACACCATACCACAATACTGCACTACAATACTACACTACACTACAATACTGCCCTAAACAACAATACTACATTACAATATAATACTACACGGCACTACAATATTGCACTAAAATACTAGACTACAATACTAAACTACAATACTAAACTGCACTAAAATACTACACTGCACTACCATACTACACTACACGACAACAATACTGCGATAAACTACAATACTACACTACACTACAATAGTACACTGTACTACAATATGTTTTCCATTTGAGGATTTATTAAACACACACACACACACACACACACACACACACACACCTGACTTGCCCTGTGTGTGTGTGTGTGTGTGTGTGTGTGTGTGTGTGTGTGTGTGTGTGTGTGTGTGTGTGTGTGTGTGTGTGTGTGTGTGTGTGTGTGTGTGTGTGTGTGTGTGTGTGTGTGTGTGTGAGAAAGGATCTGATATCCATTGCAGGAGGGAGACAGCAGAGATAAGAGGAACAGGTGAGGGGAGGAGGACATCATACTCCCCGTCCAGAAGACCGCTTCGCAGACAGATATTTACCACTCTCACTCTGGCAATAATTAGCCACATTAGAACAAGAATACACTTTAAAGGCTGTGGCCACGCAGAAGGACTTCATTTGGCAACACAGAAACCACAGACAGGAAAGACCACAGAAGGAATATCCACCTTCTCCTAAAAGGTAAGACAAGACCCTAAATATGGTCTTAATTGTTATAACGTTGTATTAGAATATTTAGTAGGACTTAATTAGACTCAGTTAGACTCATAATTTCACTACATTTTCAGAGTAGAAATACAGTGTAGTGTGAAATGTGTGGTAAAGAGGCCGACTGTGAAGAGGCCCACCGTAAAGAGGCCCACCGTAAAGAGGCCCACTGTGAAGAGGCCGACTGTGAAGAGGCCCACCGTAAAGAGGTCAACTGTAAAGAGGCCCACTGTGAAGAGGCCGACTGTGAAGAGGCCCACCGTAAAGAGGTCCACTGTAAAGAGAAGCACTGTAAAGAGAACCACTGTGAAGAGGCCCACCGTAAAGAGGTCCCCTGTAAAGAGAACCACTGTAAAGAGAACCACTGTGAAGAGGCCCACCGTAAATAGGTCCACTGTGAAGAGGCCCACCGTAAAGAGGCCGACTGTGAAGTGTCCCACCGTAAAGAGACCCACTGTAAAGAGGCCCACTGTGAAGAGGCCGACTGTGAAGACGCCCACTGTAAAGAGAACCACTGTAAAGAGGCCCACTGTGAAGGGGTCCACTGTAAAGAGAAGCACTGTAAAGAGAACCACTGTGAAGAGGCCCACCGTAAAGAGGTCCCCTGTAAAGAGAACCACTGTAAAGAGAACCACTGTGAAGAGGCCCACCGTAAATAGGTCCACTGTGAAGAGGCCCACCGTAAAGAGGCCGACTGTGAAGTGTCCCACCGTAAAGAGACCCACTGTAAAGAGGCCCACTGTGAAGAGGCCGACTGTGAAGACGCCCACTGTAAAGAGAACCACTGTAAAGAGGCCCACTGTGAAGGGGTCCATTGTGAAGAGGCCCACTGTAAAGAGGCCCACTGTGAAGAGGTTCACTGTGAAGAGGCCCACTGTAAAGAGGCCCACTGTGAAGAGGTCCACTGTAAAGAGGTCCACTGTGAAGAGGCCGACTGTGAAGACGCCCACTGTAAAGAGAACCACTGTAAAGAGGCCCACTGTGAAGGGGTCCATTGTGAAGAGGCCCACTGTAAAGAGGCCCACTGTGAAGAGGTTCACTGTGAAGAGGCCCACTGTAAAGAGGCCCACTGTGAAGAGGTCCACTGTAAAGAGGTCCACTGTGAAGAGGCCCACTGTAAAGAGGTCCACTGTGAAGTGGCCCACTGTAAAGAGGTCCACTGTGAAGAGGCCCACTGTAAAAAGGTCCACTGTGAAGAGGCCCACTGTAAAGAGGTCCACTGTGAAGAGGCCCACTGTAAAGAGGTCCATTGTGAAGAGGCCCACTGTAAAGATAACCACTGTAAAGATGTCCACTGTAAAGAGAACCACTGTAAGGAGGCCCACTGTGAAGAGGCCCACTGTGAAGAGGTCCACTGTGAAGGGGCCACTGTGAAGAGGCCCACTGTAAAGAGGCTCACTGTGAAGAGGCTCACTGTGAAGAGGCCCTCTGTGAAGTGGCCCACTGTGAAGAGACCCCCTGTGAAGAGGCCCACTGTGAAGTGGCCCACTGTGAAGAGCCCATTCATGACAGTGTCCTACTCTCACTTTAGAATTGCACACCTAGAACACAGCTAAAATGAGGTTTGATATCTGGAGGGATGATCATATACCATGGCCATACACCATGGACCATACACCATGACCATACACCATGGACCATACACCATGACCATATACCATGACCATATACCATGACCACATACCATGACCATATACCATGACCATATACCATGACCATATACCATGACCACATACCATGACCATATACCATGATCATATACCATGACCATATACCATGACCACATACCATGACCATATACCATGACCATACACCATGCCCATATACCATGACCATATACCATGACCACATACCATGACCATATACCATGACCATACACCATGACCATATACCATGACCATACACCATGCCCATATACCATGACCATATACCATGACCACATACCATGACCATATACCATGACCATACACCATGACCATATACCATGACCATACACCATGCCCATATACCATGACCATATACCATATACCATGACCATATACCATGACCACATACCATATACCATGATCATATACCATGACCACATACCATGAACATATACCATGACCATATACCATGACTATACACCTTGACCATACACCATGACCATACACCATGACCATATACCATGGCCATATACCATGACCATACACCATGACCATATACCATGACCACATACCATGACCATATACCATGATCATATACAATGACCATATACCATTACCATTGCCAAATACCATGATCATATACAATGACCATATACCATGATCGTATACCATGACCATATACCATGACCATATACCATGATCATACACCATGATCATATACCATGACCATATACCATGATCATACACCATGATCATATACCATTACCATATACCATGCTCACATACCATGATCATACACCATGATCATATACCATTACCATACACCATTACCATATACCATGATCATACACCATATACCAGATACCATGATCACATACCATGACCATATACCATGATCATATACCATGATCATGTACCATATACCATGCATGCAAATGAACGTAGCTCCTGCCAACTGCTCCCTATGTAAAGAATCGTTCTAAAGCATCCAATAGCTTCTTCCTTTAACCGTTGATTACTTTTTATCACTCGAACACACCTGCACATGACCATATACAATGACCATATACCATGACCATATACCATGACCATATACCATGACCATATACCATGGCCATATACCATGGCCATATACCATGACCATATACCATATACCATGATCATAT